>NC_031769.1:73961510-73995366 GCF_001522545.3 Parus major | reverse complement strand
GCCAGGAAACAAAGAGAACCAAGAGAGCTCTGGTTTCACACTTTAAGGTAGGGTTCACAAGTTGATCCCACTTTTCAGTGGCCTAAACTGCTGCCAATTCTCAGCAATGACCGATAATTGGTCAGGAGAAAAGACTCCAGGCAGTTCCCAGAAACCTCAACTTTTCTTAAAGTAACTCCATGACAAACACTTAAAAGCAGCAGCTTTCTAATCTGCTTTTAAAAATGTTTAATTTTTTTGGCAGTAGGTAGAAAACTGAGATTATGAAATTTTTTCTAAACTGATGTATTTTGTTATAACAAAATAAATAAAATAATAATATACAGTAAATTATGGCAGCCTAGATTAAGCCCATCATTCTTCCGTGGACTCATAAAAATAAGTATTTTATGGTTTTTGCATGTGTAAATACACATCTGCTTTTTGCTTTCATGGAGAACCAAATGGCCTGTGTATGTTGCAGGAACCCTGCTTTTTTTTTTAAAAAAAAAGTATTTCAGTTGCTTTAAAATGTAATATTTTGCTTGCCTGCCTACAAGTTTTATGTGAAAAATTCTGGGGGGTGGGGGGGGTGGGGGGAAAGAAAGGCTTTTTATATGAATCTTGAGATTCTACAGGAAGGGCAGAGAGTTAATTTGTAATTAGGCCATTCCAAAAAAATAATTTGTATTAGTATTTTTCTTAAATTGGACAATAGTTTTCTCAGTTCATTTTACCTTTGTTTAAAGAATTGATTTAATATTTTTTATTTAAAAACAGGGATTGATGATCAGGAAAAGCTAAAGAGAAATAGATTTGAGAAATATACTTCCACTGATGAGTAGCAGTTTCAGTTTGTTTCACTTATTTCAAAAGCTAAGTTCTTCCTAAAAATTAATACATCTTTCCTCCTTCCTCTGAAGTAGGATGGTGTCATTTTTTCAATTTGAAAGGAGAAAAAGTCTCAGAGATTTTCATTATATATTTCATTCATATTTCATTTATATTCATTAAAATCATTATAATTTTCATTATAGATATTTCATTGTGAATCAATATAGAAATTTTAATTATAAAATTTCATTCATTTTCTGAATTTCATGGTTACTGCTGTAGAACTGGGGCTGTCTGATGGGTATTTATGGTAGTGGGCACCATGCATGCTCTTACTAGGAAATTAAAAAGTACTCTGAGCACTAGAGGGATTATTTCTGTCATACTGATGAGGAATTTGCAACAGAGAAATTTAAGGGGGATTAAGGCAATTGACATTTCTTTTGGGTGTTGCTATTTAGCTACTAATGAACCTTTGAAAATATTCCCAGAAATTTAGAATCATTCTACTTAGCTTACAACACTGAACTGTGACACCTAAGATACCCACCTATTCACTTCAGATTCCCTCCACAATGAATACAGCTGGACTAAAAGGAGGTTGCATTAATCACTGGAGGATCCTGACACTTCAGAGTAAGGACAGAGACTAAATCACCCTGAGAAACCAGAATATAGAGAAAAACATTATGTGTAATTAAATCTCTCCTTTTTTCCCCACATCCATCTCCTTTTTATGCTTTTAAAGTCTGCAGGTCGTCATTCTTTATTCATAATTTTGGCATATTGATCTTTTTCACCGAAAAATGCTTTTATCATGGATCCACTAATTTCTGAGGTAGGGAATGAAACAGTTCTTCTTTAACAAGAAGGAGAAAAAGATATAAATTCTTATATGGATACAGTTTTATAACATATCCACAACAGTTTTTTTACTTTAATCTTTAAGTACTTACTATGCAGTGCAACAAATATAATATGCTTGTTTTTTCATACACACAGTTACTTCTGATGCAGAAGACATGGACTCATTGGTAATTGCTTGCAGAATGTTGAAAACTCCAACTGGCTTATACAACTGGATTCTTTCTGCCTAGAGTGTTCAAAAAAATCTCTGTATTTCAATTCAGGCTGGTAATCCTTATAGTTCCCTGTCCTTCATGTTAAAACAGGCAGCAGGAGATTTTCTAACATCATAAAATCTGTCAAAAGCTTGTCTTCCCACATGGAGCCACTGATTGCTGGTCTATTGTTCGTACTCTCACTGTAGTCAGTGGGACTTCTAAAATGGAGTCCAACTTATCAGTGGGGTAAATGGAAAGTAGTTAAAATTTGTGAGAGTTGAGAAAGGCAATTTTCATCTGCCATCCATTCATGGCCTCAGCTCAGTACGGACAAATTCCTACCTTTAACAATAGGATATTGTCTTGGAGAACTGAAGAGGTTACTGATGTGCCTAAAAAAAGTTTATGTGATAGCACTTTATAAAATCAAGCCAAAATGAAAGTTTACAAAAGCTTTTCTTCTTTGCTCTTACAAATCATTATTATTTCAGTAACAGGAACCAACAGTTGTCATCTCTTTCTCACTGCCAGCTATTGATACATGTTATTAGCAGCTACATAAAACGACCCAGCTGGAAGTCAGAGGTGGAGAAGGTTACACCTGCCTGGCAACTTGAGTTCCTGTCAGAATGCACAAAAAACCTGTGCACTGATACCTGCATTGACTTTTCATTGGCCCCCAGATAAATTTTTATACAGTGTTCTTAAGCTCAGGTTCATAAGGACCCAAAACAAATAACATTTTCATGGATTTTGGCCAGAGTAGAGGGCACCCAAACCAAGATCATAAACATCTACAAAATCCCATATGAACAGCAGGTGCCATGTTGCTGTAAATTTTTACATTTACAAAAATTGTTTGATAATGATTTTAAGGATTTTTTAAGACAGTTTAAAAATGCTTCAAAACTGCTTAGACTAGAGCCTTTGTTTGTTCACAGTAGGAAAAATTACAGAGCAAGTAACATTGGATGGCTTTTCCTTGCTGCTTTTCAAGAAGCAGTGAAAAATATTCCGCAGTAACTCTCTGCTGGTTTAGGTTCTCTTACATATATATAAAGCTTTAAGATGCAAGGCAAATAACATAAGGTTACTCATTAAAAATTATCATCACATACTGGCAATATTGCTAATGTTAATATTTTAATTATCTCTTTTGGAATTTCTTCATATTCCTATTTCTTTAGTAGGAGTTTTGATGCAATTCAATTTTCCTGTGCTAACAAACTACAGAAAACACTGAATTTCAACTGTTTCTATGTCCATTTCACAGAACTCAGTAAATGCTGTTATTTCAGCAAAATGTATTAATGATTTAAGGACATTTTAAATGTCTTTACATATTTATTCATTAAACTTATGCAGTATTTTTGAGGAAAATGACACAAAAAGGATCCATTTAAATAGCAGAAAAGTGAAAGAAGGGGCTGGCTGAGAGAGACAGACTGTGTCTGAAATTGTACAGAGGGTATCTCTGTGAAATAATTTCTCCCTATGTTTTTCATTTTCCCTTCTTATAAAATCAAACATTTTACCCTTTTCCAAAATTACAAAAGTTTCCCTTAGGATTTAAAACACATAACATTGGAAAATTCCTTCTATTCAGAACAAAGTATTAAGAAAGCTGTCCATTAATTGCATTGTAATTTATAAATGTCTGTGTTCTCTATGTCTGAGAACACCAGTTCTAACTCAAAGAACTGTGCTGGTTGTATATCTCAACTGAATTATGTGTCTTAAATAGTTGTGGTATATCTGCATGAACACCAAACACCCATAAAAGCCTATTGCTCCCCTCCCCAGCTGGAAAGGGGAGAGAAGGATTGGGAGAGATTACTCACCAACTGCAGTAAGGGGCAAAAGAGAGTGATTTGGGAAAATTATTGAATTTATTGCCAATAAAATCAGTGCAGCAATGATAAATAAAACTTAAAAAAAAAACATTCCCCCCTCCCTTCTTTCCAGGGTTAACTTTATTCCTATATTCTGTACCTTGTCTCCCACAGAGGGTCAGGGGGACAGGGAATGAGGACTGCGGTCAGTTCATGATGTGCTTGCTCTGCCACTCCTTCCTTGTCAGGGGGAGGATTCCTCACTCTCACCTGCTCCAGCCTGGGGTCCTTCCCAAGGGCTTCGGATCTGCATTAGCTGCCCTAGCATGGGACCCTTTCCATGGGGTGCACTTCCTCGGCCGGGTGTCTCTACATTCAGCCAAGAGAGCACACCTTACTAACAAAGTCCCGTAAAAACAGAACTCTTCTACATATTCATAAATTCTCAGGCATGACTCAAACATTCTCCCTAAGTTTTGGATGTTTCTTTGTTTAGTTTTTGACTCGCCCCCTTCTCAATAAATTCTTGGCTCCACTGAATTTCACATTCCGTGATAACGGAAATGCAATAAATTCCTCCCCCAGAGCTCTGGTTACTGCTGTCCTCATCTGGACAAGATAATCGAAGAATGAGGGGGTCTCCAACCATCTCCTCTAGCCCCTGAGTTATACAAACAAAAGTAGTCCCTGCTCCAATACCATGCCATAGCTCAACACATATGTATATTATACTACCATTTCTAAGCTTCATCAACAACAGAAATAGAAGGAACCACACTAATACAACAAAGTTTTCTAACTTTATGCATATAACATGCATTCGAATGTTTGCGAAAAGCCAACAATACAATATGTATCTATAACACTCATGAACAGCCTGCTCCAGCACAGGTCCCTCACAGGGTGACAACTCCCATCAGCAAACCTGCTCCACTGCGGGCTCTTCTCTCCCCTGGATCACAGGTCCTGCCAGGAGCCTGCTCCAGCACGGGCTTCCCACAGCGTCACAGCCTCCCTCAGACATCCCTCTGCTCTGGCATGGGGTTCTCCACAGGCTGCAGGTGGATCTCCGTTCCCCCATGGACCTCCACGGGCTGCAGAGGAATCTCTGCTTTAGTGCCTGGAACATGTCCTGCACCTGAGTCTTCACTGACCTTGGGGTCTGCAAGGCTGTTCTCTCACCGATTGTCACCCCTCCCTGACTGCATTTACTGCTGTGCAGTAACACGTTCCCTTCTTGAAAACGCATTCCCAGAGGAGCTGTCCCCGATGCTGATGGGCTCGGCCCGGCAGCGGGTCTGCCTCGGGCCCGGCGGGCATTGGCTCTGCCGGGCACAGGGAGGTTTCTAGAAGCTTCTCGCAGAAACTACAACCAGACTCCCCCCCTACCTGAACCTGTCCCCGCGAACCCAGAAAGTGTACTGTTAAATCTGGATCATAAGCTGTCACAACTCTTGCTGACTTGGAACGTTCAGCATTTTTTTCTTAGCTGAATCCAGTTCATTGCTCTTAATAAAGTTGCGAGCACTTAGCAGGAGAAGCATTACGCTAAATACAGGAACTGTGGAGAGCCACTGTCGGGTACTTGTTACTGATTTATGCTTTTGAAGTGCACAAAGCCCTCTACAGTGTCAATATATATCAGACTGTGTTGTTGTGGTACGATTCAAGCTTTTCCTCTCAGTCAGTGGTACTCCTGAAAAGAGATCTGAGCTTGTTGATTTCGGTTAGCTAGTATTTGATTGTTTATGTGAAGTTTTGGGCAAGCCGAAATGACCTTATTATAGGAAGAACTATTATCTCTAATGTTAGTGTATATAGTGTATATAGTGTATATAGTGTATATAGTGTATATATATATATATATCTATATATCTGCAGTGACTGCCATTTCTATCTCATTTCTTAATGCACATAAGAAATTTGTTACTGATAGTAGGAATCAGCTTTATTACTTCAGAATTAATTTATAACATCCAATATTATTTTTATGATGAAAACACATTAAAAAAAACAACAAAAACAAAAACCATGTATGCATGCTATACCATGGAAATAGATCTTAACAAATATAAGTAGTCAAATAGGAATCCCCAATACTACCTGATATAATTTGTTTCTTTATGCACATGTACTGCTTCCAAGTGCAGCCCCATCTCACCATGTACTGTAATAAAGGTATGCTTGTCTAGTGCGAACACAGGCTTCTTTCCTGTCTAGGAAGGACTCCTGAACCTCTGAGCCACATGAAGGCAGCAAAGACTCAGACTCTAAGGGAGGGTTGTGTGAGCCTTCAACAGAAATGAAAATGCCAGAGTGGTTCCTTGATTCTCCTACTTCCCTTTCGCTTTTCCCAGATAAATTTTACGAAGATCGTAACAGTGATGGTAGAAAGTCTATCACAGGACAGAGCTGACCGCACTCTCTTGCCATGAGGAAGGTTCAATGGCTTTCAACAGGAACTTCTAGCATTACCTTGGAATCCCAAAGCAGATTTATAAAGCCTGCTTTATCCACACTGTGGATGAGAGGAACTGAATCATGATATTAAAACCAGAACTCTTCTGTGTTCAGAATACATAATTTTTTCCTGTGATGCACTGCTTTAGTAATAGTTTTGCTTCAGAGTACTGTTTCTTCTTTTCAGTCATTTTACAATTCATTTTCACATGTTTTTTCTGTCACATTGATTACAAAACATCTGGTTGTATAATACCCTGTTTTTTATAATTGTTTCAATGCTCTATAAATTCTCACAGTGGAAACTTTAGGTAATCTGAGCCAAGAGAACCCCCCACTATCTATTGCCTTGTCAGTACAATCTTAGCTTAAATGGCAGGAGTATGCATTTCGTATTTCTGTATTTTTACTTTCTATTGTTCTACTTAACAAAGAATGAACTTTGAAAAAAAAAGAAATCCATAAAATTCAGATTAATAAGCATGAATGGCCTGCGGTCCTCTTAGTTTGTATTAAACAGAGTATTTCATAACTACACACAATGGAATGAGTCAAAAATTCTGTCAAAATTGAGACAAGTTTCTCTGAAATGTAAAGCATTTATTGCAAATTAGGATAGTAAAACCTACCAGCTCTGTGGTTTGATATGGCACTCAGCAGTTGTCAACCAGGATAGTTCCATTTTCTGAAATCTTAGTGCTGATCCTATTTCACATAGACAAAGAAACAGATCAGGTGGTTACCTTCTTAGTGTTCCATTTTTATCCTGATAGAGAAGTTGAACATCATTACTTTTTTATTTTTCTAAATGTTAATATAAACTTTTTACCAAATGACTGTGACGCTGATGCTCAAACAGTGCAAGTAGTGCTGACATCTCTTCTGAAGTACCCTTTCCCTACCCATAAAGTCCCACCTCCCACTGATCAGAACCAGAATCCACCCTTACAGACAGATAACATTTTGTGTTTTTGCTTACTGCTGCCTTGCACATTCTGGGGTACTTTAGGGAGTTCTCCTCAGTTGTTCTGTTGAATGAGGAAATCAAGTCCTTGAAGCAAAGTACTCCTTCTGTGCTTACTATGTGTCATAAAGCATCCATAACTGCATCCCACCATTTTTCTGGGGAAAGGACTGCATATGTCACACTGCATTTCAGGCATAGGTGTCTATCTGACCTGTCCCAAAGAAGAAAGGCTGTTTGATTATCAACAGCTAGTGTTTTTCAGATGTGTATTTGTGTTCTGCTCTAGGGGAGTCCTCTTCTGCAGTTCTTCAGTACCAATGAAACACCTGCAAACATTCTTCCTCTAAGATAGAGCACATCAACAAACAGGAGGGAGGCAAAGGCTAGAGTGTAACTAGTACAATTATAGCAGAAGGAGATCTGGATGCTTGTGAGTAGCTGTAGCATGGGTAGAGTACACCACAAAAGGATGATAAGGAGCATATTGATTGTACATCAAGATTGGGAGGGTTGCAGTACTATTGTGAGTGTTTCAGCAAATTGTTGCCAAAAATGTGAGTTCATGGACAGGCAAGAAATAAATGACATGTTTTGGAGTGTGGAAAGTATATCTGAAAGAGAATGATTTTGTGATCCCCCTCTAAGTGATCAAGAGTACCAGCAGAAAAATAATCCTACTAACTTTTCAGAACAGATCAATATAATAGTAATTCAGGACAGAAGTGGCCACCTCCTATAGAAATGGTGACATGTCACTGCCCATAGATCACAAGAACTTTGGTATCCAAATGATCCATTGTCCAATTTGCCATAAAAGTGGAAATAATTCTGGAGAGGAGACTTTAATTAGGTTAGTGAAATAAACTGAACCTGAGGTCTGGAACATGAAAATAACTCTAGGTGAATATTAATACTGCACCTGTGTTTATTTTCCAACCTGTTTGCAAGCCACTTCCATAATTTCTTAGCAGTATGACATTTTTCAGTCGGTCATGCTGACTCAGCCAGTCAGGCATTGCAGGATGAAAAATGTTGTGCCTGACTTCTGTGAAAATATTCAGTCAGAGTCCTCTGTGGTGCTAACAGAGTCTTTAAATCAGCAAAGGCTTTGAAGTCTTTGCAAATTCCTTCTCATTCTTTTTAACCTCATGTTCAGAGGTTGTTTCCAACACAGAATTGTTGATTTTGCAGCAGATTTAATAATCTCAATCAGTGTCTATGCTGGAATGATTCATCCTATCAGAATTGGCAGATTGATGATGAACTGATTTTCTTAAGTTACTTCATATGCTTAGAAATCAGTTTATTTAAATGTATTAATAATTTTTTTGAAATTGCTTCAACCATTTTCAATACTTGTTGAAAATGGTGAACATTTGGTTTTAAACTTATTAGTTTAGAATTAATTTGATAAAATAAAATTCTTTAAAATGCCTTTTTGATGACTGTGTGGAAATAAAAAAAATCAGCAAAATATTTAAATAAAATTTAATAAATATTAATAAAAACTAATAAAAATTAGACACAACCACATCCAGATATATAAAATTATTTCTTATGTAGTAAAAATATCAACCTAGTGAACTGCAAAGTGAAAAAAAAGAAGTTTTGATGTAATAAATCTGGGGTTAGAAAAGGGTGTTATTGTCTGGACACACAATACTCAATAACATTTCATCACATTTTTCCATTTTTAATGGGATTATTTTAAAAGATGTTGACTGGTTAAAAAAGTTGCTGTCAAATTTATTTTTTTATATTATGCTGTAACCCTTTTATTTCAGTGTCTTTTCTTCTGTTTGTTCTGTGAATCATATTAAAACTTTCTGAAATGCTTTAAAGCCATGGTTGAGGAAGATCCATGTATTAGTTTTGAACACATTTCCTGTTGAAAGTATATTTCCTTCTAGTGCCTAGAGTTGCTAAATTAATCTACTTTGCTTTTATAAAAATTTTAAATTAAATTTAATGGATAAAACATAATAAATAGCATAATAAAATATACACGTTTTCAGTGAAAACGTGTGAAAAATGCAAGACATCCAAAGGGAAACATTCAAAACACATCATGTGGCAAAAATTATATATATATTTATATATAATAGTATATTATAGATATATAATTAATATGTTTTATTGTTTAAAGATGTTTGAGACTTTAAGTAGTTATGTAGAAGATCCATATGTCCCATCACATACAGTGAAAACAGTGAAAACAGTGTTCTGATATCTCATTAAAAATTGCTTATTATTTTTACATGGATTTTTCACGGTTATACCTTTTGTTCTAAATTTTACTTCTCAAGTTTTTTGTACCTGAGCATTGAAGGAGAAAGGCAGGAAAGTTTATATCCTGCCTTTATCCTCTGCATATTTTTAATGTATAAAATATCCTCTGCATATTTTTAATAATTATTATGTACAGTTGTCTCTTTTACAAGTTTTTTCTCACTTCACAAATAGAACAAAGTTCTTTTGTTGTGTTAAATATTGCAGATTCAGCAAGTGCAGCACAGACAAAAAGAAGAGCTGTTGCACACTTAGAGAAACTTTACTTTCTTTTAATGGATAGTTCCAGAAAGCAACTCTAGGCCGGGGAAAATTCAACTTGATGCTTCAAAATTATTTGTGTCTAGGTGAGTCTGAGCAGCTAATGCATGAGAGAAACACTGAGGGGGAATCAGAATGTACCTGGCTAGATCTTTCTGTGAAACAAAATCAACCAGATAGCAACTTTCTAACACAGTTTTTTTGCATATTAGAAACTGAGCATTCTTTATTGCACCGCATTTGTCGCTCTGGGGATCCTTCCACTAATGGAATGACCCAGCATCAGGTGAATGGAGTTTTTATCATGCACACTGATTATATATTCATTAGTCATCTCCTCTTACTTGATGTATATGTATTAGCTTATTTTACATAGTCACACCCTTTGTCAGAAGTCCTTGTGTGGCCTTTTGGGACCTTCTTTTGTGGTGTCCTGTGTCTGGTCATAGTATTTGACGTGGCCATTCATTGACCCCAGCTCTTGAGTAAGATCAATACTGTTTTGCATGACTCCTGCTTTGTCAGCCTTAAAGAGCTGTGCTGGCATCTTGTTTGCTTAAGTTACATCCTTTATCTATTTTTCCAAGCCTGTTTTACTGTCCTTATCAACTGGAGCATTTTCAGTCTCAGTCCTAAAAAATATCCAAAGACCAGCCTGTACTTATTCTTGATTAATAGAGTCCAATCTTCTTATAAAATAGACATGTCAGTCTTCATGATGAAGGAAGAAAAATTCCTGGAAGAAATACAAAAAATGAAATGTCATTATTTCTTCCCACAGGGAAGAAGGGTTTGCCAGGGATTTGAGCCATTAAAAAGAAAGTATTAGCTGTGGGAGAAGAATCCAGAGGGCAGAGTGCCCTGCTTGTGAGGCTAACCTTTCTTATGGAAGTTGTGGGCTATGTTTTACAGGTTTGGCCTGATAAATTATCTACTCTTTTGCACACAATTTTTATATAGTTTCAGCAGATAGTGTGAGGGGCAAAATAATGCCTTGAATACGCTGCTGTGAGAAGCAAGATACTTGCTGCAACATTTGGAGTGCTTTAATATTCTCCTCTTCAATTTTAAACAGTAAAAAAAATGTATTCAGTTTTTTGTCTGCATGCTTTAACTGCTGAGCTACTGCATGGGAGAGAGGGGAGTTTCTTGTCATTGGCAAGTTTAGTATTTTTCTTGTGTTTTGATTGATTTCTGCAAGTGCCTTTTGCAGCCTGTGTGACACAAGGCTGTGGCAAATAGGATTCCAACTGACAATTTAGAAAAGGGAGGATTTCCTCCAGCATTTCAGTAGAATGTAGATATATTAGCACTGTCACTGGCTTTTTACCTTACCTAAAGATTCCCCACAGAAAACCTACCCTGGTTAGTAAAGGGAGCCTATGGACAGCTTCTCCTCTGAGAACCCGGCACAATCTTCAGAGGAAATATACTCTTCAGAGCATGTTTTCAATTGTGTGTAAATAAAGTCTTGTATAGTAGGTAGGTATCTGTGAGAAGCTTTGGGTCAGTTGTTCTTCATCAACCCTTTGGAGGCTGTGCTGTGTTTAGGATGGAGTTAGCTTTCCTCATAGTAACCCTTTGCATTTGTGAGCAAAGCAGCACTGATAAACACAAATCTTCTGGCTACTGCTGAGCAGTCAAGGTTTTACTTCTTCCACTCTGCCACTTCACTGAGGAGTCTGGGGATGCACAAGACTTTGGGAGGAGATACAGACAGACCATATTTCCCCAGCTGGCTAAAGGGATATTGCAAAAGCCAGGGGACTTCAGACGGCTCTTTATAATGCTGGTTATTCTATAGATGAGATTACAGCAGGAGGTCATGAGTATTCCTATAGCTGATGGCTATAGGCAAGCCATGTGTCCTGAAGACCCTTTAGTTCTCATTACAATGCATTATATCTTTTTCTTTTTCTGTGCATATAATAATATGCACAAATAATATAACAACCAATCAGCATTTGACACAATACCTTTACGTTTACATATATACTATCAAAACTGCTAGAATTACCATACTATTATTAGTTAGTGACTAATTAATCATTTGAGTTAGTAATTACATGTTAAATTTTGAAACTAGTTTTGCATTGGAAAATTCTTTGGTAAAAAACATCTTTCTGTCTGCCTATGCTTTTTTACTTGGTAGAAAACATGCTTTTTTTGAAGACCACTTAACCTGTTGGACTTTAACTGTAAAACCTCCTTCTAACTGATGAGACTTTTGTTTTAAACCTCCCAACTTGACTAAACCTTTGTTCTCTCAGTTGTTTAAGCAACAACTGGCCCTAAAAACATCTTTTTATATATCAAAGCTTGCTTTCAGTTCTAGAGAACCTTCTGCTAAGTATTCATATCTGTAAAACTTTTCTGTTAAATTCTCATCCTTCCCAACAGGATATTGTATACCATAGGATATAATGTTCAGCAATAAAGCTGGAGGGGAAGGTTTTTCTTGGAGGCAGTCTTTGTTTTTAGGCTGGCTGAGCATTGGTGGCCATGTAGGAGGAGGAAATGAGTTCATCACCTGGCTTTGGTATATGTTTTTTCCAACCCTTTTCTCTTTCCTTCACTTTTTAAACTGCCTTTAACTTGTTCCATGAGTTATCTGACTTTCCTCTGCCTATCCTGTCCCCCAGCCCATTGGGGTGGGGAGTGAGTGACTGGCTATATGGTGCTAAGCTACTGAGCTAATTGTCCACAGGAGCTCTGTCACATGCAGAATAAAAGTCAGATTTCTGTATACAGGGAAAATAAGATGCATGATGGAGCCTGGTCATCTCAGAGACTTTGAACAAAAGGGAGAGAACAATTTTGGATCTCAATGTTTTTTCTGATCCATGTTAATGCTGCAATGCTTAAGTGAAAATGCGTGTATGGTCTCTGAATTACAGAACAAGAGTGGAGGCCATTTATAAGGAAAATATTCTGCCTTACAGTCCTTTGTAGATCATTTCAATGGGAAGAATGGTCTCGCTTAGATTTTCTCACATACTTAAGTTTCCTCTGCTGCTCAATATTTGAAATGGGATCTACTCTGCTCATGGCAACAGTTTTCTAGAGCAGTTACCAAGAGGAGTTGCCAAGACACCATTCCATTAAATCTGAGCCCTGGGAGAGTGTTCTCCTGTCCATGAACATCAAGAGAGAACTCAAGCACTGCTGTCAGCTTGGATAACAAAGCACTATCTTCCAAATAGGCAGCAATTCAGACAGATCAGTATCTGTCTTTGAACATCTCTGGTCAGCAAATTGCTTCATTAGACCATTTTTTCTGTTAGTTGCTTACTATGCTTTCCTGACTACATATGATATTAAGCATTTTCAATCATATCATTTGGATCAAGCACAAAATCTAATGCACATGATATAAAATTTTAATTTAAATAAACAGAATTGCAATTATAAAAATTAGTCTTAGAAAGAAAAATGCTGGACTTACCAATTGTGTGATAGTGTTACTAGAAGCAATCAATATTCATTGGTGAGTTAAATTCATCAAACCTGGTAAAGATAAACTAATTTCTGTTCTCAAATTTCTCTTTTATGAGCTGAAGATTAGTATCTTGCTTTACTGCTTTTGAAATATTTGTATTTCAATTGTCAATGACAAATCCCCCCTCATTTCATAGAATATATTTTTCTTAATTTAAGACTAAGAAACAAAATTGAGCTAAGAAATGTTAGTTTGTTATTTATATATATGGAAAGATGTTAAATACAAGTAGGTGTAAAAAAAAAGAGGACATAGCAACTCCAGAGTCCTTAATCTCCTACTCTTTTATATCTCCTTCCCTTCACAGAGAGGAGGTGTTTTAAATACTGCAGTAGGACAGGAGAAAATATGCTACAGGTTTTGATATTGCAGTTAATTTTTTCTTTTTTGTATTCATTGTCTGATTTTTGCCTATGCAAGTTGGCAGAATATTAAGTTGATGTGTGTTCATTCTGAAACATCTTAGGCAAACCCAAAGTACAGTTCTGCACCTGTTCTCCTGTGTCCTTTACTTTTTGTCAGACATTTCTAGTGGAAACTTCAGCTGTAGTCATTTATGCAGCAAGAGCCGCAACTGGGAACATAATGAATACACAGGAGGATAAAGATCCAACTTCAAAGAAACCCAAACAACCTAAAGCAGCAGGGGCTGAAGGCAATGGGAGATGGGAGCATTTGAATAATATTAATTGTGTCCTCCGACTTCACTTACTGCTCTGAGGAAATGAACTCCAAGGACAAAACTAAAAATATAAAATTAAAAAGATAACTATTTACTGCAGTCATGTGACCAAATAAGACAAACTTTTAAGGCATATTTATTTGTGATCCCTCTTAATATGATTTCATTTCCTCACCATACACTTTTTTGTGTATGCTTCTTGAATTGTCCTTTTGGACAGAGCCATACAGTAGAAAAACATGCATTTGATTATAAATGCAGAATGTTCAACATTTGAAAACAATGAATCACCTCTAACGTTACAACACATAGCAAGAGAGCAGTAGTCTGCATTCCAGAGTAGTGGACTAATATTGGCCCCTTTTCAGTCACCTCATTCTCCCCTCTCTTCTTCAGGTGTTCTTGGAATACAGGGAAGTAACCAAGACATCTAACAAAGTGAAACACATGCAAAAGAGGACATGTATTGGAGAAGTTATCTTATGTAGTAAGATTTTTTTTTTTTTTAAAAAAAAAAGACTAAGCCAAACTTTGTCATCTGCCCTAACAGCAATCAATGTTAGTGTCCCTGTTAAAGACAGAAGAGTATAAGATCTATATAAAATGTGCAGAATTGAAGGAAATACAGAAATTAAAATGTTAAAATCTGGGGGAAATAATAAAATATGTATGCATATAAGCATGTGATATATAATAAGTAAGAAAAGCTGGTTTTATCTATGTTATCTGGAAAATTAGAACTGAGGGAATGTTGATATGAAGATCAGGTAAATTTACAATAAAATCATAATAAGAAAATAAGTCAGTCAAACTTGAGTAGTAAACTTTAAATCGGCGCTGGAAGAGGTTGAGATCCCACCAAAACATCCAGAAACCAACCAGGTTATGTGACTTCCCAGATGCTGATCAAGCACCATTCAAGAACACATTCAGCCAGATGTGATTCCTATGTATTAAGAGACCCGCAAACTATCAGTTTTTAGGGTTTGTCCAGCCTCTTTTTCAGCCTGTGTAAATTCTGAGTGTCCATGACTCTCTCAGCTAGTCATCACTCAAAGAACAACATCTGGGTTTTTTTAGTTTCACCCTTACATCTACTGGTTTCATGTGATGCCCCTTACTTCTTGTACTGGAAATTACAGTAAATAATTTATGCCTTTCCACCCTATCCTCATTGCTAGTAACTGTATAGATTGCTACTCTTTTCCTTCACTCCTATCTCAGCTGTGTCTCTGAAACAATTTATAGTTACTATAGATGGAGCTTTGAGAAACCTCATCTAGTGGGAGGTCTCCCTGCCCGTGTCAGGGGGATTTGAACTAGATGGTCTTTAAGGTCCCTTTCCAACACAAACCATTGTGTGATTCTGTGATTCTACTCAGATTATGAAGTTAGGTCCCTAGTGTTATTGAGCTTACTAGTGCTAAGGAGTCTGATTTTATCACAAGTTACAGAATGGATGAGGCTGGAAGATGCCTCTGGAGATTATCTAATTCAGACTCCCTGCTTACAGTAGGGTTAATTACAGCAGGTTTCTCAGGAAAAAAATCCAGCTAGGTTTTGGAGATCTCCAAGGCTGGACACATGACAACTTCTCTGGGCAACATGATCAACTGTTCAACAGCCTGACAGTAAAGCACCTTTTTCTTGCATTTTAATGGAATTTCATGCATTTCAATTTAAGTCCATTAACTCTTGTCCTGCCACTGGGCACCACTGAGAAACATCTTGCTTCACCTTATTTACTTCCAGCCATCAGGTATTTATATACATTGATAAGACTTCCCTGAGTCCTGGGAAGCAATTTGATTGGAAAAATAGGCATGAAAGTAAGATTTTAAAAAAACCCAACATCACCTGAAGATTTTAGTTGAAAACTAGAATTGAATAAAAAAGCTTTTAAAATAAAATAGGTTAAAAAACACTCCAAAGGCCCATCAAAAAAAACCCGAGGAACTTAGCTTAGTTTGCTCAAAATAGAAATGGTTGCTGGTGTTCTGAAAACTTATCTGATTCTTCATTTTAATAAGAACAGAAAAGGATCCAGGTTATTATAGATTTTGCATTGCAAAAAGGGTGTGAATGAGTGTAATAGAAAATTTGATTTTCATTCACACTTAGATGTCATCTCAGTAGGGTTATTATTGGGGGTCATTTCATTATTTGCTTTCATGAAGTTTTTCAAAGCTCGAATATGTTTTTATACACACAAGATTTGAATGTCTATGCTAGTAACAATCATAATAATAAAAGCAATAATATAACTGTAAAAGCAGTACAACCTCAAAGTCTCATCAAGTAAAATACAGTCAATAATGTAATATTAAATACCTTTAACCCAATGAATTATTACCTTTTCTACCTGTATTCGTCCAGTAGAGATCTGTTATTCCATAGCAACAGTCTTAATAACTCTCACATCAATAATGGAGATAAACCTAGTATGAATATGTCATCTGCAGAACCAAATTTTTAGCTGTTTAAAAGGATAAGCTATTTGCATGTGGATATCTTATTATCTGTATTATCTTAAAATCTTATATCTTACTATCTGTATAGTTAAGGCAAGAATACTTTGAAGGTAATCTCTGGAACAATATTATTAATAAACTATTAAGTAATTTGTTGGTCTTTGCTTCAAAATGAATTCTGCTTCTAAAACCTAGAGTAAATCCTGAGTAACTGTGATTGTATTTTGAACAGCGAAATTTAGCAAATATATAAGTAAAAATCATATAAATATAAAATATTCAACCATATCTTTATGCAGGAGACATAATCTAGTGTCATTGCTTTCCAAATCCTTGCCCTTTGACTCACTGTGATTATGAGAATAGTAGTAATGTGTTATGAGAATAGTAGTAATTTCCGATTTGTATGGTAGAGGTCTTAAATACAAATATTAGCAATTTTTTACATTCTGACTCTCAGGGAGAAATTGTATGAACTTCCCTAAGTATTGACATTTTCAGTTTTCTTGAGAGGGCAGGGAAGATTTTTTCCTTCTTCCCTGAAATTCCTTACAGATGTTCTTCTTTACATTTGTCTTCAATTATGTATGTCTACAATGTAAGTTTAATAGTTAATTTTCCTTAGATGTTTCCACTCTTAGACGATGCTTTACACTTATCTTTTTATTTCAACACCAATAGTATATGTCATAAATATTTAATTTAAAAGGTGGAATTGTTTGTGCCAGTGAAGTATTTCGATTAGTTCATATGCAGAAAGTGTTTTGCAGAATATTGTGATTTGCAGCTGGTGCACTGTGGTGACATTTGAGGTGATGTTAAATTATGGACTAGTATCCCGTTCTTGGAAATTAAAACAAGAACATTCTCTCAATTCTATGCTTTTTATACATTTTCTTAGGTTCTTGACACTGACAGCATTTGAGGTTTTGGCAGAAAGAGTGACATCCACTTTAACATCTTGACTGTGCAAGGATTTGTAGAGAATGTTTTTAAAATATAGTGTGTAAAACCAGAAATATTTAACTGATAAAATTTACATGTGCACTGAGGCTCCCTAATCCTACTGACTTCATATCATCTCTGATGCCTTGACATATTTTAATTCTTGTGAATTTCATATTTCTCTAATTATCTTTTAAAAAATAAGATGTTAAAAATAAGATGCTGACAAGCATCTTTTTGAAGGAGAGTGAAAGAGCAGGGAATTAAACACAAATTCCCTGAATCCCAGGTTATGAATAAATGAAAAGCAATTCCTTTCTTTAGTTCTACAAAACTGTTTACAAAAAATTCCCCTACTATGTTAAAATTGTTTGATCACTCTTCAAAAATGGTCTTCAAATATTTCAATTATATATTTTTAGGGCAATTTTGTCAGCAATAACATAATATGTTTGGGGTTTTTTGTTGTTGGTTTTTTGTTTTTTTTTTCCTAAAATCTTCCTGGACATGTATTAATTATGTGATGGCAACATCTCAGCTAAAAATATCTTAAATGTCAAAAATATACACTTGATATTCGATTTGGTATTAATTTAACATACAGCCACTCACTGTTGCATACAGATTGTCTGTAGCAGCATGTTAAAGATCACATTTTCTGTCTACCCATTTTGTAAGTCAGGCTCACATACAGACCGTCCAGCTTAGAACAAATGCCTACCTATTCAAGACAACTAAAATTCAGCCAGTATGCTCTACAAATACAGAGAATTTCCTCAGGAGTGAGCATGCCTCATGGTGGCAAAAAGTCAAACCCTGCCCTCACCTACGCTGATTTTACCAGTGAAAGGCATATAAAGGACTAACACAGTCACTAGGAGCAGAGTTTGGCTACAGGACTGCACATCTGAAAATGAGCAGAGTCAGATATTTGTTTCATTTGTGGCAACAGGGTAGGAAGCACTGCTGTGCACATGCTTCATGAGGAAGCTTTGCTAATTAGGTGTGAGTCTTGTATGAATCAAGTCTAAGTTGTGACTAGTATAAATTATAAATATTTCTCCTTTTTTATATCCAATGCTCTGTTTTAGGCCCACTGTGCAGTATCAAGTTGCATTTGATATACTGTCAAGATGTGTGAAAACTTAAAACATGAAAAATTTTACATGAAAATTTCACATGAAAATTTCTGTGCTGTCAAATGGGTTCCATCGCTTCAACTGCTTCCCTGTCTTGTGAGGAGAGAACTTTTATTGGTTTAGCCATTCTTTAGGGAATGTAGGATACCTTTCCTGAAAAGAATAAAAACCACAAAATTTCCTTGTTGCTGTATGTTGTGTCTCTTCCTCAGCACGCTGCTGGTAGAAGCTATGCCAATTGTGCTTTCGATGCAGACCTGTCCAATTGTATTGAATGATCCAAAACTCATTGATTATATGCATCTTTCAAAGTGTCATTGAGAGATTAATGTATAAAAAGTTGAAATATCTTTACATTTCCTCCAGAGCGTAAAGGGAAACTTGTGCATGTTATCAGACTTGTGAGCTAAGTAAATCTGATAGTTATTAATTCTTTAGCTATACAAAAAGTAAGCTATAGACCTGAGATGAATAAAAGACTTCTGGTTCAAGAAAGACCCAGGCTAACCTTGGCAGTGCCATTAATCATGAGTAGAGCTCTAACAGATTGTATAGCACTGCAGAGACTTTGGAAGGAGAATGTAAAGATATATGCACTTTGGGAGCCATAAACCACTGTCTTACAAAATGTCTATGCCTTAGATCATCAGAAGAAGTCACATAAAATAGTTTTGCAAGACATCTTCCAAGACATAATGCCTTGTGCATATCTGAACTTCTGTCATCTGCACAGCTACATTTATACATGGGTATGTACATAAAGCGTGGACAAAAGTGCTGGTTTATATATTTATTCTGCTTCTGTTTCGGTTTTGTCAAGAACAAAATTAAGAAAGTGTCCAACCTCAAAAGGTCTTCTAAAATGTTTCCTGTGGGTGTGGCAGTGAAATACAGTGATATGCTGAACTGTATCAGATGATCAATGGAAAAATAACTATTTTTATAATATATATGCTTATGGTGCCTGCAGAGTAAGAATCTAACTGCAAAGAAAAGTGGTATGGAGTGCTTTAGTGATGGACTTCTTTAGTGATACGTGCAATGGAAAAGGTGTCTTGGTACTAAAAAGACAATAATAGTCTTTAAAACCCTCTCCAGTTTTACATTCTAATAATAGTCTCATTTCAAAAGAAGAGGGAGAGACAAGGGAAATTTCCTTCACATCAAGGAATAGCTGCTTCAATCTTTTTATTATTTTGGAAAAATGTAGTATTTCTATGAACATTTTAAATATTCATTGATGTATGCTAAGATCTTTTCCTTTTTAATTTGGGCTTTACATCTTCAGAGTGAGCAATAGCATTTTAAATTTAAATTTTCAGTGAAGCTTTGGAAGAGGAAATATGATGTCTCAACATACTGTTTTCTTTAAAAAAAAGACAACAAACATAACCCCCAAACACAATGTACACACCCCCCTCCTCCCCCACAGTTCTAGTCATTAGATACTCCATGAAGTGATCTCCATTTTTTTCTAAAAGAAGTCAGCATGTTGCTATTGCTTCTTGTCTTAAAGTTCGTGTCTGATTTACGATTCAGTTTTGTAACACCATCACAGCAGACAGTTTACCACTTAAATGATAAAAGTTTCAATAGGCACTTTAGTGGAATTACGAAAAAGCTACCACTCTTCCACCGTGATGCCAGAAAGTTACCTTCTTTCTAAGTCAGGTCAGTAAACTGCACCTTGTAGGCCTGAGCTTGTCTCAGTGTAATTCCAGAGTAACAAAATAACAACAACAGAAACCTGTGTATGTTACAGGATTTATCATTCTTTCACAAATCAAACCAAAACTGACGGTATGATAAATGTAGTAACTTGCTGGAAACAATTGCTGTCTTTTATAATCAAAGTAATTGTGTCTTATATAAAGCTTAGGTTTATCTTTTAAATTTGTGGTTGGTTTGCTTTTCTTTTTGTTTCACTGTTGTAGTTGTACTTAAGTGACTTTGTCAGGGTTATAACTTTCTTCTCCAAACATATCTGCCAAGATCTTAAAGCGAGGTCCCCAGTCACTCAGATAGTCATAATCCTGATCTGCCTCTGTAGTGAGAGAGTCTATAGAGCTGAGAGACTCTGCAACAGATCCATTGCCTTCATAAGCATAAGTTGCCAAGGAGTCATAAGGGGGTGCAGATGGATCTACATCATTTTCCTGCAGCCTTTGATTAATGAAATCTCTTATGTCTGTGTTATCTTCTGCTGGTGGTCTGTGGCGCGTAAAACGCAAGGTGTCTGGTTTTATGTCCCTGCGTATTTTGTTATCTTCAATCACTTTGGGATTCCTCAGGGCACCTATGTCAAAAGCCTGGGTGTCCTCTTCTCCACCTCCTTCATCATCATAGTGGATAACATTATCTCTGATGTCTTCTTTAGAGGTCATCAGGGTGTCCTTTTTCTTCTGCCTCCGTAGTGCTACATACAGTACCACAATGACTGTAACGAGAGACAACTGAAGTTAAGACATGCACAGAAATAATTTAGTACTCTGGTGACACATCATTATATCTTTCTTTTAAAGCCACAAGCAATCAAAGGGACTTTTGTCCTTAGAAAAGAGCAGTGCTTAGCAGTGCTCTAGCCAATGAAAAATTATTTGATCATTGCCATAAGAGTCTAACTTTCCTAAGTACTTGCTGTACTGCTGGAGAAAGTATCAAATAATTTTCCTGCTGGCCTGCTTTGCAAACAAATAGAATTGAACAGGACTTCAGGTTTTTAGTTCAGAGAGACAGAGTTGTGATTTTTTAAAAAATATTTTCCATAGCAAAATAGAGAAAAGAATCCTAAATTTACACTTTGAAGACAAGAATAAAGAACTAAACCAAAAACCCTACTCACCAAGTATAACAGAAAAAAAAAAAAGAATTTTGAGCAATAAATAATTTGAATAATTTCAAATTTGGAATTTTTGAAATACAGAAAAAATAATTCTACTTTAGCTTTTTATACAATACACTTTGGACTCTTTAGGGATCTGCTTCAAAAAATCATGTGTTAAAGATTCTGGAGAGAAAAGGGGTCCAAGACAGCTGGTTGATTTTCAAGTATCATGTCCTCCAAACTCAACAGAGGTCCAACCTGAATAGCTGGAAATCAAGAAAAGGCAGCAGGAGGCCTTCATTGATGAATAAGAAGCCCTTGACTAAATTCAGTGATTTAAAAAAAAGCATTTAAGAGTTGAACACAGTGACAGGTGAGCCAGGAGAAATGTACAGTGACAGTCTGAACACACAGGAATGTGCTTAGGAAAGACAAAGCCCACATGATGCTTTCTCAGGAGGGACATGAAGGGCAGCAAGAAGGACTTGTACAAGTAAGACAGAAAAAAAAAAGAGCAGAAAGGTAAATGAATGGGGCAGGTGAGCTGTTGCCAAATGATGTGGAAAAGGCCAACCTAGCCAGCAGCTTCTTTGGTTCTGTCTTTTTTGGTAAAGTTGTCCTTCAGTAATTCCATGTCTCTGAGATCAGAGGGAAAGTCTGGAATAAGAAAGACTTATCCTTGGTGGAAGAGGATCAGGTTAGGGAATACTTGGACAAACTGGGCACACAAGTACATGGAATATAGTGAGATACACACATGAATGATGAGGAAGGTGGCTGCTATCACTGTGAAGCTATTTGCGATAATTTTTGAAAGGTCGTGGGGACTGTGAGAGGTTTCTGAGGACTAGAGTGTCACTCCTATCTTCAAGTAGGGCAAGAAGAATGAGCTAAGGAGCTAGCAGCCAGTCAGTCTCACCTTGATTTTTAGGAAAGTGATGGAGAAAATAATTCTGGGAACTAAGAAGGGGCATAAGAGTAGCAGGCATAGATTTATGAAGGTGAAGCTGTGCTTAACTCAGTTGATAGCTTTCTACGATGAGGTGACTGGTTGATTAAGGGAGAAATTGCAATACTTTTATCCTATTTAGCAAAGCTTTTGATATTATCTTTCATAGCAATCTTCTCAGAAAGCCTGAGAAAGTGTGGACTACACAAGCAGATGGTGAGGTGGATTGCAAGTTTTCAGGCAATAAAAAAGAGTGGTTGTGCCACTGTTCAGAGGGATCTCTTCAAGCTGAGGGAGTGGGCTGAAAGGAACTCCATTATGTTCAACAAATAGAAATTCCAAGTCCCACACATGGAGATGAGTAACTGCATATTGGAGATGCTGTTGGCCAGCTGATCAGAAAGTAACTTGATGGATGAGGCCTTCTGATCCTGGTGGACAAGTTCACCATGGGCCATCAATGTACCCTTGTGTCAAAGAAGATCAACAGCATTTGGGACTGCATTAGGAGAAACACTGCTAGCAGGTCTAATGAGATGGTCATTGCCCTCTGCTCTGTTTATGCACACTTGGAGTTCTGGGCCCAGTTCTGGGTCCTCATTACAAGACGGACATGGACTCTCTGAAGTCCATGTAGAGCCACAAAGATAATTGAGGCATGGGAACATCTACCACACAAGGAGAGGCAGAGGAGAGGCAGAGAGCCAGGTATGCCTTCTGGAGAAGTCACAGGGGGATCTTACCAATGTGAATAAGTTCCTGATGGATGGAAGCAAAGATAGAGCTAGGCTTTTCTGAGGAGTGTGCTGGCAAAGGATGAGAAGCAATGGGCACAAACTGAAATGCACAAAATTCCAGTAAAATGTAAGAAAAAAAAGGCTTCTTTATCACCAGGATGTCAAGCAGTGGAATATGTTGCCCAGAGAAGTTTTGGGGTATCCATCCTGCTCTAACTGCAATTGTGGCAAAGGAGACAGCATTCTTCTTGCTTCAAAAAAATTGAAAAGTTATTTTGTTTAGTTGGTTTTTAGTTTTAAGTTCTTCAGAATTAATGTATTTGTGAATTTAACTGCTACTCTGTATGATGTGTGACCATTTGCCATTCTTGTTCTGATTGAAAAAAATATTTTTCTCACAACATAACTTTTTGACACAGAGCAGAAATCCTGACTTTTACCCACTCTTAATCAGAAGCTATTTATATAACCCTGAGCCTTCAGTAATTTACTTAAGTGGCACCTGCATCATCCAAATACAATGAGGTATCCATACGTTATATTCTGTGTCAGGAGCTCTTTTTGGGTGTGCATTAAATTATCATGGGACCTTGGAAGCCACTAGTATCAAAATGAGGCATCGTCCAGCATCTGTAAGACTCAGTCTGATTTCTGCAGCCTACGTTGTGCAAGTAAGATGCACTTTGGATATACTGTAAATAAGGCAGTATTTAAAAATAAGGTAGAACAAATAACATTGCCACCTTATGAAATCCATGCCTGCCTGAAATAAAAATAATCTTCCTGTGAATCTTTATATGGATGTGGCTGGTAACAGTCTATGTTACAATTATTTTCTCCTCTTCCATTTCTTCATTCTCTTTTCGCTCTACTGCTATTACTGTCAGTAGGACTTGTCTACCTTAATAATAATCTAAAAAAAATATATATTTCAAGAAAGATATTTAAAATAATTTCAGAGAAAAAAATATTATTTGGGTTCTACTGAAAACTGATTATTTTAATGCATTAAGAGATATTGCATGGATAAGAAGATTCATGGTTATGATCAGTTTTTTGGGATATTCTTCTAGAAATAAACTGCTACACATTTTCCATGGCTTTTGTTAAAAACTAGGTGAAGCTAGTGAATAATCAGAGTAAATCACATAGCAGGGCTTCATGAGAACTAACCTAGAAGTATGACAATACACAACAAGATTGCAATCAAAGCTCCTGTGCTGAGGCCGACTGGTAAGAAGATTGCTTCTACGTTGCAGGACTGGATGGTGCCGTCAGAATCACATCGGCAAACACGGATAGTCAAAGTGTTTGTGCTGCTCTGGACAGGGTAACTGCTGTCTTCTATTACTATTGGAAGAAAGTACAGCTCTTGCTGCCTTCTGCTGTAGCCATTTCTTCTGGTTTCAATCCCAGCTGTATTGTCTGTAAAACATGACAATCATTAGCAGATTTTTATTGTGTACTTAATTTCATATTGTAGCTTGTATCACCTTCAGTAATAGCCTGGTATTTCATATTTGAAACTTGTTGAAAGTTATGCATTATGTAATCGCCTTGCTTTGCCATTACAGAAGGTATTGTATTCTGACTGGTACGGTTATTTTTTGCAGAACCTTAAACAATATTCCTTTTCTTGTAAACATTTTAACATTGAAATTTCAAAGAAGTTAAAAATAACTAAAAAAAAACCCCAAGCAAAACATTACAAGTATGATTCTGAAGACATTTCAGTTTATTTCTCCTGATCTCCTTACATTCCAAGCCTGTGGTCCAAAGGATTTTGATTGCATATGAATTTGGAATCATGTCTCTATCAACTAATTAATTTCCTTAAAAATACAAAGTAATATACCTGGACAACATGAAATCATTTTAGCTTTCCTGCCCCATTAGAAGTAACTAGAGAAATAAACTGAGTACTTGAAAATCAGTACAGCTTCTATCAATTAGATGGACTTCTAGACTTTGTAATTTCTTCCCAGTTAGTTATTGCTGCTTTTCCTGAATGAAACAAAGTAGCGAAGAAATACTGCAAGGATTAAAAGGATTACATTAAAAGCAAAACAAAAACTAATTTATCAGGGAATTAACGAGATGACAGAATTAAATGAAAGTAACCTGCTGCAGTTACCATTTGTCCATCTCACCCATATTTTTAATTATATTTTGACAAGATGTCACATGATGGTTTTCATGCTTCAGAGGTTTGTTATCATGTACAAGGATTAAAGGCTCTGAATTTCACACTCAAATACTGGTATGGAGTTCTGATTAAGGACAATAAGAAGCAACCCTAAATATATGAATTTAAGTATGTTATGATTAGACACCATTAAGAAGGTGTATAGCTAAAAAAATGCTTCAGACACCTCCTTTTTATCAAACTCAAGCATGGACAGGTCAAGTTCAGTTACACTCAGTTTTGAAAAGAAAAAATAGAACAGTTGTATAGCTTCCATCTTCAGTTTTTTCTTTCTATGATTAATCGCCTGCACTGTATAAAAGCTTTAAGAACTAATTTGAAGACATTCAGTTTAATCTTATTTCTATTTTTTCCATATTTCTATTATTAGAATTATTTATATTCTTCTGGTTTTTCTTCTGATTGAAACAATGGAGATCACTTTAATAGTTTACAATGCAACTAAATGGCTTGCCATCCTTCTTTGAGAAGACTCAATCAGATCAGCCTCTTAACTCTATGATTTTGAACATTTTTTGTTGCTCTTTTATGACCCCTTTCAATTGTTCAAAGTTGTTTTGAGAATATGGACACAGGCAGGTGTTTGAACTCTACACAGAAGAGCCTAGAGAAACTGAGATATCTTCTGGTTCTTCAGACTGTTTTTAATAGATTAATTTATAAGATATGTGTGAGAAGAGGAAATTCTGTCTCTTACGCGAGCAATGGAGTGCACTCCACATGGGAGCTGCCCTCTAGAGAGCAGAATGAGGCCAGCAAAGCAGAAAGAGTGAGCTCTGCAGTCCCTTCGGAAGCACTACATCTCTGACAGGGCATCACTTCTATTAACACGGTGGAGTGCTGCTGAAAGGCAACCTTGAGCTTCTGTCTCACTCCAGTCCTCATTAACGACTCACTAAGTTACATTCTGATGTATGGGGCCTGGCTTCTCTTGGGTGCAGCACAAAATTGTTACACCTGCTGAAGTATCAGACCACTTGTGATTTTCAGTTGCATAGAATAGCACGGGGATTAGGGCTTCTTGATTTATTTAAAAATTTTAAATGTCACCTTTACTGGTAAAAGCATTAATTGTACCACAGTGAACAACACTGTCCTCAAAAAATAGAAAAAATCGATTTTACAAAGGACCTGCTTGATGCTAACATAATTGCTAACTTAAAAGAAAATGGCACTTGTTTTTAAAAGGTTTCCATAGTGACAAAAAGGTTGTTTTATTGCATCTCTAAACTCTGCACAGAACAGACTTTCCTCCACCTTTGTGGCAAACAAAAGGCAGAAGATATTGCAAGACAAGGTTTTTGTTTGGACAGTTTTTTCCTAATATCTCTGCAAATTGTCGATAATGAAAAAAGGTTTTTATTGTTTGGTTTGTTTTTTTTTTTCTTTACATTGTATCAAATAGCTTACTTTTTTTTTATTTTTCATTTTTTCCCCCAGTTGTTAAGAAATACTTTTAAAAGTTCGTCTTGGTAGTTTCCACTTTTTATCAGAATATTGCACTTGTTTTTATACAGTAGTGAAGCTTCATGAACAGATAACCAAGATCCAAGGTCATCTCAGTGTCAACATTACTGGTTTAAACAGAGAAATTTTAATTATCTAATAATATTTGAACAATTTCCTCACCAAACTCATATGCTAAGCACACTTTACAAAAGCTGTAATTACTGTACAGACTTAAAGATTATTTTAATTCATTAAATCTGTTAATATTACCTGAGAAGACTTCTTTAAAGCAGAAGTTTGTACTTACTTAAAAAAAAAAAAAAACAAAAAAAACAAACCAACACCCAACACCTTAGTGAATTTAAAGGATATTTTAGGAAACAGACAAGAAAAAAATAAGAAATTAAAGCTCTTACTTTAAAGAAATCTTTACTAAAAAAATTTAAAGGTATTTAGAGATATAGTATTTATGTTCTAAGACATATCATTGTGAAGGTTCTTCCCATATGGGCCTTGAAATATGTTCCGGAGCAGAGCAGTGTCCTAGTCTTCTAAGGCCAGAAGTAAGGGACTTGGGTTTGTTGTAAAGTCATCCTTCATATTCATTGAGCTGTCTGTCTCAAGAAAACTGTTTGAATGCCCTTTGATAAAATGCTTTGTTTCTCCATAGTTTTGGTTTTATAAGATACTATTATTCATGTCTACAAGAGTATGAGTGGTTTCACCATATTCTCTATTTACGCGTCCTTAAGTGAAGTTCTTTGCTCATCTGCTCAATTCTTTTAAATATCTATGACACACAAAGATAAAAGTCACTGTTAAGTTTGGGAGTAAACCATTTTCATTGTATCAGCTTCACAGGAGAGCTATAAAGAGAAAAGAAGCACAGTTTGTTTTTTCAAATTTATTTCTTCCTGAAGTTTCTTCAGGATTAATAGTTGTTGGCTAATTTGTTGACTTTAGTTTACAATATCCATAGTGCATGTCTTCAAAAATTATGTGGGCCATATATATTATTTAAATACATTCTTTTAAAGGCTGAAAAAAAGATTTTGCAATTTTATTTCATTGGTGTATTATTCATTTCTTGCACTTCAAGGAAATGGGTCACTTAATTCTCAAGAAAGAAACCTTTACCTCAAAATCAATGTAACCTCAAATTTAAATTTAAAACAACAATTAAAAAAATGAAGAATAATATACTTTTTAAGATAGTGATACTTATAACCCGCAGAGTCTAATATTTTTTTAACTTTGTTGGATGACTTTAGGTGTTCTTTCTTTGAAATATAATGTAAATCCTTTTATATTAAAAGCTTATCACAGTTATTTAAAGATCATCTAATAGCTAAAATACTTCTTTTTCTCTTATTTGATTAAAGTAGTTAGTGATAAAAATTTACTACAGTTTATTATGTTTTAGCAGTGTCTGCTCACAAGACTACATCCTTGAAGATGCTTACTGTAGAAAAAAGATGTATTTTTTCATCTTGGTTTGTTTGCCATCTAACAAAAGAGTTCAAGTTAATAGGGAAAAAAAAAGAAAATATATTTAGTTACAACAAAAGCTGGAAGAAAATCAGAGATGCCTGTTGTATAAATCTCCAAGTTATTAAGGATGTTGTACTTCAGCAGCACTGTACATATTTAGAACTCACTGTTCTGCAGGACTACGTATCCTCAAGAAAGCACAATATCTGGGTACTTTGAAAATGGTTAGCAAAGTCATAGTATTTAAACAAGACAGCAACAGTGCCTTGTTTAAAGGTATACCTGCATTGGCATATGGATTCTTCCTGAGATACTGAATGATAAAAGGAAGAAAATAAAACAGGTAGCAGTGTTTTTGAAGGCCTGTAGGGAAATCTCAGCCTTTGGTGTTCTGACAATTCCTGCCCCTAAAAATAAGAAAAAGTGTAAGACCTGAATTTACATTAATATAAGTCCCAGAGAGTTTAGCAATTAGAAATGTCAAAGAAAATCAGGTCTGTAGACACAACTGTAATTGAAAGTAACCATATTTGTCATTGTAACTACGGTCTGCTGCTCTGAAAGAGAGATATGGGTAACCAACTTACTTCTGTAGTCATGGACTGTGAAGTTTGGTTTGTTGGAAGCCTCAGATGACAGTTTGAAGGAAAACCTTTGCCCAGCTGGTGACAAATCTTTATCTGCTGCTGTGATGGTCTGTATCACCTGAAACCAGATTAATTCTGAAGTCAGTTCACTCTTCTAAGAGAAACAGTTTTTGTAAAAGTGCAAAGTGAACATCAAATGAAACTGTTGAAGGTGAAATTTTGCTGGATTACTGTCATTCCCTTAATACACTGGGCAGTGGAGGCAAGAAGTCTAAATTCTTCAACCACCAGAGAACTCAGAAAGTCTTGTTTTGACATATATAATGAAAATCAGAGAGATTTACCATATATCCAAGTTTTTTAATATTTACTGTCTATGTTAAAATGCTAGTGATGGCTTTTGGTTGTGCTTCACTTTATTTGCTACTACTTTTGTCACAGTTACAACCCTTTAAGAAATAAATTCTTTCTCCTCTCATACCTATTAAATGCAGAGTCAAGGGTGGCTCAGGCCCATGTAATTGGAGAAAATAAATAAAACAAACCAAAAAAATGTAAATAGACCGTAAAAGTCAACAAACACAATTCCAATATGTCCAGTCCAAAACCGACTTTTTTTTTTGTAGAAGAATTCTGACCATGATGTAATTTTTGAACCCAGAAATTTCTACAGCTATAAATAATAATGACAGAGAAAGCATAAGAGCAAGCATTACAAATTTGAAATACCTGTCCTGGCTTGGCATTTTCACATACAGATGTCTCATATGGAACTGAAATTTCAGGAGGAAACTCGTTGACATCCAAAACATTTATTATAACATTGACTTTGCTGGTTAATAGTGGGTTACCTATAAATAATTTTAGAAGAAAAGTGTTATGTTTGTTGTCATCACCAGTTTCATAAGCTGTCATAAGCTTGTGGTCTCAGTACTGTGACTCCCAAAAGCCCTGGAATTCTATTTATTTCTGATTAAGTAAGAAGAAAACAGAAGCAAACTTATTATCAATTTGTAACAGACTCTGACCCATTACTCTCCATGGGTTAAGGAATCAATCAGCATGATTATGTTTATTGAAGCATAAATGGAAAAAAAGGGGAAAAAAAGTGAAGAAAATTGAAAAACCTGTTACTAAGGACAAAAACTTTTCTCCGATCACTTTTTATTAAGCCTTTGGAAAACACTTCCAATGATTCAAACTGAATTCTGTTTTCCACAACTAAGTGCAGAAAATCAATATTTATTCAAGATATTAAGGAGGCAAGCAGAGCATACCAATTTAGAAGACAGAGAAAGAGAAAAAGATATGAAAAAACAAAAATCTTGCTGAAATCCAGAGTCAGTGTTAAATTTATCAGTGAAACATGCATGCACAGCCAGCATACAACTATTTGGCCATACGGTGGAAGTTATTTATTTTACTGCAAAGGTGTTTTCAGGCAGCAAATACTTTTGTGCAAAACAAATGTTAAACAACAGTATACACCGTATTTCTTTCCACTGTCCTTCCTCTACAGATAGCCTTCATCAGTCACTGGATGCATTTTATAAACATGTTTACTCATAAATGCAATATCTGACAAAACAGAGACACTAGTTCAATACAAAGTAGGTAATGTTCTCTTTTACTTCATGCTGAGACCTCCTGCAAAACAGCAAATAGATGAAAAATAGGATAGCTGGTGAGTCAAAAATATAATTATTTTATCCTTTTTGACTTAAGATGAGTGGCAGAAATAGTTAACTACCAAAAAAAATCTATATTATAAATCAGGGTGATTTGGGAATGACAACATGGGACCATGTTTAAGTACAAGGGGAGTTGTCTTGAATCCTCAGGAATAAATCACAGAATCAAAGAATAACAGAATGGCTTGGGTGGGAAGAAAATTTAAAGATCATCTAGTTTCAAGGCCCCTGCCACTTGCAGAGACACCTTCCATTAAACCAGATTGCTCAAAGTCCCTTCCAGCTTGGTCGTGAATGCTTCCAGGGATGGGACACCCACAACTTCTCTGGGCAACCTGTGCCAGTGCCGCAGCACCTTCACTGTAAAGAATTTCTATCTCATATCCAATCCAAATCTATTCTCTTTCAGTTGGAAACCATTTCCCCTTGTCCTCTCACTACATGCTGCTGTCTTGTTGGCTCCCCTCAGGTGCTGGAAGGCCACAATTAGGTCATCCCACACTGTTCTCTTCTCCAGGCTGTAAAAGCTCAATTGTCTCAGCCTATCTTCATAGGAGACATGCTCCAACCCTCTGATCATTTTCGTGGCGCTCAATGGACCCTTCAAATTATTTGCATTGGTCACTTGCTTTGCAGTTTGTATAATCCTTGGCATTTCTTTTGTTTATAACTAACGCAGCAAGGGGCAAAGTCTTTTCAAGTTGTCACTGTAAAGAATGTGCATGATTTCTTCCTTATTCTTAGGAATTACTAAGTGCAATAGTAGTTTCAGGAGATCTCTGTCAAAACCAAAGGTATTCCCCGATGATTTCCTCATTACATAGGACTAGCTGCAAGATGAACTTTGTTTCACCTGTTTACAAGTAATAGATAAACTGACCATGCAATAAACACAGCTTGAAATCTAAAAGACAACAATAATGCACTACCCAGATCACACATTTTTAATCCATACCTATGAATTTAATAGAGAAATATTTAATATTTAATAGAAAATCATGACATCTCTTTAAATTCTTGTTCATTTCCAGTTCAACATCATCCCTTCTTGCAGAATGTCTCTGTGGAGCAAGGCATTGTGCAGTACAATTGAAGACACAGTTTGGTCTAGCAACTAGGGTTTAGGCACTTATTCTTTAGGTGACTGAAGAGCTGGAAGAAATCTAGATAGATCACTTGTTCACAATTGGTTCCTTTGTATAACAGGAAAAAAAAAATACTAAGAAGTTACTTTATTCAGTAGAGGGCAAGACTTCCATAGAGAGATCAGAAAATCCCTGAACAGGTCAAATTCACACAGCTACTGGGAGAAACAATTTGGCCTAAAACTTCCCTCCTAGAAGCACTCACTGAAAAGGACACATCAACTCACATGGAGTAACTCAGGTTTTGCTTTAGATGTTTTTTATGTGTGTGTTCATTTTAAGGTACAACAATGAGGACAGGAGTTCAGGAGACATTCTTGAAATAAATCAGAGATTAATGCTTCACCTTAAAAATATAGGCAAAGATCTTAATTTCCTTTTAAGGATATGTTCACAATGCCTTTCCAATAAAAAAGTGAATGTGCTCTAAATTCATGGCACCACGTACTTGGAAATATCAGATGATTTTGATAACTTCTGCTAGACATTTCAGTTTCTTTAAGAAGTCTTTTAGGTTGCATTTTTGTAAAGTAGCTTGTCTAAATGATTTTTTTCTGCTTTTTGCAACAGTTTGCGTAGTATGTGACCTATATTTTTAAAACTAGCAAAAGGATTTGACTTTTTTTTCCCTCAAAATCACAACAGGATAGCATGCTCTGGAAATATACATGAGTCTATGGGTATAGTTTTTACATTTATTTCTCACTGATGGTATCCGATTTATTCTCTGTGGTTCTTTAAAAGATATATTAGAGGCCAAAATCTCTTCCAAAGTATTTCAGCAAAGTACAATTTTACATTGCATAAATGGTCTGGAAAAGTCAGATATGAAAGTAAACAGAATTACCAGAATCTATGATGAACTTATTTCAGGTTTTCATTTTCTTTATATGATTTTCTTTCTGGTTTGCAGTGACATCACTTTAACTACTTATGTATATAAATGAAGACTGCAAGAAGAATGTGTATAGCTTTGAATTCATACAAAATACCAAAGATGTGAAATACTTGATGTGAACAAGCATGAAGAATTTCATTTAAAATACTACTTTGTAGGCTTGACCTCCATTTTCTCTGGTTCTTGGTTGTCGTTTCTCTCAAAATCAAGTCTTTATGAACCCTATGAACACAATTGTGATGTGCATGCTGGTATCAGTGAGTGGGTCACTATAAACATCTGCTTATGCCTTTTAAACCCAGATTACAAAGATTAAAAACCAAACTTGTTAAATCTCATGCCTAGAAATTAAGAAACTGATTTCATGTTTCAAATCTGCCTGTAAGATAAAGGAAAATTAATTAGCTTCATTAATTTATTTTATCAACTTAATTAATTAGTTGACTTCATCTTCCCTTGTTTTTCCTGTCTGTAAGACAGTGACCAACCTGCTTCCTTTTTTTTACTTGATTAACATCATTTTTCAACACCTTAATGGTTCAAAGCTATTACAGCAGTAGAAAGCCTGTAACATTCTTTGAATAATGAGCTTGTGAAAATCCGAGGTATCTGAGAAAATAGATACTGACTATTGAGGAGAACTGCTGATTCCTTAATCCCAGTTATGGTATGCAGGAGAAGAACAGCTCCAGCTTGAGGTTTAAGGTGACTTTTTTAACATTCTCAAAAATTTGGGCTAGACAGGTAAGCTGAGAAGATGGTTTGGAAAGGGAGGATTATTACTTTATTTTTATCCTAAAATTATGCCTTGAGGACAGGAAAGAAGAAGTAATCTCTTCCGCATTTTTATCTATATCCTCTTTTGTAAAATGGAAAAAAACACTTCCATGCTATGTAATTAGGCAGCAGATGGAGGAATTTTGAACACTGGACTATGATATTTATATGCCATTATGCTCTTAGAGCAGATCTTGGTGCAGTTTTGGCCTGGGGCAGCTAGTGGTCTTGTGGACAATCCGCATGCATGTGCTGGGAATTATTAAAGGCAGGGACTACCCTAAAGGATTGATTTACATATGGGGACTCTGGAAGGTAAGAAGGCATATAAATAAGCTACTTCATGCCAGCTGGCCTTTGTGCTTGAAATAAATAAAAGCCATGCTTAATTTATTAGTTTGGATAGGTTTTGGCATCAAAAATGTTCAGAAACAGCAACCATGCAGGCTACTAGGGTGTTGATTTATTCTAAGAATTAAGAAACAAACCAACAAGCTACAATGAAATGCAGTCATGTAATGAAAAGAAGTACAGAGAAATTGGGAAGTGAAATGGGAGAAAACAATGTGAGTCTGAAACATCCTCCACCTGCTCAAGGACTTTGTTCTATATAGAATTTGTTCTATATAGATTATATAAATATATATGTATATATATAGAATTTGTTCTATATAGATTTT
>NC_031769.1:73824848-73961230 GCF_001522545.3 Parus major | reverse complement strand
GTTATATATTATATATTATATATTATATATTATATATTATATATTATATATTATATGTTATATATTATATGTTATATATTATATGTTATATATTATACATAATATATATGTATTATATATATACTATAATATAAATTACACGTATTTATTTTATTATCTATGAAGGGGTTAGGGATGTTCTGTATTCAGCCCTCTTTGTGTATGTCTCATCATCAGCATGTCTGCAGAACAATCATTCATCTCCTGCTTAAAAACATCTCCATTCAGGGACAATTCAAGAAAATTTAGTTTATAGAATGACCATTAGGATGTGACTAAAAAGTGTGGGAGGTTTTGTTGTTGCTATTCTCTCACAATGAGAAAACAAAATTTCAGCAATGCAGTTTTTAAATAACATCATATGTCTGCTACTGGTTATGGGTCTACTTATTTATTTTTATTTTATAAATTTTATCTATCTATCTATCTATCTATCTATCTATCTATATATATATATATATATACATATATGTCCTTACAGGGAGATAAGATCACCAGGAAGTGAAAATACTTCAATAACAATACTATCTGTTCTTTTCTGAAGAAAGTTTATGCAGCTAATTTCAATACTGGGCCACCTTTTTACATAGTCATGTATATGTCAAGGCACTTCTCAGTGTGTTTTTTCTATGATAAGGAATGACAGTTTCAGTTTCTGTGTCAACACTGGACAGCAATTTTTTGTATCAGTAATTCTTCAAATATAGCAATTTCTCCTCAATCTTTTTCAATTTTATTTTCTCTCTATCTGTTATATTTTCCTTTGTGCGGTGTGTCATCCCTCAATCCTCCACCTTTATTTCTATGCTCTTAGTCAGACAATTGCACATAATGTTTTGACAGTTACTACACCTCAAATCCTCCTCACTATTGTAGTAGAGATAAGGAAATTGTTGTTGCCATTATAGATAATGGTCAATGTATAAATATTTTGGGATATGCTGCAATGAAGCACAGCTATGTTTTATGTGCAGATTCTTAACATAGCAATTGATAAAACTGGGGATTTCAAAATATATCCTGTTTGTAACAGCTCTGCTTAAATGTCATACTGTTATATATATGTCCATGGACAAATAAATTTCAGGTTTTTAGAAATCTTTAGTTACTCTTGGGAATAATAAACAGATTTAAATCAAGTTTATTAAAACTTTTTCCTTACTGCAGGAAAAAAAAAAATTACAAATCTCAAATATCCTTTGCCCACTATTAAGTCTAAATAGTTAAGCTTTACTGAAAGATATACCATGATGAGAGCTTCCTTCTGTGTCTGCCTGCCTTTCAGTTTCTCTGGAAACAAATTGCAGTTCTGCTGGATTTTCTGTGAATATACACTCGCACATGCACATGTATTTCCATGAACTCAACCACTTCTGACAGCTTAGGCTTCTCTGTTAGTCTATGTCTTTTCCAATCTATGGATGAAATTCAAGTGTTCATTTGACTGGTGTTCTCTATATTTTCAGGTTATAAGGAGTGAGCCCATGGTTCTTCTTGAGATAACTCCAACTAAGAATCTGGGTTTTTATCTGAAATAATACGTACCATCTCTGCTTCCCAAATCTCCCTCTTCCTGTTAGTAACATGTATTAACTTTTGAAGACTCAGCCAAGCAATACATTAAAGAAAACATGTTATTTGCTACAGAAACTTGCATTTTCTGACATATAAACATAGAATGAATAAGAAATAAAGCAGGACCCTCTCCTACAGCCTGTTGATGTCAACAGAAAGAATTCTGTGGCCTTTGCACAACTGTTGGGTGACCACAAGGCTTGTACTCAAAGTGTGAGATACACTTATGAGAGTTACAGTTCGACAATGAGACATGAATGAGAAATGCCACACATGTGGATGGCAATGAAGAAAGTTGCAGCTAAATTATATAGTGGAAGAAGGGACTTCTTATAAAAAAAAAGGCTATGCAGAAGACACAAAGACAAGAATTTAAATTATCCAGAAGACACAAAGACAAGAATTTAAATTATCCCACCACAAATCATGTAGGACAAGAAAAGAAGGGGTTAGGCATAAAATTTTGGGCAGAGATAAAAGAGCAGTGGTACAGCACACAGATTAGTTCATTTAGAACATCAAATCTTACTTAATTTTAGTTTACTTTTTATCAGAGTATCAAATGACTCTTTACATTTTTCTAAATTTAAATTTCTAAATTTTTCTTCAAAAAGCACATTGACAGACCTGTTATTTGATTAACCTAATTTCATATGAAGTGACTTACAAAATCAGAAATCAGAACTGTAAGTCACGCATTCAGCTCCTCATGCTCTCCATGCTGACAAAATGTATTTCAGCTTCTAAGGGAGCTGTGGTTACATGAGGTCTGCTAGCAAAACCTTAGTAAACAGGGCTGATTGAACATCACAATTATCCTCACAAGTCTGGGAAAATGTTATTCATTGAACCTTCTTAAATAAACTCTTGGCAATTCAAGCACTCTTCACATTATATTTATACCTGAGCATTACATTCTGAGAAAAATACCATATTAGCATATTAATTCAGTTTGTGTCATACTTACTAACTTTACTTGCAATTATAGACAAATTGTATTGTGCTGTGCTTTCTCTGTCCAGTAATTCATTTGTAGCAATGGTTCCTTCAGTAGCGTCTATTGTAAAGTAGCTGTCCACATCGTTCTTCCAATCCATGAAGTATCTGTATGTGAAAAATATTAAAGAAAGCAGATGCAAATGTGCAAAGATTACTCATTTATTATAGCAGCAGTGTAGCCACCTCTAGTTTTGTTATTTTTCTCTTCCCAGCTATTACCATCCTTTCAGGAGGAAGACAATAAAGAATGATTTGTTTATTTCTGTTTTTGCAGAGTTGGAATGCTCAAGGGGAAATAATAAGATATAATAAAAGACTTAATACTCCTGGTGTTTAGATTATTGAAAACCTTGAAGTCCCAAGAAGCTGATGAAATCTTCTGTGACCCTGATTACTTATATCAGCCAGTTTGGGACTGTACTATACAGGCTTAGAGGGAAAAAGAGAAAAGCTATGTGAAATAGGGCTTGAGGTATGGATGGTGACAAAGAGTGTGCCAGATCCAGTCCCTTTACATACATTTTTAGCTGCAGTGGGCTGGACATATCCTCACAAAGAGGTGTCCTAAAGGATTTTGGCAGGGTAAGAGCAAGGGAGATGGAGAAGAGTATGCTTATTCCCACGCATATATATAGGATCAATAAACAACACTTTGCCTTTGTGAAGAATAGGTACCTTTCACTGAACTTGTGAGGAACAGGTAAATACCATTGTTTTGTGTTGTTTTATTTTGTTTTGTTTTCCTAATCCTTTATTTTCAAGAAGCATGAACAAAGAACAAATTTAAAACTAGAAATGTCTACTTACTTCTTATTTTTCTCTAGTGAGGAATAGAAAGCAGAGATGCACCTGTAAACACAGCTGCTTAAAAGCAATGTGATAGCTATCCCAAACCCATTTCCCTTAAATGCTAATTAATTTGAAAGTCTATTTTCACATTTGATACTACTGTTTGCAGTCAAAACAGAATAATATTTTTTCTGATGCAATTGCCGCCAGCTACTAATTTCCTTTTCATTGTTAGTCTCTTCATACTTTGATAGAGTTTCTCAAAAACCAGGCAGGATGAAACTGAGAAAGCCATTTGTGAGCAGTAGGCAATAAGAACAAAATGGCATTCAACAACAAGTACATTCAGAATCTTATAAAGCCTAGAGAACCACTCCTATCACACCTCAATTCATGTAAACCAGCGAGAATAAGAATAAAAGCTGTTTTTTTATCTCTAATTAGAGTTATTTATGTATTTAATATAGAGGGAATGGAATGATAAACACTCTGTTTGCTTACTTCTGTAGGAGGAAGCAATGGTAGGAAGGAGAATATGTCATATTCACAAGGAAAATATTTCTACTTGGTACTAAGAATGCCAAAAGCTCTGGAAGACTCGAAGAGCAAAAAAGCCACAAATAAGGTGATGTGTTTGTTTGGAGACATTTTGTTCAACCAAAATCACAAAAAAAAATCCTATATGTAGATGGAATAGGTTAGTCTTTTGACAGTCATCATTACCAGCTTACAGCTTTAATTGAAAAGCTTCAGAAGTGGTTTGCTAAAGGCAGCATGTATCCTTTTGCATAGTTGAGCAGGCACATTTTCTTGAATATGATATTATTATCTACCCACATTTGTAATTTCAATCTCTTTGTTCAAATTTGCTTGACATTAAAATTATGAAAAAATATATAAACCATTTATTAGAAATATCATTACCCTAAGATACTCTCTCAGGAGCAGCAAAATTATTCTGTCAGGCTTTTCATGTTTAATAAATTATAATTTCTTCCAAAATTAAATATGCAGCAACACACAAATAAATTAGTTCAAAGCATGAAAAAGCAACTTGGCTTTTATTTCTCCTTAGGAAGATTAACTTTGCCTGAGTACCCTGCACATCACAGTATGAGCCAGGGAAAAAAGCACCGTGTAGGGTATGGCTTCCTTCACCAGGAGGCTTTGAAAGTACAGAAAAGATATTAAGCATGAACACTGTTGTGTTTGAAGTGAAGTTCAAGCACGAATATTTGTAGGATCAGAATCTGATTGTCTGTCTGGATTCATTCACACAGGTGATTAACTTCATGCACAGGCCCAGTGTGCCTAAACATAAGCATCAACAGGATCAAAGTCTGCAGTAAGGACTGCAAGACTAGCACTACTCCTGCTGGTTTGTATGGCAGAATTCCTCGTGGGTTCCATGGAAATGGGAATTAAACACATTGATAAAAGCAGTACTATAGCAGTTCTTCCAAATTCATTGCCTTCACCTTCACTGTGTTAATAGTGTGAAAACTATTGTCATCACTGCTAGTATTTTTATTTACTTACTTTAATTTTGGCATTATCTTTAGAGACATCCCTTCCTTCTCTCTCCATTTGCTGCACATAAGCTTAAACTAGGCATGTTGTTTCAGCTTCTCTCATTTTAAGAATCTACATATTCAATTAGACTACAGAATGGAGAGGTATAGGCATTGTTATTGGAGATGTATAGTCTAAACCAGATAAATTGACAGGAAAAGCTGCAAACAAGCATCCATTCTTCCTCCTTTCATTGGTTCTCCATGTATAGTACCCAAGAAAACATACCTAGCAGAAAATCCCTTTACAGGCAGATCTTCTGGACACAGAATTATTACCAATTCATCAGTAAGTCTATAAAGCTTAAGAAAATAGTGAATGGGAGACCATCTATCTGGTCTTGAAACAGAAGTTTTTTGAGACACCCCAAGGGGAGGTCACTTTTGGCAAAGGCCCTAAGAAAATGTAGTTTCCTTTTATAGGCAGAAATCACTTTCACACACTGATGCTTAGTGTGCCATTTTTTGTAAATAGGACAGCAACAGCTCTCTTTCTAAGGCAAACTGCATAGACTGAGCCCTGCTCTTAACATGGAGGAAACACTTGGAAGAAGAGGAGAAATGGGGAAAATGTCTCCAACCAGAAAAGTCAGTAACTTTCCAGAGATAAACCCAGATATCTGGGACATAAAGCCTGACATTTCTTGTGAGGTTGGGATACACAGAGGAACACTGTTGAAATACTGGTATTAGGACAGCTGTCTAGATCTTCCAGTCATGCTCTAGCAGTTTGAAGCAACTGAGGTTGGTTTATTTGACTGCTCAGAGTGCCTGCAAGACAGACCATGGATAAGTGCACTAATCCTAAGAGGCATTTCTTTCCTTGAAAAGTTAGGGAGAACTTACTTGTTGCTATAGGACAAAGCAGAATTATTTTTCAGAAGCCCCTGAACAGGCCTGCCTGGCAGCTTTCAGTACCAGACACTGATATCCTTCATATTCACTGACAGGGAAGAAATTTTGACTTATATGTCTCCCTGAATATTCTTTCCAGCAGAGAAGTGTATTCCAGGTTATATTGTTGATGGCAGGGAGTGTGTGGAAGGGTATATCTTTGCTAACACTCTCTGAGTTGTCTCAAGAATAGCTGCATTTGGACATCATGCAGGATAGAAGAGACAGAATGGAGCTATTCAGTTTATAAAATTACAAGATTCAAGCCTGTAAGGCTCACCCAGAATCCACACTGACTTCTTAATAGCTCCAAGAACTATGGATGTTCATCCTGGCTAGACAGTGAGGCTGCATGTCCCTCACGAGCTCTCACAGAACACTCCCACAGAAGAGGGTTCACCTCCTTGCAAAGGGAAGAGGACAGCAAGGAAGGCAGAGTTAACTCTTGCTGCAGCACAGGAGATGCAGATGGAGTGCTATTGAATACATGAGTGACAGCAGGTCATCCTTGTGAGGATAACAGGAACTCTGAGCCATCCAGCAGACAACTGTAGTTGCTTCAGGCTGTTATGCCATGAATAAAAGAACTGGACAGCTGTCCTGTGCTGCTGGAGAAACCCATGTGACAACATGCTCTGAAGGGATGGGAGGGGGCAGGATGCTAAGGAGGCTGTGAAGCTTAGTACTCAGGATGTATTTTTTGGTCTTAAAAATGTGGAGGGGAATATTTCTTATGTCTGTTATGGGAAATGCTTGTTCTTGATGTTATGATTATGTTATTTAAGCTAGGAAATGAGCAAGGTAAGACATTTAAAAGTGCATGTGTTTTAGAGGAAGAAAAGTGCTTTAAAGCTACACTGGGAATGTTAGGGCCAAGTGCCAAAGAGGTGAAACTCAAGGATTGACCTTAAAGACTGCTAAAGCACAGATAATAGATAAGGTGTAAGATAAAAAAGGAAGTGGCAATATAAGATCAGCATAATAAAATAATAAAAAATTAGATAATTGAAGGTTAATGGCTTCTGATCATTGTGCTTTTGTGCTCAATAAACATTCCTTCAGAAATTCCTATTGATTATTTTTAGTTTGAGAGGGAGAAGTAACCAGGTGATAGAGGAGCTCTAGAAAAATATTTTGTCTCAACTCACACTTTGCTGATGTAAAGCACATTGCTTACTCTACTACCTAGTGACTTAGAGCACTGACATTTTTGAAGAAAAATATTGCAAAAAAAGGTAAGGGATATAATAAAAAATTTTGATATGTGATAGATCACTACTTGTGTATATGACCTTAAATTTTTCCAACTGCATTCACTTTAAGTTTTATTTAAAAATTAAACTGCAACTGAATTAAATTCAGGGTCCTTGACAACTTGGGATATATAAATACCACCCATCATATCAGCAATAATAAATAGTAGCCTAAAAACATTGGGAACATAAATAAAAGCTAATAGAATTCAGTTTGGTATTGTGATAATTTAAGATTTTTTTGTAATTCCAATACATGTATAATTAAATAGATGAAAGGAGCATTAAAGCAGGAATGGCAAAAGGGGTGAGGGATTGGAAGAATACAAATGAGATTCTAGGTGTGATGAGACTACCTGAAGGCCCAAATAAATTTTCATTAGTAGAATAATCATGTGCTGTGGCTTGAAATTATTAGATCTCTGCATATAACTGGATGTTGAGAACAGGACACCTCTACAATACAATTTTGTCCTGGGCATTATGTCAATAGATAAATATAAAAAAATTAGAGCTTACAGAAAAACAAGAAAAACTGTCTTGGGTCTAGGAATTTCCAAGTCATAAGGAAAGACTAAAAGAACTAACATATGCTTAGCTTAGATAAGAGAAGAAAAAAGGCAGACAGGATAACAGTGTACAAATAACTGAAGAACTTCAACAGCAGAAAGGGGAGGGTAGGATTTTTTTGAACACACAGAAGTGAAGGGCCAAAACTCGGGAAAATTTATGTATTGTAGCGGAATCTTTCTGTCAGTGATGTATATTATGCTGCACAACAGAGGAATGATGGAAATGCTATCACTTGGTACTAAAAAGGCAAGCTGGGTAATTTAATAGAGATTGTGCAGTAAAGGAAATTTCTAGAAAGGTGGAATGATAGTCCTTATAGTCTCTGTAATCGTAAGCTCTGCTAAATAGGAATCAGTATCATCATACCAATCATACTCATCATAAATACAGTTACAAATATTTTAAAATATAACAATTTTTGGGGGGTCTTTTTAAGATTTCCATTATTAAAACATCAGAAAAGAAGAAAAGGTCACTCTTACAATGAGAAATGAAAAATTCAGACTTCAAGTCAAGCCTGAAGGAAGTTAAAAGCTTAGAGAATGCAATGTGTTGAAGGATACAAGCCACTTGTCCTCCAAAATTGCATCCTGCAGCTAAAATTTCCCTCCTGCAACTCTAAATCTATTCACTGAGTTATCATTGTGTAAAACTCAAATAAATCTTATCACCATATTTACATGCATAAATATGAGAAACTCTATGTCAGAACTTTATTGCTCGTCTCAAAGGTAAGCACTAAGCTCTTCTGCTGACTACTGGAAGTATCTTCTGTTCCAGTTAACACAGAGGAGTGATTTTCATGATTTTGCTAAAAGTATAATCAAGAATTTTTTAAATGAGTCCCCAATGTAAAAATATTGAATCAAATACTCCAGCATAAGCTTTTCTAATTGCTGAGCAGTTCTTTTTATTGCAAAAAAATGGTTCAAAAGTACATGGGTCCCTGCTCTCAGAGTCCCAGCCAGCCACGGAACAAAGGGTTGCTGGAGGAGTCAGATGTCCTGTGTGAGCTGCTGCATCACAAGGGTACAGAGACTCATCCTCTGCAAGAATTCATCAGCACAGTCTGCCTGGCATTTGTCTGCTTCGTTTCTCAACAATGACACATTCCCACTTGTCGCTGTAACCCATGCATGCCTAAAGAAGTCATGAAGTTCAAACAGGTATAAATAAATTTAGCACAACATTTTATTTTCTTGTGCTAAATGATACAGTCATCTGAGTATTTATGACCAGATAGGATTGTTAAATTTCCGGTCTTTCTCAGGGCTACAGCACTTGGATCAGTATTATATTAATTTAGTTCCTTTTCCATACCTCCTTTTGACTTAAATATTAACTTTGACTCTGTTTCTTGTGGTTTTCTATTAACTTGAAAATGTTGTTTCACACATTTTTACAGGAGCAGAAATGATAAAGAATCTTTTTCTCCTCTGTGCAGCATAGTAATATGCAATAAAGTCTCGTGTACTACTGGCTCAACAATAGCAAGTAGGTTATGTATATCATTCATGTTGTCCTGTGCTAATGCAATCACAATAATTTTTAACTGCCTATACAATCTGTGCCTGTTTACATGGTACAATCCATCAGCTGTTGTGCTGTATGCATAAACACTATTATATGAGTGAAATATTAGATATTTTAAAAAATAAAAGTAATTGTTATTGGATAAACTCTGTTAATATAAAATATCCTAAGAAATAAATTTCTTATTATAATGAAAATACATAGGACTTCTCATGTGCAGAACTCCCAGTTTTAATACCCTGGGTTTAATATTGTGATATTTTGCTTGAAGCCAGTAAATGCAATCAAACTTACCTATTTCCACATACAACCATCATCTGATATATTCATATCAAGAACTATTAGAAAAATCTAACACTAATAACAGCAAAGTAACATTTGAAGTTTTGTTGTAAAATTTGTCTGTCATTAACCAAAAAAAAAGTATGTTCTCACATAGCTGATGCCGTTCCACTATGTTGCGGTGGGTTTTTTGTTTATATGTTTTAAATAATTTATAAGCCATCTCCCTTAATGGCAGCAGAAAATCTCTGTATCTTTACTGAGTATCTTCAGAACACTGCTGAGGCATTAGAGGTCAAAGCAAAGGAAACTTGGACTGGGAGGCATTAGAGGTCAGAGCAAAGGAAACCTGGACTGGTCTGCTGTCAGATCATATCCCTTCAGTAATCTCATGTATAACAAGTAGATCCCAGAAGAACTACTCCTACCAATACATAAAAGTCTCAAATATGTTGGTTTTGTTTTTCTTTTTTAGGGAGCATACTAGAAATAGAGGATAAACATTAACAAAGAAACAAACAAATGAAAAAAAAAACCCGCAATGGGGAAAACCCAGTTCTATCTGAAGTGTGAAAAGGAATCAGCACTGTCATTCACTATTATCTAACTATTGCCATGAAATCTTAATAAGAAATTTCTCCAAAGTGTCCAGGCAGACACAGTCACCGGAGAGTTTCTGCTGCTATTCTAGGTTAAATAGCTGTCTCCTATCCTGACCTCCTTTCCTGCTTTGAATCAACATTATCGTGTAGTTCTCCCAAATGCAATTTCCTTTTCAAATGAAAAGGGAGAGTTTGTAAAAATGTAGTTTGGTTTCGGCTGCTTTGTGACCTAACCAGTGTCACAAATGGGTCATTGCTCAGTTGTGCTTGCAGAACTGATGTCAAAAACCACCTCAAATGTGATGATAAGTTTGCATAATAAAATGCAATCAAAAATGAGCAGCCAATGCAGTTGGTCTAACTTGCTCTAAGTACCTTTACTGTCACATAATAATGCACAACCAACAAGGAGAGCATACACTGAAAGTGTTTAAGGCATTGCTTTGTTACAAGGTATCAAAAATTAGAGATGCCTGTGTGGGTGATGCTATAGAAGTGCCAGAATTGTCTTTATACCACATCACACTTGACACACCTAAAAAAAACTGCACTCCTAAGTTTACTGAAATACTAAAATATTTTTGTCAGATTTACTGTGATTTTTCTTTCAGCATTTCACACAAAAATCCATATTTCTACATGATTTTGCAGAGATTTTCAAATGCACAAAACCCGGAGATAAAATTTTTGCGATAGTCCAGGCTGAGTGCTTTTGAAGATCCCAGTGATCCTTCCTTTTTTGGAAGGATAGTTTTGCATTAGTTAAAATATTTTGCCTTAAGAAGCAGAGAATTTTGGGATTAGTTTGACAGAAGCCCAAATAAGTTTCTGTCTCTGTACCCTCTTCCAAAGGAGGTCAGCAGTGTAATTTGTCAGGCTGCTATCCTGTGATCTGTACTTCAGCCTACCCACAATGTGTTTTCTATAGTGTTCATCAGGTGGTGATACTTAACAGGAGAAAGGAACTGCTACACCTTGGAAGAAGGTATGAATGATTCTTGTCATTGTTCCATGCCTATCATTTTCATGTCTTTCATGTAACACTTGATCTCCCACAAGGAAAATTCAGTTTGAGTCTTTGGCATACCTTTTGACTGGACTCACAGTCCTTCATACTTGCTCCTTACTTCTGTGATTTTAATCAGGAGGTTGATGGTTCAGTGATATTAGCAGTCAGTATCTTACTTGATCTGGAATGAGTTGTATCAGTGCAAATAAATTATACTCTGCCTCTTTGGAGAAGATCAACCATTATGGCAAATTAATTGACAGGAAAGCAGTGTCTGCAGACAGCCAAACTAATAATGGGTCAGAGTCAAACGAGGGAAGCTGTTAAACTTTTCATAAGCCTTATAAATCTTACATAGTAATTTTAGTAAAGCATTCTAGATAATATAGGAATTAAAATGTACTGTAGTTCAGTTATCAGCCCTTTCAAACTGCCAATTCTGCCTGTCTACAACTTCCTGTAATTTCTCTTCCCTCTGCCTTTAAAAGTTTTGTTCATTTGCCTATCTGACCCTGCAGTCAGCTCCAGTGTCTGCTCTGCATTTCTCATTACCAGCTGACTATCTTATCAAATGCTGTTGTCATTTGGAAAACACATTGTTTTTATTCAGTCTCAACATCATTTTTCCTGCTTCATTGAGCAGGCAGAGCTGCAAGACATCCAGGCAGAGGGAAAGCTTTGTCCTACAGTTTAATTAAGTCTCAGTTTTTGGACTGTGAGCAGCAGTTGAAGGCATGTTGGACTTAACACCCTCACCCTGGCTAAGCAGTCAATTTGGCTATGGTGAGAAAGCAGTAGAGCACTTTCTATACCAACACCAGATATTATAAGCCCTGAGCACCACTTCACCCTGATTTTGAAAGGTGTGCATTTGACTTCTGCCCAGGTGCCCATGGTCTGTTCTTTCCCCTTTCATCCAGCCCATATCAGGAAGAACCCACCACCTGCGTTCACTGAGGTACGCAGGCACCAGAGGGCACATATCACACTTGGTGAAGAGAGCTTTGCTGGTTATAGATGGGGTAAGAGCATGATGGGATGAGTGTCTGGATGAGTATCTCTACTAATGGACAGAGTGAATATAGAAAGATGGAACAAGTAAACTTGAATTGATACTTCAACCCTTAAGAAAGCTGAGAGAGGAAAAGCAGATGCTATGACTCCATCAGATAGCCTCAGGAGAAGCCTAAACTTTGTTTTGCACTTGGGTGCATCTGACATAAATCCCAAAGGATAAGACAGAGGTGCTTTCTGGGCTTCTGTTCCCATGCCTGGCCTGGAATGCTTTGTCTTCCTAAGTGCTAAGGCATTAAATACCATAAATACTATAAAGGGGAGCTGGTCTACTGGCATATATCCAATAGAAATAATCTTTGATTGTTTTCTTTTGCATTGTGTAAATACATAAATATTAACTCTGTTCTATATCTTTTAGAACCAAAATCTGAACAAATATCTTATATTTTTATCCATTAAAAAAGCTGAAGTAAAATGCTGATGCAAAGGAAAAGCAAATAAAATAACCATGCTGACTAGCAGAAACTGCAGCACACAGTAAAAGATTTATTGCTTGCTTAGATCATCAGTTGGGATTCACTTGGATTGTCAGCTGGATCTGCAAGGAGAAACAGTGAAGTCAAGAATTGGAGGCTTCTTTGTGCTGCTTTGGAGCTCATTTGGTGAAGTGCTTATAAAATTAGAGATTATTCAGAACAGCTCTGATCCTGCAGAGCTGCTGCATTTTCCACTTTCATTTCTCCTCCCTAACCTCTGATGTATTGAGGAATGCAGAATCTGCAGAGGTCAGTATAAGTATAAAGTCACCTTTTCAAGGGTTTTATGAATTTTGTGAAGGCACCAGGCAAAAGTTGCTGGGTAAGCATCTCCTTACTCCCATTTGCATCATGATGGTCTGACCTGAGCAACATCAGGTCTCATCACTTATTTCTAAAATTGGTTCCTCTCTCCTTCTATCTGAGCTGAATTTCTGTGCTGTATTTCCTTCACAGGAAACATAGGAATAGGAAATTCCTTCCTATTTTCAGATTTATTTTCTAAAATAATCTGTTATAGAACTGTATACTTACTATTTCAATAAATGCTGACAGCAGTCTTTTCAGCCATCATAGATGATTCCCTGCCTTTATTTTCCAAAGATTCTGTTACAGCTTATTAAAGATGAATGTCACAGAATCAGAGAAGGGTGGAGGTTGCCAGGGACCTCTAGAGGTCATCTCGTCCAAACCCTCTGTTCAAGCAGAGACATCTGTGAGAGCAGAGCCACTCACCCAGGATCAACCCCAAATGTTGTTTTTTTTAATATCTCCACAGAGAGACACTCAACCACCTGCTTGGGCAATCTGTGCCAGTGCCTGGTCAACCTCTCTGTTTCCTGTTCCTGATATTCAGAGGAAACCTGTGTTTCAGTTTGTGTCCACTGCCTCTTGTCCTGTACCTGGACACCACTGAGAAATTGTCTCTTCCTCTTTGCACTCTCCCTTCAGGTGCTCCTATGTGCACTAAGTGCATTTATAATTTTATTACTTAAATTATATATTATATAATTTATAAGACCTTCTTAAGCCTTCTCTTCCCTGGACCAAACATTCCCAATTCTCTCAGCCTTTCCTCATAGAAAGAGTACTCCAGTTCCTTCATCATCTTCAAGACCCTTTTCTGGACTCCCTGCAGTATGTCCATGTCTTTCTTGTAGTGAGAAGCCCAGAATTAGGACACAGTAAAAGTAGAAATATCTGAGATTTGTTTGTGTCTACAGTCAGAATATGACTGAAACTTCAAAACATAGAGATCTCAAAAAGTGTAAAACTCTCAAAAACCCTGTTGCTCAAACTTTACTATTTAAACTGAAAACAACGAAGTGAAAAATATATAAGAAACTCTGTATGCAATAACTATTTAAACATAATAATAAATTTGAGTATTTTAGGGCAGAAAATTATAGTCAATGCTTACAAATACACCTAAAGGACAAATTCAGAAGGAAAGAACTTGGAATCTGGCCAAGTTGCAGTAGTAGTTATCCTTGTGGACAAGGATGAAAGACCTTAAATGAAAAATATTGGGAAGCTTATTTATTATTTTATACTAGTGAGATAGCTTTGGGGTGGCCTTGGTGTAGCAAGTTCAGATTGCCAACTAACACTCCTCCCTGTAGCACATAGGTTTTTCTTAGACATAATTTTAAGTCCTGAACCCTCATAATTCTCTTTCAAGCCCTGAGAGGTTCACCAATTGAGGTGAAATAATAATAGCTGTAGTCATTAAAGCTCTGTTTTAATCTTACAGTTGCTTTCTAGAATCCTCGAGAAATACATTCCTGAAGAAATTTGGAATAACAGTTCTTGATGAAAAATCAGGAAGATTATTATTTGAGGTAAAATTGCAGTTTGTGTCTCTGGGATGAGAACTGGCTTTATAAAATCACATCACCAGGTGGTACAAGTGCTGTGAAATAAACCAGAAACTATTATGAACTATTATGATCATATTTCTCCTTTCCCCTCACTTTGGTTACTTAGCTGTTCTTGATTAATTTAAAAGTTTTCCTTGTTTGCTCTTTGCCTTGGATCTGAATGCATACTTCTTCATTTCCAGCATCCACTTTCCTCACAAACAGGGCATTCACTGAGAGCTGGAGTCCATTAACTTCTTGGGACTACACATCTATTTCAGTTCAATCTCCTGACTGACATTTTATAGCGTAATATGACTGCATATGCCAACAGAAGATCACTTGCTGTTTTTCACAAGCTTCAGTAAGTTGATGAATTACTAACTGTAAATAAAGGTTACTGGCCTCTCTCAGTTTTAGACTTTGTTTTCATTTGCTTTTGACTTGCTGGACTTAGGAAATAATATTTCACGCTTCAAGTGCATCCAGGAGTTGATCTAGGAAAATTTATGCATGCCAAATGAATCCCACCAGCCTTTTATTTGGAAAGGTCTGATTTTTTACTAGTACAGTCTTGCTGACTTGTGCCAGAAAGTACTTATCTTTGCTCCATGTTCCTGCCAGGCTCAAGAAAACCCACACAGATCAAAATGTCAGTCTGCATGTGTCCCAGAATTGCAAGGCAGGATTTTTAAACGCACAACTCCATCTGTTTCCAGTGAACCTTCTGCAGACATCACAGAGAGCTAATGAGTGACTACATTTACCTTCCCCACTGATCATGTGGGATCTCTTCAGCCTTAAGTATATAGATTGAAGATTAAGGTTAAGACAAATTCACACCTTTTTTTTTGTAGTTTCTTCTTGTGGTAGCTCCAAGCCGATCGCTGAATCAATGTACCACAGACCCTGAGTTGATACAACTGAGCCACTTACCAGATGAGCTGTGATAACTGTCTGAATCTAATCCATTGCAAGTGTAACATAAAATATAATAATTTAAACTACTAGGAAGGGGATTGCCACAATAATTTGTTTTTCACACCTTGTTTCATGGTAAGGGTAAAGCAGAGACTGTGCTGCTAGAAAACAGCTCCTTTTGACACAGAATCTATACACAGAAGAGAAAGATTTTCCTGCTTTTGTGTTTGAAGAGGTCACTTTTCTGTCCAGTTCCTTAAAACCACACAGTTGCTGAAGGTCATTCAAACCGAGAGAATGGCAGAGCAGTACATGGGACCATAGGAGCAAAGCTTACAGGAAAAGGGAAGTGGAGTAAAGGATGTGATTGCGTGAGGTCATGAAGCTAGAAAACAGAGAATAGAGGAAGAGTCAGAAAGTGAGGAAAAGTGGGAGCTGGAAGTAGGAGTTCATTGCTGAAAGGTAAGTAGATGAGAATCTTGTTGAGTATATGGTAGCTTGGTGCCCCCTGAGCCAAATGAGAATGGAAAGGAGAGGATGGTGCAGAAAGAGCAGATGTGTCTGCCAACTATACACCTTGGGATTCAGAGAAAAAGTTGGAGGGAAACTCAGCTTCCAGTTTTTAAAAGAAGATGGTAGCTGGAACAAAGTGAAACATATACATCAAGACACTGAGATCAAAAAAGGTGTCTGTCCTCAGCAGAAGAAAAGAAGAGGGTAGAGCAGGACACCAATGAAGCTAATGGGAGATGGTTCAGCAATAAAAATACAGAAACCAGCCATGAGAGAAAGACAGTAGAATAGGAGACTACTATTAGACAGAGCATAGGAGATAAAAGAAAACTGGGCTGGTAGGAGGACAGAAAACGATACCAAGGCATCTGCAGCAGAAACTGAGAAGTAGTTCTTCAAGGATTTAAATTAGATATTTTGGATTAATTGGAACTTGGAATAGAGGTTTTAAAAGTGGGGTGTATGACAGGGATTTCATAAAATGCAAAGGATGGAGTAGAGCTAAAATTACATCAGAAAAAACCAGGAGGCAACAGAGCAAGAAGTGTACAAAACCACCAGAGCAGCTGAAAAGGAACCAAAATTCATGCATCTCAACATCTCTTATCTGTACAAAACTGCCTTGTTTCTCTCCAGCATGATACCATACACAGAAAAATAGCTGTTACTTAATCTGTTATTAAATGAAGACACTTGAGGTGCTGGAACTGGATGTCCCAGATTGTCTATATATGTATGCAACTGTAAGATACGTTTTAATGTCACAGGGTGGGACATTTCTTTTTGAAGAATAAGTAAATTAAAAAAATGTAGGCACGAAAAAGTCGGAAGAATTATGGGAATGAAAAGTCAAACATATACTTTAATTCATCTTGTCAGTGCTTGTACAAACACTTGCAGGGAAGGGAATACAATCTTATTCCCAAGATACTGAGGACCAACAGATAGTACAAATGGCTTTTTACTTTAAAATCACAGTTTTATTACTCTGGACTTCGTCAAGAAAATGCACAGTCCCCACAGCTTTGGGTGATTCTTTCAGTTCATAAGGCAAAATGCCTGAATCAAGCAGAGAAAACTTGAAGGACAGTGTTTTGGCACAGAATATGGAACTCATTGTTAATTAGAGTCGTCTGGGATTCACATCAGGGACAATAATGCTCGTATACTTTATGCCAGAAGATCATCTCCATGGAAATCTGACAACTTCAGACGTGTCAGTGCAAAGTTGTTGAACTTCTCTCACACAGTGTTAGACGGAGCTCACTAGGAGGTACTGCAGGTAATTCAGTCTTGCCCTCCATTTCTGCTTTCTTGTTATTTAGACAGCTTTGTGTATAATATTCATGCTGTATGGATGCATAAAACCAGCAATTTTTAGGAAGTCTTAAAACCCCTTGTTGCAGAAGTACAAAGATCTTTACCAAAAACTTGCATAGTTACAAATTACAGACATTGTAAAACAGTACAGGAGAGCAGCTTTTTTTTCCTCCCAGTCATCTTCAAACTGTAATAAACTAGAGGAGTCTGAGAAGAAAATGAGATCAGAGCCATTTTTGCAAGTGCTTTGGGATTTTTAATGTCCAAAAAGTACATAGGACTTCACCTTAACATGTATGCTGAGCATTTCTTGAAGCACTATGGATAAAATGGGAATAGACAAAACAGATCACCTGAGACACATAAGCTCCAGATTTAACACAGTTTGAAAATTAGGTGCACTGGGGTAATGTTCCAAAACAGCTGCAAAGCCAGTCACCCTTGCAGGTGTTGAATACCTGCGGCTTTTTCTCCTTGTGCTTAATTTCCTGCTCATTACTAAATGTATGCTCTGTGCCCTTTTACTCCAACATCTCTAGCAAATACCTTCCTACAAAACAAACCTTTAAGGCTTCTGAATTATCTAAAAATTTGATAGCAGTAACAGAAAAAAAGAGAAAAACAATATAACCCTCGCCATTTTCAATGTCCTCCAGCAAAATATTTTTCTTTAACAGCTGAATCCGGTTTTCATCCTTAGTCGTTATCTCCCCCTTCCTGATGTGCCTAACATAACAGACGAAAAATTTTTGTCTGATAACATGGATTTAGTTGCTGGAACAAATACTGTTTCTTTTCATGTGAGCTGTTCTAGCTTGCCTTACTCTCTGGAGTTTTGCCTTCTGTTGCATACACAGCAGATTTTATCCCAGTCTTTATTGTTTGGCAGACTATTGGCTATTTTTTTTTTTTTCCTGTTACATACTTCTTAATGGCTAAACCATTGCAGGAAAACATTTCACAAAAAATGAATGAATTTTGTAGAGAAACTATAACCAGTGGTTGTATTATTACTGGTACTATCCAGTAACTGTATGGGCTACATCTTCAAAGAGCATTATTTGCTTTTCCCCATTTGTTAGGAGGGCATATTTACTCAGAATTTGCTTGGAATCCTTTGCAATACGATGACATTGATGAAGTAATTCTTTAGATCTATGAGATAATCTAGATTTTAAACAGCTAACAGAGCATAACTGGTTAAGATACAACAAGAACTTGTAAACACATTCAACGCCTTCAAACTTATGGTCTTGTTTTGCTGGTTTTTGTTTGTTTTTTTCATTTAGAGGATATAAAACTTATGGAATATTGAATACTTATGCACTGGTGTATTGGGTCTGGCTGAGATGGAATTAATTTTCCAATAGCAGACTTCACAGTGCTGTGCTCTGCATGGGTACCTAGAAAGTTGTTGATAACACACCGGTGTTTTGAACAGTAACACCGGTTACTGTTGAACAGCTCTAGTACAGCACCAACTCTGTGTCTCCAACATTTCCAAAGATCCTGGGAGGGGACACAACTATGCCAATTAAATTAACAAAAGGGATAGACCATACCATATGACATCAGCCTAAGGAAAGAAGGAGGAAGATGGGGCATTTTTGCCTTCCAGAGAAGCCAATATGTGTGCTGAAGCCCTGCTTCCTGGGAAGTGGCTAAACATCCTTTGCTGATGGGAAGCAGGAAATAAACCTTTTTTTTCTCTTTGCTTATGCTTGCACAAAGTTTCATTCATGCCTTGGTAAACTGGCTTAACAAGCTCTTTTCCATCTTATATTCTCTCCTCCATCCAGCTGGGAAGGGGAGTGGTAGGGTGGCTTGGTGGGAATGTGGCATTTCTCCAAGGTCAACACACCACAGTCATTTTTAGTGCCCATGGAGTGAGACAAAGGCAGTTCTATCTCTTTCTCTCTCTCTGTCTATCTGACTGTCTAACTGTCTGTCTATACATCTGTCTGTCTATCTATCTATCTATCTATCTATCTATCCATCTATATTGCATGCTATAGTAATAGCAGTTATTGAGTAGCAAGCTCTTTTGTGGGACACAAGGTTTGTCAGCTGCACTCCATATCTCTTTGTTTTGCTGAGTTTGCTGGGAGCATGGTAACACAAACAATGTCTCTGTGCTTTGCCCTGACGTGGCAGCCTTGTTATGCAGGGGGAGAGATCTTCTGTGGATGATGAGGAAATACAACTCCCTCTCCCTGCCCAAGGCTGATGTGAATGGGTTTATAATGCAGGCTCCCATGGTCTTTGCTCATCCTTATTTAAGCTTCTTAGTGCTGTTAATAGCATTAACAAATATTATTGGCACACTATGGGATTTGTGGAATCTGGTGTCATCCTGGTGTAAGAGAAAACAAACTTTAAGTATGGAGATATTGGAATGTGCCCTGAGGCATCCAGTTCCTGGGTGGCAGGGTGCATGGAAATTTTTGGGCAAGTTCCTAGGATGGTTATTACCTGCAGTTACCTGTGACTTTACACCTGAACACATGACCAACCCTGACAAACTGACCCATCAGTGATGGAAAGTGCCTTGCTCAGCCCAGTGAAAGCCAGCAGGTTCTTGCCCTGTGCTGGGGCCTGACATGTGCCTGCTGAGCCACTGTTCAGTCCTTGCAGAGGACTGTAGTTGAGGCAGGAACCCAAATTACATTTGAGGACACTATGGCTGAGACAGGGACTCAAACCAAGGCAACTACACTACTTGCACCAGTAGTGAAAACAAAATAATGGATAAGGCAAGCTACAAGTCCATATCATTGATAAGAAAGGGAGGAAAGGGAGGAAGAGAAGGAAGAAGGAGGAGTAGGAGGAAGAAAATCAAGAGAGGAGAGGTCAGATGAAAAAGCTGGTCCTTCAACAAAGAAATTTGAAGGAGTGAGACAAACCAAACAGGAACCTGAAGTAACCAGTTCCTTGACCTCATTAGAACTTTGAGACCTGCAGAAAGACTACAATCACCAGCCAGGTGATGCTGGGATAACAGGGCTGACAGTCAACAATTAGAAGGCCATGAAGCCACAAGAGCTAAAATCCCTTCCTAAAGATGGGGAAATTTAAGGAGGAATTTCTGTCTGGAAAAGACAGAGCAATTTGCAGTCTCTGGTGATGGCCTGTCTAAAGTATGAGGGCATGAGATCCATTTAAGGAAGATCTTGTGAATTCCCCAGGAAAGTGGATCACTGCACGTGAAGGTATCCAGTACTTGAGAGAATTATAAGTGGTCTGGAAGTGGTCTATAGTAAGGTAAAAAGTGATAATGTCCCTGTCTAGGTTTAGGGACAAATTTTAGGAGAAAATACTATGAAATGAGCATTTTCTCTAAAGAGAATGGCTTTGATAATCCTGTTTGCCAATGAGAGAAATGAATCCTAGTGGGTGAAAGTGATAAAAAGTCCCAAACAACAGTTTTCTATTAACAAAGAAAAAAATGAAAGGGTGCCTGAAGGCACAGCAAAGGATTGAGTAAATGCTAGATATTGAAATTTCAAAAACTTAACTCCAACCCCACACCAGACAGCATAGTTTGTAGCAAAGAGGGAAGCTTCCCTTCTTTGTCTCAGGGAAGGGGAGGAACAGAAGTTAGTGTAGCCACTCAGGCAGAATAGATGGGAATCTTTCTGAGGTTAGTCTCTTCCTTGCAGCAGGAGAAGTTGGTGGGTTTTCATGTCCTTTCTCATGTTGATTCAGCTTCTTTGAGGTTTAGAGTTTGGGGTGGCTTTGCCACCAGCTCCCCAGATGAGCCGAAAAATAAAAAAGTCAAAAGAAATTAAAAAAAAAAAAAAAAGCCAAAGCAGTTCAAGTATAAACAAAACAAAACTTTAAAAAAAAAGAAAAAAAGCAAGAAGCTGTTTCTGCATATAAGCAGACAATTACAAAACAATCATAAAGAAACCCCAAAGATAGTCCCTAAAGATCCAGAGGATGCCCCTTGCACAATGACCATATGGAGGAAGGTGCCTCAAAGTATCCAAGAAGAACCATCATATAACAAGTTGTCCCAGAATAAAAGAGGCCATGCTCTATTTACTGATGGGTATTTCTGCATGGTAGGAAACCACTGGACATGGAAAGGTGCTGTGTGGAGTTCTACACAATGAATGCTGAAGGAGGAGAGTCAAGTCTATTTGCAGAACTGAAAGCCATCCAACTAGTCCTAGAGATGTCTGAATAAGAAAAGTGGCTTGTATTCTATCTCCACACTCACTCCTGGAGTGGTGGTGGCTACAGCAATGGAAGAGGATTAGCTGGGAACACAGGGGCAAACCTATCTGGGCTGTTGTACTGGGGCAGGACATTGCTGCACAGGTGGAAAATATGACTGAATGTAAGTCATGTAGATGAACATGTGCCCAAAAGTCACGCCACTGAAGAGCACCAGAACATTCTGAGACATAGTTCATGTTTTCATGTGAGCAGGAACCAGCCAAATCAACTCATAAATGTGACTCTTGGAGGACTTAGGCAGTTTATTGGTGTAAGGGGTCAGCAAGAAGTGAAACTAAAATGTAGGTATATTAATTGTAAACGGGCATTTGCACACTCAAGTAGTGATTTCAGAGTTAAAAAATGTAGACACGGACATTATAAAATGGCTTAGGATTCAACATTCCAGTGAACACAGAATATGGATAAAGAGAGAGTATGTGGATAGAGAAACAATTTTTTTTCCTTGCGTAGTTGCAAATACAGAATCAGTAAAAAGCACTTGAGTCTCCTAGGAGCGTTTGTGAAATGAAAAACTCTTACTGAAGACTGTTTATACATCCAAATGATTCCACTGTCATATGAAAAAGTGCTCAACAACGTGATTAAAGGCTTTCTATCTGGTTGCAAGAGAGTATGCTTTTCAACAGAGTATTGACTTCACTGGGGCTATTTTCAAAGGCTACCACCAGGGAAAAAGTTCAGACTTCAGTCTTTGTTACTGAAGGTTTTGATCCTTTGACAGAGAAAAAATGTGTCACAGACTCATGAAAAAATTGATTTCTATATTTAAAAAAAATATTAACATTCTATTAAAAAAATGTGAAACAAGCAACAGCAGTTTTAAGCAAAAATTAACAGTGAACTGACAAAGTAGGAGCTAAACAGTCACTGTTGTATGTTAAATTTTTGAATATGATCACAACTAGCATGTTTGTTGTATATTTTGAAAATATAAGTACTGAGTCAAAATACACATAATTAACAAACATGGATTAAAAAAGTCCAAATTCCATTTGCAATCAAATACACATGGTATTACATGGTAATACACTAGGTAGACACTAGTGGCATTTTACTGTTCTGTCATGGTCCCATCTAAACATTAATAATAAAGATTGATGACATGGATTATGCCTTCAATATTTCTTACGAAAATCTGGGGGTAAAAATGTTTCTTGAAGTCAGATAGGCCCAGCACAAATTGGTACTGGAAGTACACGTTAACAACTGCCTATATCTTAGTGCACGTCTAAACTTTAAGGAGCTTCATTATCGGCACATGGCTCTGGTTCACTTTAATCTTTCTAATGTGGCTGTAAACAGGTTGTCAAAATCAATGTATTACATTTGTATACCAGATCGCCCTCTCCTTTTTATTTGATGAAAATAAGCTATAACAATAAATGAGAGGCTTGCCTGGCAGGAGTTTCCTTGTGCTGAACACAGCCATGTTGGTCAGCAATCATGTCCCCACAGCCTCAGCCAAGACAAATGTGATGATTATTTATCAGAGCATTTGCTCCTTGCCAGATGTAGGGAGTAAGTGGTCCTGGTGAAAGGGGAAGCTCTGTCACCCACTGAGATCTAACTCAAGTAAATGTAACATGTAAAGCTGCCTTTTTCACTGCTGTACTTTGGAGATATTTTTATGGAAGACCCGGTGAAGAGGACCAGACCTAAGCACACCTTGTCTCAAACTTTCTGAGCATTGCTAAAGGAAAGGTGTGACCAGACGAGAAGATCCTGCAGAGTTGGGGCTGGTCTGCTCTCAGCCAACTTCCTGCTCCACCTTGAGAATCATTCTCAGCTTCTACCTGCCAACTCATTTCCTGGAGAAGTGCTGGCTGTGCATGGGCTAACAAAACAGTGTGAAAAATCTACTTTAGTGGTGTGTACCAGGTTAGCTATAAAATCATGGATTGGGCTGCCTCACTCTCTCTGGAGGTGTGTTGTGACTTGTGAGCCAGTCAGAGTTATGTGATTGTACATTAAACACCTGAGAGTTCCCCGACATGTCTGTGTTCAACCTAGAGGAGTATTTATAGCAAATATCACATCTTCTACCAGTAAGTTGTGACACCCAGACACCATGCTATTCCTTAGTCTTAACACACCATCTCTGAAGTCATGTCAGTGTGTGGTAACTTACATGATCAGTATGATAAGAAGCTGTGAGCACTTAATACATTTCTTAATGTATTTTTCCAGATAATTCACCCAAACGAGCATGTCCTTCCAATATTTTCTCAGAGATCAGTTATCTGTTACAGTTCTTGGTATATAGACTTGGTATATTTTATATCTTCATGCTAATTTCTTTGCCATGGGTCTGTCAGCAGTGCTTTGGGTTGTCAGAGAATTAGAGAAGAAGGAAAAGCTCTCTTACCTAACTGAGCTGCTGCCAGCATCAAGGTCTTGTGCTGTCACTGCACCTATAATGGTCCCCACGGGTGTATCCTCATAGACTTCCATCGTGTACATGGGCTTGCTGAACACTGGAGGTTCATCCATGTCCAATACATTTATCTTCACAGTGGCAGTATCTTTGAATGGACCCACTGAGTGAAATCGATGGTCAAGATGGAGATTAGAGGCCTCCACCTTAAAGGTGTATGCCTTCTTTGTTTCAAAGTCTAATGGCTGTAGAAAGAACAAAAGCAAAACATTAGATTTGACTAAAAATTAGACATTGGAAAATCATTTTGGTTGAAGATTAATCTGACAAAATTTAAGATGTCTTTAGTGTAAAACTCATCTCCTGAGCAAATCAATCATTTAAGTTTGTTTTGCAGTTCATCTTATGCTAAGGTGTTTTTTGAAATAGGCAAGATGAATCATAGTCAGGAAATTACTGCTTCTCTACATCAAAAAAGCCAGGATGACTGGCATGGATGTAAACAGTTACAGTGTAGATGTCTGAAGTTAAATGAGTGAGATTCATCTCTTGCAAATGAGATGAGTGCAGGTTAGTCAGAGATTTGCATTTGCATCTCCCATGCACCAGCAATCAGCTCTCTCTAGCTGATCCATCTCCTTAAATAGATTTCCATTTTTTTTTTTTCTTTTAGAGGAAAAGCTTTCAGAAGACCAAGACAGTGAGGAAAGACAAACCCAAATGAAAACTCTGATATATACCAATGAGTCAAGCCAAACTTCAGGTTGGACTTGGAATGTAAATTCTACCTTGATCTGAAACAAGCTTTTTCTGTAAAATGTCAATCTTAGCAGTGAACTGCTATTCATGCCATATGTTTGAGCTGCATATACTTTGCAAAATGCAGACTCTGGTTCTGTCTTATGATCCTAGGTGCAATTCATAAGGTCTTGAAGATGACACAGCAGCTTTTGTGTACTTATGTGGGGTTTTGACAGAATGTATCCTGCAATCAAGTTGTTTTGATGTGGGTTTCTGTCAATGCATATCAATTTAGTGCCTTTACTTCTAGAAAAGTAATCATCTCAAAACACTTAATGCAGTCTTATTTAGCTGAAAAGATGCAGAAGCTTTATTTTCATTTAAAGAGTTTATCTGCATTGGTTTTCATGTTGTTTTTAACATTTCCAACAAAGCTTTTTCTTGATGTCTGGGTAACACTGGCACCTAGTGGTTTCTGCCTATAATTGTTAAGATGGAAATTTGCTAACAGGAAGAAATATGCTATCTGGAAAAAAGAGCAGCTTTACATGTGTACGAACAAGAATACTTCAGTGTCTGTTATTTTTTCCTCACTGTCTGAGTCAGTTGTCACAGCCAAGATAGATTTAAATTCTTCAGTTTTCTGTCCTTATCACAATAGGACATAATTGGCCAGATGACTGACTGGTGTAAATTGAAATAACTCCATTAAAATCAGTTGAATTACCTTGACATGCATTAGTTAAAAAGGTACCATAATAATTATAAATCCTTATGAAAGACTTCATAATTTTTATACACTAGGTGCTCTATTTTTGAGCTGGGGACTTAAAATTAGCCATATAAATCTCAATGCCATAAAAATAATCAGAGTTGAAAGTAATTCAGTACCAAATACAACAATCCTCCTAGAGACAAAATTACCAGAAAAGGCAGTATGTGCTGCACCTTTGTGTCTGAACTGACAGAAAGAAGAAGAAACTAAGGCAGAGAAGAAACAGACGAAATTAAATCTGGTAGATCTCATGCCCCAGTGGTGAAACTCTAAGATGTTGCCTTCACTAAAAACAGACATATTGGTCCATTTTCCAAATTGCTGCCACACTGTGTTTTCATTTTTTATACTATTCTTGCACACTTGTTGTGCATTGCCAAAATGATTTTACCCAAAAGAAAAACAAAACAAAACAAAACAAAACAACTCTTCTCCAGATACCTATATAAATTGTTAACATGCATTCATAAAATATAATAAAAAGAGAAATCTGAAGTTTAAGGACTTAGATTGGAGAAGAAAAAGTCAGGGGTTAAGACAGAGATAAATGATTAAGATAGAGAAAGCAAGAAGTCTAAGCTCCCACCTAGGTAGTAATTCTGGGTAATACCTCATATGTATCTTTCATACCACCAAAACTGCATTAAAACTTTTCAGACTCCTCCTGTGATTCATCAGTTTTTTTGCAAAGAGATGCATTAATGGTAAGAGCCATAATTCATGCAGTCTTTGCAGGCTGTCTTTCACCAAATTACTCTTCAAGGCACTTATACCAGATCATGGTGCATGGCCAGTGTAGTCACATTTCATGATTCAAGGGGAACAGAAAGCAATAAGATTTCAAACAGTTCTGTCTTTTGGTATGTTCAGACTGACATATTTCACTGCACAGGTACCCAGGAAGCAAAGTGTCTGCATTACTTCTCTACTCCACAGCATTATGGAGAAATACTAAAGTGTACTTTTTAAAAGACAACGTGATCCCAAGAAGGGTAATGTTTTTCCACTGTAACCTCAGAGCAAGCAACTCATCATCTCTTTCTGTCCTTCTGAGTCTGATGATAAATATAGTTAGAGGTTATGCAGCCAGTGCAAAGCACAGATGGCAGTCAAAATAAGAAGAGACAGGTTGAAAGTGATGAGCCATCATGAGAGAAAGAAATCAGTGACAAAACATCAGAAATCAGCCTTTAGCCTAAGTGAGGCTAAACCGCAACTGAAATGTATAGAGAGTTGGGAAATGTTGCAAGTGGTAAACCTTGGACTTAATTTCAATTAGAAAAAGATTTTGAACAACATATATCATGTAACAAGAGTGTGGTTTATTATGTGTATGGGGATTACAATCGATTCTGTTTATCCCATATTTGAACAGTTGAGTCATATAAATAACATTGACAGTTTAAGATTTAGGCATTTGTCTGATTTGTCCAGAGTCTGCCTGAAAACAGTAGAATTGAATGTCCACATAGGTCTCAGGCAAAACCTTTTTGATTTTTTGATTTTTGGTTTCAAACATGTTAAAAAAACATTTTATTATACTTGTAATTTTTAGTAGATATCACTAAAATCTGTCAAGGAAATGAGTGGTTGACATGATATTTTGCCTGTATTAAAGCAAAAAACACCCCAACAACAAACCAAAACCCACCACTGTGTTTTCCTTTTATATAATAAGTGTCTGAGGGTGCTTAGTCCTATTTTCAATTCAAATCTGGGATGCTGCTAATGGTACAAAAACAGTAGATTGTTTGAATCATACAAAAAACCTCAAACCAGTCCTGTAAGGTTCTTGAAATGTCTTTCAATTAATCAGATTTTAATGAAATTACTTCATACATTTTTTTTAATAAGGAAGAAAAGTACTTATTTCTTCTATAACAGTAACTACATGCAGAAGGTAAGTTTGAATCAGGCTTTTGTTTTGCAGAAGTTTGTTTTTCTTTTGTGCAGTAAAGAGCATTTTTGCTAATATAAAAGTGATGCCTTATTAACTGTGAACTATTCAATAACTGTAGTATTTCTAATTGATATTCTAAGTGACAGAACAGATGTATTTGGCTCCCTCAACTTGTCCTCATGTGCTTTCTCCTATGTTGACATTACAAGCTGCTCTATATAGTTGTTTAGTAAAGTGCTATCAGCATATACACACCTGTGCACAGCAAAGCCCTTCTACAAATCCCCAAATCAAATACATACTGACAAATCACTTTACCTTGCAACACTCTAAGTACCATGAATGGACTTACTTAGTATGACTAGAACAGCACAAATCCAGCTCTGTATTAGAAATAAATATATTTTGAAATATTACTGTTTTCCACCTTCAAGGAAGAAGTTAAAAGATGCTGCTATATAGATGCATTTATATCTAAAATTTTGTATTAGATAGTATGAAGGAGAGAGAGATAATTAAAGAGCTGAAAGAAATAGAAATGGTCTGAAAGATATAATTAATTGTAATTATAAGCATAACAAGAGTGGAAAAATAATTATCTTGTCAGTTTGTTCTGCTTCACAAAGAGGCAGGACTGGAAACTCCAGAAATTTCTGCTTTTTATCCACCCATAAGAAATACAAGAGTATTGTGTCTGATAGAGGCTTTCACCTACAGTGATGGAAAAGCTATATTTTGGGATGAGATTTTAAGCCCCAGGACATATGGATAGGTATGGATAGTAGCACTGGGTTGACAGGAAGCACATAATAACTTAGGCTTGACTTCATACTAGCATTGTGCAATTGCAGAATAGCTCTGGGTCACATGTGCTCGTCTGAAAAGGAGGAAACACTTTCCCCTTCAAATGAGTTGAGCACCTATAAATTTTGTGAAATATTGGCATTAGACAATTTTCTGTGCATTGACACTTTCTGTGTGAGCAGTTAAATTTCAGTTACTGGACTTTTGCATTGGATTCTAAATAGCATGAGGAAATAAGTGGCATTACAGAGCAGGTTCAGTAAAGTAAGCTCTAGCTCAACTAAGAACGTTTCTAAGTTGGAGGTGAGTAAAAAAGTAGATTTGTAGTGAATATTTCAAGATTTGATGGGAAGAGGGCAAAATAGATATCTGCTCTATATCTGGAGAAGTGGAGAAAGTGAGCAGCATCAGGTTCAGTTGTTCACTACTCTCAAGCATCTCACCCATTTCTGAAGGTGTCTTTCCCTGTTCCAAGGAAAACCAAACCAAACAGATCTATCCACAAATTACAAAGACTGAACGTCTCCTCTTCCTTACTTTTCCTGTTGTTCTTTGTGATTGTATCTGCACACAGCTCACCACTTTCTGCCTGTTCTGAAGGACTTAATATCATCTGCCCTTCCTCCTCAAAATGCACAACCACTATTCCCACTCCCACAAACTCATGAGTTATGATTACAGGCAGAGAGTGTCTGTGCTTACACTTGCAGAGGAAATCCCCTGCCTTTGGAAAAAGAATGGGTGGCGTGGGGTGTGATGAGCAGTCTGTACAGTTTTGGTGGTTAAGCAAGGAATAGCTTTAACGCAGTTCTCACTGAAGGACAGCAGGAGTCTGCCTTACACTCACTCTTGTGTGGTACAGGTATTCTCAGACTGCTCTTACATTCCAGCAACATTCCAGAGCTACATACATGGGCTGTCCCAGAGGCAACACAACTGAGCTTAGTCAGAAGTCAAAGCACTATTTTCTGACTGCACTTAAAGGCTTCTAAAAATTTCCTCCTGAGATTAAAAGGAAGCACACACTCCTAATACTTTCCTGCAGCTTCTGGTTCTGCTTATTGTCCCCCAAATTCTTCTATTTTATCATCACTAAAGTTTCTGTTTCTAATTGTGCTATGCTGTGACCTGCTGGGATTTCATGGCCACAGCCTTGTCATCTGGTCAGTTAGTTTTAGTAGTGGTGCACAACTTACAAAAAACAAGATGTGGCTGTCCCCTGAGATTCCACTGAACCATGTGGAGAATTTCACCCAGTATGGTGGAGCAGTGTAGGATCACAACAGGAAAAGCCTAGAAACAGTTGTTTTCCAAGGTTTTAATGAAGCACTGCAAAAATTAGTAAAGTGATGTCTTCAAGAAGAACAAGTTAATTGCCTTAACCCTACTCAGTTTCTGGATTAGCACAGGCTGAGTTAGTTAAAAGGCTTCTGCGCAAAATGGGCTTATCGTATAAACTCATCCTTGGTTTAATAGATTTAGTGCCAACTTTTCAGAGAAGGTTGGAACTTTCTGTTTTCCTTTACTGTTGTGCCTGGTCATTAAATATATCAAAATCAGTCCCTTGCCTGGGACTGACACATCTGAAGCCACTATGCTCTGGCATGAAGGAGATGGCCCCTTCTGTCACCGTGGTTCTTATAGCTTACATCCACTTGTAGTTTGCTTTGAAGATTCAGATACAATAGAAGATACTATCTAAATACCAAATGGTATAAACACTATATTAAACAACAGTAGATAAGGGAGGGAATTATAATTCTATTCCTAACATAATAATATTTCTGACTTTTACAAAGCACTGAATACAGTACTACCCTTAGGCCAGGTTTTCCCCCCCTTTTTTTAGGGATACTATTTCCTTTTTTTTTTTTTTATTTTGAGAGATAAAAGATATTACAGTACTAGCCACACAGTGGTGCTAGATGGCATTTGGATGACTTATTTAGCAGAATATAAGAAAAGTTGTTTCATTTTTAATATATGTAATTAGCACAAGAGTAGTAGTAATCAGATGTATATAGGATCATAGAACAAAAATAAATGAGCAACCAAAACAGATGATTTAAGATCTGCAACTTGTCCAGCTGTAGCTGTTCTTACGCATTTCGCATTTCAGAAGCAGAGAATGGCCTTCTGCATCCGTCAACACTCTTACTGTGCTAAAAGGAAGAGCTTAGCCTGTGCAATTTTTTTCTCATCAAATGTATTTTCACCAAAAATAAAGGTAGTCCAGGAAGGCTTCATTTTTTATCAATTTTTATATAGAAATCTCTCAATGTTTTTCTGCATAACAACAGACCAAAAAAGCATCTATGCAGTGATAGACAGTTTCTGGCTGCAAGAAGTTTTTCAGGGGAAATAAAAGCAAATTTTATAAATGGTTTTGAAGTGGCTCAGCACTGAATTACTGCACCACTTACAGCACCAGCAACAGAATAAGCTACAATAGAGAAGAAAGCACAAACCTGTTTTTAAAGCTTTTAGCACTTTTTATTAGTTGCTTTCACTGTTTATTATTTAGAATTCTTAATTGAATAAGTCAGTCTTATTCATTCACCCACTTTCATTTAAAAAAAAACCTTCAGTACATACTTAAATGTTTGAATAATCCCACAAGGTCAAATCAGTGTATTGAACATCTTGAAATGTAAAATTGCTTCTCTGCAGGCAAATTAATAGTGCTGCTGTAGGCTTGTACTGTACAGCTAGCATGCATTTTAATAGGTGTCTATAGAATTGTGAGTGTCCAGCACTTCCATAATCTGAAAGTTGCAACCCATGAAAACGCATTTATATTAGTGCAAGTGTAAAGATATAAAAAGACAACTGAGTGAACAATATCCTTAGAATCCATATCGCTCTTTTTTAACTTGGATCTAGCAAAGAATCTAAGCAGATGGACTTTGGATAATTACAAAATGTCTTAAATCCATTGGATTATTTAAAGTTTTGTGAAGGGGAACTTTTTCCTGAGATATGTTTTGTGAAAAACAAAATGTAGTATCAGTATAAAGGCATACTTCGCTGAAGGCCCTGCGTGTTTGCTTTATCTTCCTTCCACACTCCTGCATGGAACAAAGCTGGTATTTCCTGATCTTCACATTCTCTCACTCTCCCCTCTCACTATGATGAAGATCAGGAAAGGGCTTAAGACTACAGTTTTTCCCCCATGTTCAGTGAGAGATCTGTCATTTACATTAGGCAACATTGATCAAAGTTGTGCTGTTGTAAGAGTTCCCTAGTTCAGATTATGCCCTATCTTGTGGCTGGAAAGACTAAATACAACGACCAACTCTAAAGTATCTGGATATAGAAGTGGTTGTGTGAATTTTATTTTTTCTTTCATCTCTCTAATTTTCCTTCTGTATGCCCTAACAACATCCTTAAACATTTTCTGAGTTACCTACCCATTTTCCAAAGATGATATATCCTCTTAATTTCTCTCCTTAGTTTCTTCTAAAGCTGACGAGACAGGCCAGTTGTTTTTCCTATTAGCTCGTCTTTTGACACCTAGGGATAACGTGCTCCTGCACCTTCAAGATTTCTTACTTGAAGTGTGTCTATCCTCCCTGAACCCCTTTGTTTTTAAGGGATGTTTCCCAAGGTGCTCTCTGATCAGCATCCTGAATAGGCTGAAGTTTGCCTTCCAGAAGTCCAGTGTGGAGTTTTACTGATGCCCCTCCATGTCTCACTGAACATTGAAAACTATTATTTTATGATTGTTCTACCCCAGATGGCCTCTGACCACCACATCTCCCACCAATCCTTCTCTGTAAACAGAAGGGCTAGCAGAGCCCCACCCCTGGCTGCTGATCTTGAAACTTCCTCCAGCTGCTTATAGGATAATACATCCACCTCTTCATCCTGCTTGGTGTGTCTATAACAGACTCCCACCAGGATGTCTGCCTTGTTAGTCTTTCCCCTGATCCTTACCCGAAGAGGATCACCTTCACCACCCTTGACCTCAAATTCTGTCGTGTCAAGAGACATCCCAATATACAGGGCCACCTCACCGCCTCTCCTTCCTCACCTCTCTGTTCTGACGAGCTTGTGACCATCCACTGCAGCACCCCAGTCATGTGAGTCATCCCACCATGTTTTTGTGATGGCTACTGTGTCATAGCTTTCCTTCTGTACCATGGCTTACAGCTCCTCCTGTTTGTTGCCCATGCTGGCTACATTAGTGTACATGCACTTCAGCTGGAATCATTTTACTTTCAACTCTGGCTTACCACCCTTAGGCTCATCTCTGGACAGCCTGTTTCATCCTCTTCCCTCTTCAAACCTAGTTTAAAGGCCTCTCAATCAGCCCTGAAAACTCATGGTCTAGAATCCTTTTGTCCTTATTAGATAAATGGAGCCCATTTGACTACGGCAGGCCTGGTGCTGTAAAAGTTGTCCCATGATCAAAAAACTCAAAACTGTGCTGATGGCACCAGCCCTTAAACCAGTTATTGATAACATCATTCATTTCATCATTCATCTCTGCTACTGAAGGAAGAGAGCAGCACACTGTCTGCACTCCTATCCCATCAAACAATCAACCCCCAGCCTTGAAGTCCTTTTTAATTACTCTGGCACCCTTCTTATCAACATCATCACTGCCGACCTGGACAACCAGCAGTGCGTAATTCATACACTTCACCACAAGCATGGGAAATTCTATTGTCGTGTATAAAAGCAAGAAGCACAGAGGAGGCTTAGGACTATGCAAGGAGAACTGAGTTCTATCAAAAACCTACTCTTGATGATTAAAAATAATATTTTATTTTTTTAATGGTTCCTACTTGCTGCAAATTCTGACTGGCAGTGCATACGGAGGGGCATGCAGCTGCTCAGCCTGACAGCTCCAGATGGACCCACTTTTGAATCATCTGCATGGAGGGAAAAAGGTGACCAGAAGGGTTTTTAAAAATGAAACAAAGTCTACAAATTCCCATTAGGAGGAAACAGAACACTCAAACCTTTTGTCAGAAAAGAAGGGGGGTGTGAAGAGGTCAAAGAGTTTGTGTCTCATTGACAAATTACTTCCTGTGAGTATAGTGGCTTCCATTTTATGTCATTAAAACAAGCAAAAGAGTCAGTGACTTGACATCATCTTGTCCTTTAATGCACACATGGATAATTTACTATTTCCCATGTCAGGAGGTTGAAGCCAGCACTTCCATTATTAGAATGAATATAAAGAAAATATAGATCTATGGTCAGATTCAAGGGAAGTTAAGCACCTACATTCTAAATTTTCCTAGAATTAAAGCTTCACTTTTCCTAAAGCTTACCTTAATATACACATCCATAACTCTTTCCTTCCCAAACCCTTGTGAAGCATTCAGCTAATAGTCTGGTTTCCTAGAAAATTTACACCTATTAGCCTGAGCTGTCTATAAAACATAACTATGCCTTCCAAAATAACCTGTCGTTCAGATTTCTTTCTACTGAACAATTTGATTGTTTGGGTATATGTAAATGCCTGGGCTCAGAAAATAATAACTGGTTAAAATGTGACACTCTCTGTTTTGGATTTCTCTTACTGAGTGCTTTAATAACTAAATTCTAAATTAAATGTGCCCTTTCCATCTCTGAAATTCATAAATTTAGTAATTTTGGACTTATTCTAGGGCACTAAAGCAATATCAATGGTTTAGATGTAGTGTGTTTCCCTGCATATGTATCTGATAACCAGATACTTGGCACACTATTACAAGACTAGAAGTAGAACACGGCTATTTGCAACTATCTGTGACTCTTCTACCTTGAATAAAATCTGTGTTCACCATAGCACTTTACAATATTCATTACTAAACTGGTAAGCACAAAGTAAACATTTTCAAAATAAAATGCTTATAAGTCAAAATTTATTATAGTTTTTCTAAGATAAAACATAATTCTTTCATTCCATGCTCTGAACTAAAATGTTTTTTGTATGGTTTTAGGTAGAAAACTTCCCATAAAAGAGAAATTGTACTTTCTAGACAGAGATTAGAATTCCTTTTTCACCACGACACTATTTATGAAATGTCATAGCTGATTATATGTGAAATAAAAGACTAAACTGCAATACCTTTTAAAATTAAGATCTCAACCATGGATTCAAATAGAGAAATAAACTACTTATGTAGCACTACTACTCTGTGCCACTCATGACGTAAAATTGAAAAACATTTCATTCCTTTACCTAGTTTACCACTCGAGTCATGGGAACATCCACCCATCGGCACCACATACCTTTTTCAGTTTAATAACTCCTTCCTGGGTGTACTCATCTGTCGTGATGTCAAACAAGTTTCCTCCATCTCCTGGAACTATGTTGTACTCAATTTCTGCATTTTTCCCAAAATCAGGGTCCACAGCTCTGATCCGTCCAATAGCAGAACCAATGTGAGAGGTCTCAGGTACTTTTAAATGGAAGATACCTGTGACAAAGTGGTAGACAGTCATTCTTGGGATTTCTTGATAATTAACACAGATATTTCTGTTTAAAATAATGGAGCCTGTGCAAAATAAAAGGCTTAAATAATCTAATTAAAATTATGAGATGAAAACAACAAAGGTTTTGAAAAATATATTCCAGTTTTATCTATTGACTTCCTCTAGATTCTAGATTTTGTCCATTGCAACTGTAAAGGTCTTCGCATCTATATCTCTTGAAATTCCTGTCTATGCTTCTAGCTTTTATTTTTCACATTTGATTGACTCTCTTGAATTAAATTGTACTTACAGATAGTGCATGTTTATAAGCACTTTCCTGCTTTTTTTGTTTGCTTTTTGTTTTGTTTTGTTTTTTTCGGTTTTTTCGTGGGGTTGTTTGTGGTTTTTTTTAGAAAATATATTTATGACTTTCACATTGGTTGAAAGGAAAAATTCAGTGGCAAAATAATTTTCCATTCAATTCTTTAAAAATCAATATTATATATATATATATATATATATATATATATATATACACACACAATTCCTTTAGGAAGAATGATATAGACTATCATTCATACATGAGCCACCAGAGGGGGTCCTTACTAAAATTTCAGAGCTGAACAATTTTTAGCTTTGAACACCTTTGCTCTGAGATTATTTAATATTTATTATTTATTATTTTTAATAATAAAAAAATAAAAACAAACTGCCAAAAAAATTACACACTTATAAAATAAGTATTGCTACTGATGTAAACAGAAAATAGTTTCATTCAGGGGAACAGCTATGTTGGAAAGTGCTAGACATAATAATTAACAGAGCTAAACCAAGAAGGCCAAGGTGCTTTGAGGCAGCCTTGATTTTAGCAACAGCAGTAGCAGCAGGCTTGGTCCTGTAACATGGTGCCCTGCCTTATTTCACTGCTCCTGAGGTGCCCATATTGCCTGTTTAGCTGCACCTCTCGCTGGAGCTGTTTCTTTGCTCAGCTGCCAGCCAACACCTCCATGACCAGTAATTACAGTGGGCAGGCAGAGCTCGCCTTTCTTCATGTAGCAGTGTCTGCTGTCAGAACTGCCAGCAGCTTTTGGAGCTGGTTTTGAGCCCAGGATGTTTGATTCACTTCATCCTGTCTCTCAACAAAGCTAGCCACGTCATTTTACTTCCCTTGGTCCATTTTGTTTTCCTGGGTCAATGTTCCACAGGTCTCACAGAGCTGCCCATTCAGACAACATCAGCAATGACGCGCTTGGTTCTGCTACATGTGACATGTAGGAGGAAATTTGTACCTCTTTTTCAACAGCAGAGCAGGACAGGCAACTGTTGACTATTGCAAGGCACATTAGGGGGTCATCTCAGAGATTTCCACCCAGCAGTGGTTCAGCCACACATCACAAAATGAGGCTCTGAGAGGCTGTATATTGTGTAACAGCAGGATAGGTGACTTTTGAATTCAGTCACTGAATTAAACAGCAAACGCTGTTCCCTGACGTTATCTCCGTACAATTCATGCTGTGTCAGCTTTTTCAGCTTTACAATATTTTCAGGTGACAAAAAAATGACATTAGCATTGCTGGATTAGTAACAAGCTCACGCTTTTTTGAGCTAGTCATTTGGGCTCTGGTGTCTATATAACTGTCTGTTTGCCTCTGAAAAAATATCTTTTGTTTGCTTTCCCCCTCTGCCTGTCAGTATGCAAAGTATACCAGAAGGCAAAATTTGCCTTTTTTGTTAGAGAAAAATCTCCATAAGTAAAGGCAGCTCATGCCAGCATTCACTTCTGGACATCATAGTGAGTAGGTTTGTATTACCCATTGACTGAGCTACTGAGGACTGAGCAATTATCATTTCAGAACCTTTCCTTCCAAGTGAACATACTAAAGGATGTCCTACTGTACTTCTTACTGTTGTTCCAACAGAAGGAAAAGATTATTATGACAACACAAAATGGTGTAATGACAAAAGAGTCTCAGCTATTTCTAAGCTGTACTTCAGTAACTCTGAGTAAAGAATAAAATTTTAACATGATATTCATGATACAATCAGAAATCCTCCTATTATTTAATGCCATTTACAAACACATGTATTACTGGGTCTCTGCTATGCAAGTTATGCAGAAAAGAGACTGAAAAAGCCTTTACCTACACTTGAATCTTAAATTAAGTTTCCACAACTCTAGTCCTAGCTCTGTTGTCCAGATCTTCTACAGGCACTTATATCTGATAACAGAAATCTTTGCTGCAGTATTTACTGTTTACATCCACAGTTTTAGTGAAAATTAAATATAAGAGCACATGATCATAGACTTTTCCATCTTTGACAAATTGATCTATTTTTAGTGATCTGAAGATCACTCAGATTTATTAAAACAAACATTTCACTATAAAATATTGTATCTGACTGAAAAGCATATGGGACTTAGATGAAGTCAAAGAAAGGCTAAATTACTGATTTCTGATTGTTTAGGCCTTTTTCTGTTATTTTCAATGATTTGGCATTTCATTATTTCCAGAAATTCAACAGCAATAAAGATGGGGTCACTCAGATTAATTTGAAACCCTGAAGCAATCTTCAATCCTGCAAGACTCAGATTTCTGAAGATGTAGTATGTAATTACAGTGCCATTGCCCACCTGTAACATTATCTTCACAGCATATGGAACCTGTTAACTGTTCTACTGTGACAACTTACTTTCAGAATAAAATAAATGAAAACAAATAATGTGTATTTCTGCCAGGTCTCAGAAAAATTTCAAGGGAATATAATGCATAGCATGAAACCCTCCTTCCCTTCCTTCCCTCCCTTAAAAAATAGAATCCTAGAATCGTAGAATATGTTGAGCTGGAAGGGACCCATCAGGAACACTGACTGCAACTCCTGACCCTGCACGGGATACCCTGAGAACCACACCATGTGCCTGAGAATGTTGTATTGTACAAATGCTTCTTGATCTCAGACAGGCTCATTCTTTGTAGGGAGGACATTTGAAATGATCAATATATGCTATACATCAAATGAGATAGAAAGACAGTTTTGTAGATTTCTGGTTTTTCTGTTTCCAGCAGATATTGCTTCTTGCTTGGACTTGCTGTGACAGTTTAACATTATTCATTTTTATTGTCCATTTTGCTTGTGTACACTACTACCTCCTTTTGCTATAGAGGTATATTGAAACAGGCCTGAGTAATAGCCTTTTACTCCCAAAGGTCCTGAAAACCTTGTTCTCTTCAGCTTCCAGGAATGATGGAATAAGCAACTCAGACAAACTTATGCAGTAGCTGGTTACGCTGCTCAAAGAGTTCTGTCAAATTTTGTTGATGTGACTCCTCTGCCAACAAAAATCTTTCTTCTACTTGCATAAATCTCATTTAAATGTGTTTTCCAGGTTTGCTTCTGTCTTTTAGGATGTACCAAAGGAGAAAGCCCTCACATTTCTCAAACTGCAGTACAAAACTGGACTCTGGAACTAGCTCTTCCTTTTGCTGATTTTAGTCTCATATATTGCATGCAAGTTGGGATATTTTCATGTATAGGAAAGCTGGTAACAATAAATATTGCTTGGTCAGGACTTTTGGTTTCATGTTAAGCAGCATCAGCAAGGATGAAAAAAATAAATAAGTGATGATGCTGTTGAAGCTTTTAAGCTGAAATAACTGACAGGGCTAATTACTTAGCCCCAAAATCATTCAGGAAAATGAAGCAGAAGTGAGCTAACAATTCATACACGTTGCCTCTGAGTTTCTAAAACAAAGATAGTTTCAGAGCTCACAGCAGGAAGAAATCAGAGCTGAGTAAGTGACAGGTAATCAGTCATATTGACTGAAATACAGCACACATTTACAGTTCCTCTGACATGATTAGATTGGTTTCAGTTTTTAAGGCTCAAAAGCTGTTCTGGGGTTTGATTTTTACTTACAAAGAGGTTAGGTGAGTATTTTTGTTTATTTTTTACTTACAAAGAAGTTTTTTTGTTGTTGTTTCTCCACACTTGAAGTTTACACCATCATTTACCAAAAAGCTTTTCAGGTCTGATGGGAATAGCAGATGAAAATCATCATTGCTTCTTATCAGCAAAACAACCATTAAGAAATAACCCAGGTTAGCATCAAAGAACTTAAGCTAAATGCATAATGGCCTTCAATCAAACAACTGTAAATGGTATACAAACATTTTTTTCCAATCTGTCACCACACTTGTACTATGCAAGATTATCCTCTCCTGAATTTTATTTGTCTGTACTTTATTCAGCTTTCTGGCAGTTGCCAAAGTCTTGCATTGCAGTGGATCATGATAGCATGATTCTTAAAGGCAAAAACATTGAAATAAAAGAATTACTGCTCATTCTTCTGTATCATTAATGTTTTCTCAGGGAATGCAAGCAAACAAACAAACAAGAAGACCCAAACCCATAGTGTACTGCAATATTCTTATTATCTTAAATTACCAAGGCATTTTAATTTTTATCCTGACCTGAATTGTAAAGGCAATAATTTATGTCTGTTTAGCAAGAATCATAAGACAATAGTTCATTTTTTCTCACTGATGTTTTAACTGCAGTGCAATAGTCAAAGGAAAGGATGATGTAAATATAAAAGCATATACTCAGTACATTAAACCTGTTACATCAGCGTCAGCTAATCAGCCTAATAAATATCAGCATCTGATGCATATGCTCATAAAACTAGGAGATGTGATTTAGCACAGCAGTGAGATGCATTCATGCCTTTTCTAGATGTGTCTCTGTGCTCTACAGAGGGGCTGGGATATTGTGTGGAGGAAAAAAGCCAGGCTTTGTCACCATGTGCCTGATGCAGGTCATGCATGATCTGAGATGAGCTTGTAAAACTTCAGTTATGGAAAAGGTCCTTCCAGTATTTAACCCACTGGTCTGAGTAAAGGTTTATGGCCTCATTAGAAGCCATGCTTATGGCTCAAGAAACCATGCCTAAAAATTTCTGGTTCTCTTCTGTGGATTCCAAGGTCCACACCTAGAAAAATGCATCTCCAATGCTGCAGAGATCGTGGATGTCCAAGGTTCACCAGTACTTTAAGGGAAAATGAGCAGAAACAAAAATATTTTTTGTGTTTGATCCTACCCTAGTTTAGGATAATCCACATGATGGTGCTTCCCCAGAGCTGGCAGTTCCTATGCCAAAGCTCTATAACCCCCTGAGGTGAGCTAGCAGGCTGTGTTTTTGAGGCCATCCTCCTTCCACCTTCCTAAAGGGAAAATGATGTTCATTATACTGGTATAATTTTTGTACACTGAAATATTCATATAATATACTGAATATACTGAAAAATTCATAATATACTGAAATTTGCTGTTTTTTATTTTTTTTTCTACTGATAAGGTGTTGTCTTTCTAAAGCTTTCTAAAAATAAATAGCTTTAAAAATAGAAATAAAATAAAATATAAAAAAATATAGCTTTCTAAAAATAAACCTCCCATTGCATGTCAAAGAATAATTCCACAGACATTAATATCCCCCTTGTTGGAAGAAGGGTTTAGGAAATGGGAAAACTCAGTTCATTTTTATTATCTCAAGATAGTCAAGCCCACAGCTTTTGGCTCCAAAGTGTGCTGGTTGTTACATAGAGAATACTTGTGGCAGCAGAGTGTACTCTGTTTAACATAGTGCAGAAATAATTGTAGAAGCAGTTGTTTGGAGCCATGCATGCTCAGATGTGTGTCCTAATACTAAAATACACCTTGGGGTGCTGGTGACAGCGGCTGAACATGAGCCAGCAGTGTGCCCTGGTGGCCAAGAAGGCCAATGGCCCCTGGCCTGGATCAGGAATAGTGTGGCCAGCAGGAGCAGGCCAGCAAGTACAGTCATTGTACTGTACTTGGCACTGGTGAGGCCACACCTGGAGTGCTGTGTCCAGTTCTGGGCCCTCAGTTTGGGAAGGACTTTGAGACACTTGAGCACATCCAGAGGAGGCAACGAGGCTGGTGAGGGGCTTGGAACACAAACCCTGTGAGGAACTGCTGAGGGAGCTGGGGTTGTTTAGCCTGGAGAAAAGGAGACTCAGAGGTGACCTTATCACTCTCTACAACTCCCTGAAGGGTGTTTGTGGTCAGGTGGGGTTGGTCTCTTTCTCCAGGCAGCAACTGACAGAACGAGAGGACACAGTCTCAAGCCACACCAAGGGAAATATAGGTTGGATATTAGGAAAAGATTTTTTACGGAAAGAGTGATAAAGTACTGAATGGTCCACTTGGGGAGGTGGTGGAATCACCATCCCTAGATGTGTTTAAAAAACACTGGATGTGGCACTTGGTCCCATGGTTTAATTGTGGGGTTGGAGCATGGGCTGGACTTGATAATCTTGAAGGTCTCTTCCAACTTAGTGGTTCTCTGATTCTGTGATTCAGTAATACTGAGGCAAGGATAATACTTAATCTTCACTGAAGATCTTAAATCATCTTTGTATGGTAGCATAGTTTTACCAAGAGGGGAAAAAATGTTCAGTTTTAGAAATTCCTCAAGTTTATAAGGAGTTTGTTCCAGACAAAACAGAGTTTCTATATTCCAAGAGTGAGGTGAACAAATAAAGCTCCTGAGTAACTGCTTTATTCCTGATTTTATTGTTGTATATAGAAGATCCTTTATCGCTTCTTCATTTTGTGAAAAATCTGACTTTGCCAATGCATTCATGTGGTAGACAGTGTAGCTTTCTGTAACTCTGAGGGCTTATGTGGAAAACCAGTTCCACGTGATCAGTTTCGTTACGTGTCATAACCAATGAAGAATTGTTCTGCTAATATCCAGTCTACTAATTAGAAAGTACTACCAAACAAAATAATCCAGTGAGAGAAGAGAAATAATTTTTCATGGGTATAGTCTAAAAGCTTGAATCAATTTTTTTTTATGTAAATTACATAGTGGTTATAAAGAATTATCAAGGTGTAGCATGCCTTATAGACAGAAAAAGGTTTTCAGGAGAAGATGTCTTTCCTTCTTCTGAATTCCAGGCAGCATGTAATTGACATTTATCAGGTAGGTTGGTTGGTAATATTCCGGTGATCACGCTGTCACCATGAAGTAAATCAATACACTTATTCCCTCTATAAAATTTAAATTGAAAAGTACATGTGAAACATTAACATGATAAAAAGTACATTTTCAAGGATGGGACATAGAGTTTGTAATGCTCTGCTTAACATCTCTGCTTCTTAAATATCTTGCTGGAGCCTTTTCATATTTTCTTTATCACCCTGGCACAAGATATAATAACACAACTTTTACTACTATTCACTCATGGTCAAGCCATTTACTTTAGGATCTAAACCAGGTACTCTAAATCATCTGTATTGGAAGAATAATTTTTCTCTCCATCGACTAAGGAAATTAGGTCCCTATCTTATGTCCTCTGAGTCAAATCTCACTTGTATTTTGATACTAAAATCATCTAAACAAAGCATGCTCAACATCTGTATTACTCAAAAAATTCCTTGTGAAGACTTGATTTTTACATACTCATTGGGTGCATTTCATGCAACTTTTTTTCCCCCCTAAACTCTATGTTATTTTCCTTCCCCATTCATTCCCTATGCAGGCATAGGCTGCAGCCAAAAATTATTACTTTTAAAGATAAAATTGTGAAATCATCAACTAAGACTTCATAATAGTTTACTATACTTTAGGTTTTGGTTTACTTTATGCAGTTTCCTTAAATACTTGTAATGTGTAATATAGATAAGAAAATAGTGATACAATAGGATAGAAATTGCATATTTTGCATTTGTATTCTCTTATACTTTATAGCAATTATGCTCAGCTTATCACAAGTAATGTGTATGTTTTAGAATTTAAGTGTTTAAGGTGAGCTCTCTCTATAAATACTGCTCATTTTGCAATGAAATGTAAATGTAGTGAGTGTTTAATTACAGGTCCTTCTTTTGTGAGCACTAGACAATCACATTTACAAATTCAACAAATCTTCCATAGAAACCATTGAGAATTAAATAATTGTCATGAATTCAATACAAAACTTAAAAGATCTACTTTAGAATATTCCTGTTATTTTGTTGTTCTTTTTAGTTTTCTTTCTAGTAAATGTACTAAAGATGTATTTTGGACTCAGAGAAGACAGTTAGAAACTGCTTGGTATCTACTGCTGTCATTAGGAACATATGGATTGTTGCAAGCACTTGGGCATCCCATTTAATGCTTTTACAAGGAGTGGAACACTGCTGAAAATCTGAATACAACTGTGGTTCTTAGTTATTTTTGAAAATCATGAGCCTAAACTATTGTGATTATAATTAGATAATTACATATGGTCTGCTTCACTTTATGTTGCCCTGTAGTCTCTTAATTTTCATAAAGTAAGCTCACCATAGTTAGAAGCAGAAAGAATATGTTGATTTCTTACTTGGATGGAAGGCCTCAGGGAAAAAGGCAGATGCTGCCAGAGCTGATAGTGACACTGCATGTGACACTGTTGTCAGTGAGTCTCTTTGGAACCAGTTTTCAAAGCATTGCAAGGCAACCTCATGCTGTTAAATCTGCAGCCTTAGCTACTTTTCAGTATCCGAGTAGGCGGGGATGCATGCGGCTTTTAAGACATACCAAGGTTATTGAGAGTGATTTCATGCATCCAATCTAAATACTCTCTGTGTTTTAAATGAATAATTTCTTCATCACTCCCCACAGAAAACACATTGTAGTGTGATAAATGACATGATTCCTGCCAAAGTTTGTTGAATTTCTATGAACTGTATTTATTTGCACCTTCTCTACATAAGGTAGCAGATATAAAATACCATTATTAATGATAATGATCTACTATAATGATAATTATAGTGTTTAAACACAGCATACCTAATCTTTCTGTTAATGAATAATTACCACTTAGAGATGATGATAAGAGGGAAATGGATTAACAACAGAATGTTATGACAAATAGATAATATTTAACTTCTAACCAATATTGTTCTAATTTGTATTTATTAAACTATTGTTTACAGTGCAATCAGAGCAATGCATTTTAGCCAGTGAGAAATTGCCTGTATTTTTTAGTGGTTATGGGGAAGTATAAAGAAATAACTATACTTGGGCTTATGTTCTGCTTTGCAGCCAAGGGGTCAGTCTGTCTCAGTTTAGACCTTTAAACAGGTTTTTTGTTTCATTCAATATGTACTCCAAACAGTCCTCAGATAACCTTTGGTACTTATGCATTTTTGAAAGAGTTAAAAAACAATACAAGTGCATCAGACAAAGAATTTACTAAACATTTAGTGTTTTGAGAATCTGTGGTAATTTAATATCTCCCCCTCCAGTTTATTTCTCAGTTTTCTTCCAGTTAGTATGCTTTGGTTGGGAATTTAGTTGTACAGTCTGAATAAAATGATTCACTCTTCAAGATGCTTTATGATTAAGAACATGTACCAGCGACAGCTACGAAAAAGAGAAGTTTCCAGAGAGTTTTTACTATGGTTACATGCACTTTGTGGGGAAAATCAGTTCTTACTACTTGAAGAATTCTGATATGGAAAGGAATAAGAAAAAATTAAGAGAAAGGTGGCATAAGTGTAAATAGAAATTTTTATAGAGGTAAAATTTTAACTCTTTTATGTTGGACACACACAAATATTGATAGGAGGCTACTTAACTGTGGGGTACTGTGACCCAAAGAGGGCTACATTGCCTGGATTGAAAGGCAGGGGCTCAAACAAGCTACAAAAGTGCAAAGAAATTTCATGTAACAGTTGTACTCTGTGGCCCAGAAGCCAGCCAATATAAATGGCCTAATTCCATGTTATTAAATTCTTTTACCCACACCAAAATAGGTCAATTTCATGGAAAGTGACTGCAGAAAATAGTTCCTGATCTGTTCTAATTTTTCCAAATGTCCTGAATTTCTCTGAGAAAACTTTACTTGTTGTTGGTCAAAGCTGTGGCCTGGACTGTTCTAAGACAACTTTATAGACAATGTAAATCTTCAGGAACTTTCCCAAATATTCCAATGTCTTTCTTTTGCTTTGGAAAGCAAAATGTAATAAGCCATTGTATATCTTCTTTTAGTCTATATAAAAATGTCCATAATTTCACTGATTAAATGGTGGTTCAGGGAAAAGAAAAATACAGAGGCTTTTTTATGACTACCTGTCAAATGTGTAATTCAAGTGAGTGAAATAGAAACAGCAGGCAAGGGACACTGAGCTGTGTGACATGTTAGTGGCCTAAACAAGTAAGGTGAAGGTGTAAAGACTTTATCTGAGATGGTGAGGACTCATGATTTCAGTGCAGAAAAATATGGAGGAACTCGGGGCTGGAAGTGACTCAGTAAAGTATAAATTCCTTTTGCAGTGCTACCATTGGGAAAGAAAAAACAAAACATACTTGTGGAGTTGAAGGAGGAGATGGCCACAATCTAGTTATACAATGAAAATGAGATCAAGCATAAATATGTGTCTCTCACAGAGTGTGGAGACAAGACTGCATGTTGAAAATAAGGATATACAGAACGAGGAAGGAAGAGATGCCAAAGCAGGATGAGACAGATGAGAAAGAAATGCAAATAGTACAGAAGTGTGAGACTTGGAAGGAACCTGGAATACAGAGAAGTTACCCTTGGTTCTCCTCTGATTCCTGTAAGAGCCCTGTGCAAACACTGGTCAGCTGGTATTTATTATTGTCCTGATTTGACTGTAGTTTTACTGATACTAAAACAGTAATGAGTCAAAGGTATTGCAATCCAAAAAGGGTACTGTTTTCATGATTGGCTTGCAATTGCATGAGCCCATTTCTGGAGCCTTTGCATTCCTGTCTTCCATCACTACTTGAAATGGTTGGTTAAAGTATATGTTTAACTCAAAAATGAAGTTTTAATTTACTTAATACTCACGGGTAAATGAAAATCAGACTGACATAAGATTTTCTGACGTTAAACAACAAAACCTTGGTTAACGAGACCAAGCTGGTGCTTTTTTCCTTCTATGTCTTATGGCATAGACATGAGAAAATTAAAGGTGGAGAAAACCCCAATTTGACCTTCCCTCTTCTGATTCAAAGAAAAATCTGTCTCAGTCTCACAACTAATCTCTGCCTGCAGGCTAGTCTGCAATAAATCTGTCCACCTGTCCTGTGCAGGTATCTCCCAATTGGTGTAACATAAGTAGCTGCTGGAACTGAATTAGTGTGTCTTGTCTGCCAGGCAAATTCTTTAATCAATGAAAGATGAACTCATTTTCATTCTGAGGTCCAGCAAAGATGCAAGTGCTGTACATAAAGTACGACTTTTAACAGAAATACCAACAGAAGCCATACTTCCATATCTAAATTACAGGGAGTAGAATAACTTCCCAGAAACTTATGCAGACTTGTTAAAACACTTAATTAGACAGATCTGAACCTTAATCCTGAGTAAGTTTTCTAGCTAAAGAAGTTTTCTAGTTCTAAATTGTCCAAGTAAGGAGGGAATAAATCTTCCTCATTTATTTTTAAATTAAATCTCTGCTTTCATTATTTAATTTTTTTAGATTAGTGAACAGAATAATTTATTAATCACACGATCTTTTTCTGTAGATTTCTAATGCATTACTGGGTGAGATTTGTGCTGCATTCTTCTGGAATCTTTAAAAGTAGATACCATTGTCTTTCATAAGCCACCCATCCAAAGCAACAAATTAAAATATTTTCTTTTCTGCACCAGAAAGATTTCTGAACCAGAAGACATCTTGCTTGCACACTACTTTTGAACCTATTTTTCAATATAATCTGAGCTAGGTTTGTTCAAAGCCAGTTGAATGGAATCAGCCACATTTACTTTACTGAGTTAAAAACTGACCAGCTTTAATGTAGTAAAACAGGATAATTAATACATGTGAAATTTCTGTAATGTTCTAAGATTCCAATAATATATAAATAAGTAACTATTTACTAATAAATAAATATGATAGAAACTTTCAATCTATAAGGCAGGTATGCATAACTATATATAGAGAAGCTATTCCTGGTTCAGCACATGGTTGTTCTTTCTTTTTAAATATTTCTATAGATTGTAATACTTGTTAAATAAATGCAAACCAATAAATAATCACAAAAAATAAAAGCAATCTAAAGAGTAATAATATGCAAAGCCTTTCTCTAATATATAAAGCATAATATGTCTATATTATAGAACATCAAGTTAATAGATCATTCAAGTGCCACACCAAGGTTATATAACTAAGAGAAAAAAGGGCTAGTTTGTGTTTGCAAAGGTCTTTTTCACTTACATTGAAATTCCTGAAACTGCATAAATGAAAGATGCTTTTCTGTTTGTTTCTGAATTGTCTATTTTATGAACTCTCTCTAAGATTATTGTTTCCTCTGCTGTCTCCAACAGAGGCTTTAATATATTCTATGGAATGCACTGTACTGGCCACTGGTGAAATCCAAACCAGTTACCTGCAAACTCCTGCAGTAGGGACTGATGTGAAAGGTCGTAGGAATCATCCTTCAACCTTGCTTTATTTAAGGTGTCACTACCAGAAAGATGAATAGTTGTGTTTCTGTTTCCAAACATGTTAGCATTTCTGGAAATTTGCCATGCTCTTTTATGCAAACTATCTTGATGGATTTCACTGAGATGCTTTTGGAAAGACCAATGACAGCAAAAAAAAAAATGGTCCTTGTGATGTCTAGGCCTTGCTCTACAACTGTCTGAATATTTTAAATGTGGTTACAAAGCAGCCCTGAAATAATGGTTTCTGGCCATCAGAGATGCATTTTTTTTTTTTAAAGCTAAGACATGCATAAGTAGACAAAATTCAAGTATTGAGTTCAAACCTTAATTAATTTCTCTTCTATTAGAAAAAGCTTTTAATCATTCTCCCACAAAATTGACTTCTGTTAGCTGGAAATGATGTGATAAGATAAAGCTTTATCCAAATAGTTCTTTTGAGTTCGAAAAAGTAAATTCAGGAGGTGTCACCTTAAAAAATACACACCTTAAAAAGGAACCAAACTTATTGTTGACTTCATAAGACACTTGAAATGGTCTTTTATTTACTAACATCAGAATAAAAACTATACATTTTAAAATTCAATTGCATTTCTTCTATGTCAGGGCCTTATTCTCTAAAATCATATTTATGTCATATTAAAATAAAAAGACATATTATTCTTTTGACTAATATGATTCACATGTGCTTTTATTGCTCAGCATATAAGGGTTTATTTCTCTAAATTACTTCCACACTCTGTCAGCAGTGAACAAAAGAAAGAGACTGGGAAACTGAAGAATAATAAACTTACGAAATATGAATCCACCACTTCACTTAATTGGTTTGATTCAATAAAGCATAATTTATACCAACTAATTATACAGTTTTTGTCATTTAAATGTTGAAGTAAATACAACCCATCCATTTTTCCTTGAAGGGTATTTTAAGAATTGGAAACAAGCCACTGCTGTCTTGGCAGCTTGCTCAGACTGGTCCTCTGCTTGATGAGTTAAGGGTTAGTCCATTAGCTTTCAGGAATGATGGGCTGAAATATCTTTTTGCTTAGCCAGCTATCATGTACGTAAGTAGCTGAGAGAGAAATGACATCAGTCCTCTTCTGGACCAGGATGCATGCCTACGTGTACATAGCTTTTGTCCACCCCCCGCTGCTCAAAGGTACTGTTGTGTTATACCAAATTTTTGTTCAATTGCTTGAACATTGTTGTTATGATAGGAAAAGTACTTACTTTTTCAGTCTTTGCCTTACTTTTTCTCTCTTGTTTTGGTAAAAATCAAGCTTTGGTATGAAATTATTTAAATATTTATAATAAAGATCTATCTTTAACAATGGAACATGCACAGCAATGCAGAAAGCTGCTGTACTAACGAAGAGCCAGGGAAGACGGAAAATACTTCTGGAAATAAATTTTTACTAATAAGATCATTCAGATTAATTTTTTCCTACCAGTTTTAAAGAAAATATCCATTTACTGAAGTGTCAGTTTTCTGAAATGTGGGCCAATAGATACCTGCAGGTCAAACAACTCTGACAGAAATATATGTTTAGAGATTTCCTCTCTGTCATACTCCTCATTAGAAGGAAACATGCAAGGTGGGAGTTCCCCACTGAATAGGTTCAAAAGCACAGGTTCTAAATAAAAAATTCCATGTTCAGCAGGTTAGTCAGTGGTTTTTCATCACTGGATGCTGATAACCCATCCAAACCTGCCTGTCTCCTTAAAGGACCCTCAGTGAGATGAAGGTGTTTCGTGATACCTTTTTTTGCAAGCTTGTAATGTATTATTTATAAATGTAGCTCCTTCGAAATATTAATAATATATGTCCTCCTTCTTCTGCTGTGATTTTTTTTTTCTCCAGCTTCACTAAGTTCTGAAAATAAATTTAAACTTTATCCTGTGAAATTTAATATTGTCTTATTTGATTAGGTGATCTATAGCATAGCTTCTTTGGCATAAGTCCTTTGCAAAACTGCGGTCCTGGTTATGTGAAGCAATGACATTGACACTGCAGCAGTTTGTGTTAAAGGACCTTTTTTCAGTCTGCACTGCCTGGCTTTGTTGACCAATGAAGAGCAATGGGGTACTGGAGGTCTCAACCTCAGCAACACCCAGGGGTCCTGACCTCTTTCCAGGACTGAAAGTGGCATCTACACAGACCGGATTTTAAAGGCTGATTTTTCATATAAACTAAAATTCTGCGCAAGTATCCTTTGAGCTATGGTAGTCAAGCAAATGGCAAACTCCGTTTCCTGGCAGATAATTACCTTGAATCATTGCAATGCTTTCAAGGAAAAAAAAGAAAAGAAAAATACAGTTGTTGTGTTTGAAATATAATTCATACTCCACTTTTGCCCACTTAGTTATTTAGTTTAGCTGTAATTAGCTTTGTGTCTCTGTAAATTTCAGGCACACAACACATCATCTCACATACTGCTTAACTGAATGGGGCTAAGTAAATAATCCCCATTGATCGAGATTTTTGCATGTAACACATAAAATAAAAATAAAAAAAAGGCTCAACCAATACACTGTAGTCGCCACACTGACATTTTACCTTGTAAGCCATGTTAAGTATTTGTTATTTTAAATATCAACAGAAACCTCCAATCTTATTCTCTTCTGTTTTGTTGAGAGTCACTGCTGTAATTTGTCTTTTGTGACATTTGTTTAATAGAAAGAAAAGGTTTTCAACCTTACTATCATGCAAAGCATGGGACAAGCTCTCTTGCGTGTGATTTTTTTTTTGTTTCTTCTTAGCAAAAATTGGGCAAAGATGTCATAACTGCAATTCATGCATTAAATGAGACCTGGAGGCTATCTTCTTCAAAGCAGATGATATATTCCATGATTTCTCTGTGTCAAGAAAACCATCTGACTTTATGTGAAACTTGTGCATTTTTGCACTACCACAGTAGATGAAAGCACATAATAAAATATAAAATACTAAGGCCCCCTATCAGCAAAGGAAGAAAAATATACAACTGGAAACCAGAATGGGAGTGAGCACTGGGCACATGAAGCTTGCCAATGTACTGAGGTTTCAATCTCCAGATAGTTACATTATTTCCTGTTGCACCCAGGGTACCATTCCAACAGCAGGAGTTCCAGGTGACAGGAAGGAAGAGACTGCCATTGTGGGCAGTTTAACAAGCACTGAGGATGAAGACAGTAGGAATCATGATACAAAGAGGTCCTCTGGGATGATTTTCTTATTGATCAGGTTTGGAGCATCCCACAAGTGCTATGAGAGCATGTCATGAAACTAGATGATGAGATGTGAGGTATCATCATCTCATGAAACTAGAGAAGATGCCATGTGAGGTCTGACAAAGTAAAGAAGTCTTAGGACTGAAATTTGGGCTAGCAAATGGAAACTGAAGATAAGGACATTACTAGTGGCATAATTTGAACTAGTCTCATCATGTACAATCATGAGAAAAATATTGAAAGGCAGAGCTTTAAATGCCTGGCTGAGAAAATGTGGTGAGGAGAAGTGAGTCACAATCTTGAAATGTTGACGCACTTGTTAAAGAATAGGAAAAAATGTAAAATTCATTTTGGCCATGAGAAAAATAGGCTTATGAAAGTTTAAAATATTTTCTGAGATCATTGTGATACCTATAGAAAGGTTTAGGAAAATTTTCAAGTGTTGAAAAGCACAAATTTAAGAAAAAAATGCAGTTCTGACAAAGGGTGAAGTCATGAAAAATCTTCATTCTTCACTGAAGGATGCTGCAAAAGGAGATGATAACTCAGTAGGAAATGCTGAGGTGGTAGTTCATGCAGAATCAAACTAGGGACCAGTAAAGAGGAGAAAGAAAGCCATAATATAAAGCCAAGGGTTAAAATGGGAACTTGTATAGGTAACTTTGATGCCTAATGCTAAACAAGAATATCAGCATTATACCTGTGTTTACTATCTGTGGGAAAGAAGAAAATCAGTCAGGCAGTATAGTATCGAGGAACGAAATACACAGGGAAGTCACAGCAGACTTTATCAGTGGGGAATAATGATGGTTGTGAAAGGAATCTTTCTCAACTAAGACTTAAAAAAGAGGATAGTATTAACATTAGCTATTCAGGAAAACTCCCCTAGTTATTCTTAATTTTACAACAATTACAATTAGTTTAAATGCAATATTTGTGCAGGAGCAATAAAAACCAGAATTACAAGACGGTTGTATTCAGTTAAATAAATAATAATAAGAATGTGGAAATAAATAAAACTGAGGCATATTACAATAGAAATTCTGAATGGGATAGCTGAGACTGTTAAAGCACTACGGGTGGTGTGGATGCTGTCTAGGGATATCATTTAGAAGACCTGGAGCAAATGCATATATCCATTAAAAAGCAAATCTGTAAGGGCAAACAACACAGCTAATAAAAGCAAGAACACATCTTTCAGAAAAATGAAGTTGTGTCTCAGAGAGGACAATAGAAAGAACCATAAAACCTGTTTTATCTATAAAACCACAATAAAGAAGACAAAAAATGAGTTTGAATAAATCTCTGCAAACAAGCTTATAATAATTGTCTTTTAAGACATCTGCAAGCAAAAGCCTGAGAGGAACTATGTAAAGCCAGCCCAAAACTGAGATACAGAAGTGCTTGGAGAAGATAAGGTCACAAATGTAAAACTTATTACACTTTTTTCTTTATTGTTAGTTCAGAAAAACTGGGATTTTTTTCTATCCTAGAACTTCATGAGGGACTCAGGAGAAGGTTAAATTAGCTATAGAAGCAGTTGTGGAACAAACAAACACAACAGTAACAAATCATTTGGATTAGCTGTTACATGCCCAAGAGCCTGAAGAATGAAATAAGGGAACTATTATGATGTGCAATATTTTGCTTCAAACCACTGTGGCACAAGAAGGCTTGGAGGTATAATATAACACTGACTTTTTTTTTCCCAAAAGTTCTCCAGGGAGTCCAGGGGAGCTAAGGATGGATATGACTGACATGTACAGGCAAAACAGAAGGAGCAGATTTGCTCAACTCAGAGAGAATTTCCCATACTGAAAAAAAGAGAAATCAACACAGGTTCTCTAAATAAAGCTGATATTTTGCAGTACTTTCTGAATTCTTTGAAGAGGTTAACATGCAGGCAATTATATAAAGATTGATTCCAAACAAAGGAGGGGAAGCTGTTTGTTGTATGATACATGATTAATCTGTGTACCTCTGACAGAGGATGTGGACTCTGAAATTTAATGAATGTTTCAAAACAATGGGGCAACTTGCTACAAGAAAAATACATTGAGGGGTGTTAAATACAAAGACATTATTGGAACTAAATATAATTAGAAAGTAAGGAAGTTTTATGAAGTAATGCTTGGCCAGTTTATGGAAACCATCTAGACATGAGTGTAAGAGATGGAAGGAAGGACCAAATGGACCCTTTCATAACATGATCTTTCTTACATGCCTGCAAAAACACAGCACATTTTCAGACTGAATAAAAGAAGGAATTTTTGTATGAGAGAAAACTTCACAGTTGCAGATGTGGTTTTGTACCTATGGAGAATTCATAATACATATAGTGGGATTTCAATTCATGGGCAAGGAAGAGATGCAAAGCAAAAAGCTGCTGTGATCTTACTGCAGATTCATGCAATATATTCTAATTCAAATTTTCTTTACTAACGAATTTTAGTACCTAATTATTTTGGCATAGTTATCAAGACTTATGCTTGATTAGTTTCTGCATTTTGAAGGTATGGAATATACAAACTTCAGTAAATTTATGGAGACAAATAAGCAACAATCCTCCTAATCATACACAGACTATAAAACTCTTTAAATTAGCATACTTCTGAAAAGCTGCATTTAAACTGATATGAACCATAATAAGTTATCAGTGAATGATCACTGTTTTGAGGCTGGAAATGTTTTCAGGGACAGGTATAATCTGGGCCAAGACATATAAAAATCTGTTCCTAAATATCATAACAGTAAGTCTTGGCATGAGCTAGCTCTGCCTTTGGTACCTGGAAGTCTCCCGTTATAATCTTTCATGATTTGAAGGGGTTCACACAGTTTCCCTTGACAAAATAGTATTTCCCAAATAATTTTTATAGTGTGAATGAAATGAACACTTAGGCTCAGTCTGGTTTGGTAGAATGATGATGTATATCTTCTTAGACATTCAACTCATACTTTCAAAGCGAGCTTTACATTATTTTTAAAAAACACGATATCTGATTTTTTTTTCCATCATATATTTTTCTTTTTCCAGTATCTCAGTTTCTTATCTATAGGACTTTTCCAAATTAATACTTTTAGTCATGCTTATTTGAAAATCAGTGCTTTGGAATGCTACATACTCTTAGGAAATCTGGGCGGGTTGTCGTTGACATCCGTGAGAGTAATGTTTACAGTGGTAGTACCAGCTAGTCCTCCCAGCTGTCCTCCCATGTCCTTGGCCTGGATTAGAACTTGATATTGTTCTTTCACTTCTCTGTCCATATTTGGCAAAGCTGTTCTTATTACACCTATGAGAAGAAACGGGAAAGAAAAGGAGCAAATAAACAAAGGGCTGTGATTGTCTACTCTTACCAATTAATACTGGATCTCTCGAGCCAGGAATAGAAAACTTCTGAATGGGTTGATGAGAGGAGGTCACACAAAAACATGCAAATCACTCAGGCTTTTCAAAATTGTGTTTGTCAGCTATTCAACCACTCAAAATGACTGTTTTGTCTTTTCAATCAGGACATGAATAGATGAAAGACAATGATGGGTTTTCACTAGGGATGTGAATGCTGTGATCATAAGTTTGCCACATCAGGGATGAGGAACACTGTCTTGTACAGAGTAAGGAAATGCAGGAAGAGGTGGCATTGCATTGCAGAACCTGAATTTCAGTTGTTTCCAGATACTTGATAATAAATTCAAGTTACTGTAAGCCAAGACAATGTTCCTCTGTACAAAAGATCTTTATTAGAACACTCTTCCTTTCCTAGAGAAAGTTTTTGTGATATAGTAAAAACATGCAGTGAAAATTTGAGGAATTTCCTTTAAAAAAAATTATTTAAATATCACATTAAGACATGACTTTAAGTCTTTAGTGATTTTGGACAGCTGCTATCTGAGCAGATATGCTATAATCTCCTTTCTGATATGCTAAGAATATATAGAATAAAGGGAAGACTTGGAAGACAACGATGGGGAGAGAAAGGGAGAAATACTACTGAAAACACAAGTTAGCTGATGAGGTTGTATGAAGCTAAGAGGCTTGGGGTGCTAAAGGCTTTTTCTTGAAATCAAAAATCTAGGAGAAAATACATGTCTTTGTTAAAATTTTACAAATGTGAATAGCATTGCAAAATGTTATTTATTCAACAACAGTTATCAGAAAATATATAGGTGCACATTGGTGCAGATAACACACAAAATTGAAAAATAAAACAATTGGAAGTACTATTTTCTTGGTCATTATTGGTTTATAAATTATAATTTTTAGTATTAAACAATTTGATGTTAAAAACAGGTTTTTAAATGTTAAAATGAATCTGGAATGGCAAGAAGCAAACTTTAAGGATTATTCTTGTCTTTATAGCAACTAACCACTGTCTTAACAAGCCAGAATAAGAACCATTAGCTTAAAATACTTTTTAGAGTCTCTAAATAACTTTGACCTAAATCTTCAATTTCTGGAACCTATTAAAAGTTCCCACTGAATTGAACTCTGTAACAATTTCCTTTCTTGCCATCTGTAAGGTGATGATAATGACAACATTATTAAGAATCACCATTTTCCTGCTTCAAGATGGCATGTACTGTACTGCACACAGTTTGCTCCAAACTGAAATCTTGAATTACAAAACTACAAAAAAAAAATTCATATTCATGAGATTCGGGAAAAGAATATTTTTGCAAAGAGGATGAACTTTACTAAGTTTCCTCTTGAATCTCTTAATTAATGCTTAATTTGGCATTGTGGAGACTATATGTTCCACATTATTTTACAACATCCTTGGTATGTTCATTCCAAGGAGAAAAGACCTATGGGAATGAAAGACCTCCTGTGCTATACCAAAAAAAAGAAAATAAGATAGAATTATAGAATCAGAATATGTTAAATTGGGAGCCACCCATCAGGATTATTGAGTGCAACTCCTGTCTCTGAGCAGGACACCCCAAGGGTCACACCATGTGCCTGAGAGTGTTTGTCCAAATGTTTCTTCAACTCTATAAGGCTGGTGCTGTGGCCACTTCCCTGGGGAGCTGTTCCAGTGCCCAGCCACCCTCTGGGTGAAAAACCTTTCTCTGATATCTGAGCCTAAACCTCCCCTGACTCAGTTTCATGACATTTCCCCAAGTTCTGTCACTGATCATGAGAGAAGAAATCAGTATCTGCCCCTCCTCTTCCTCTCATGAAGACATTGAAGACCACAATGTTTCCCAGCAGTCTCCTCTTCTCTAGACTGAACAGACCAAGTGAGCTCAGCTGCTCCTCATATGGCTTCCCCTCAAGCCCTTCACCATCTTCATGGCCTTCCTTTGGATGTTTTCTGAGATCTTAATGTCTTCTGTACACCATGTCATCCAAAACTGCCCCCAGCACTGGAGGTGAGGCTGCCCCAGCCCAGAGCAGAGCAGGACAATCCCCTCCCTTGCCTGGCTGGCCATGCTGAGCCTGATGCCAACCAGGACAGGGTTGTTCCTCCTGGCTGCCAGGGCACTGCTGACTCAGATTCAATTGGCTATTGACCAGGACACCCAGGTTCCTTTCCACAGTGACACTTTCCAGCCCCTCATTCACCAGTCTATACACAACCAAAGTTGCCCCATTCCAACTGCAGAATCTGGTACTTGTCTTTGTTAAGCTTCAGTGATTGCCCAGCTCTCTATTTTGTCAAAAACCTGCAGGATCCCCCTGGCCCCAAGGGAGTCAACAGCTCCTCCTAATTTAGTGTCATCAGCAAACTTACATAGTGTTCCTTGCAGTCCTGAGTCCAAGTAATTTAGGAAGATGTTGAAGAACACTGTGTTGAGGATGGATCCATGCAGAACCCCACCAGTGACAGGTCACCACTCTGATGTCACCCCATTCACTACAACCCTTTGTGCCTGACCCATGAGCCAGCTGCTCAGACACAACATAATGTGGTGTTTACCCAGCTGTGTGCCGGACATTTTGTCCAGAAGGATCCTGTGAGAGACGGTATCAAAAGCTTTGCTGAAGTCCAAAAAGATTACAGAAAAAGATGACAGAAAAAACTGAGCATGGGCACACAGTGGGCTGTGAAGAGAAAATGCAGTTTACTTGGTTGATACAGGTGTTCTGGGTACAACTAAGTGGCTTTCTCAGAACTGTTCCATGGCTTTTTTAGAAAATGAAGAATGGACTGTCACGCCAGTAGTAAAGTTCCAAATCACCCACTGTTTATTCCTGTCTGAAAGTGTAAGGTCATTCTATATATTTTTTTCTGGAAAAAAAACCCTTTTCTTCAGACAAAAAAAATAATAAAATCAATGAAAATAATTTTTATGTCTAGCAATTCATGGGCAATTTTCCTTTTTCTGCCTCCTCTATTTAAAAGCTTAGATGAAATACTGAGAAATATTATTTCTTCCAAAATCAGTTCATATGGACAGGACAAATGTGAATTAGAGTTATCTTACCAGCAAAATAGAAGAATAAAGTAGAGATAAGAATCCATGGGAAGGAATGGGCTACAAATGTTGGTATTTCAATTTCAGCATCACAAAGAATATTTAAATTTAAATCAAAGGGTTATTAAAATGTAGAGAACATATGTGCATGCAATAGTGTTTTTGTATAAAACCTTTTACCTTAAGATTTTACAATATTGCTCAGTTGCAGAACTGAATAACTTTGATTTTTTTTTTGTCTTTTCAGATGTCATCAATATCAAATGTCTAGAAAAATATGGTTTCTATGAAATCACTGAAAACTGAAAATAGTATGTATGAGATTTGGGCCAGAAGATTTGCTTTCCAAAGTTATTGACCTATAATTCAGCAGGAGATCTCTCACTTTTGTGGGAGAGAAAACACAGGTACTAAGAAAAAACTACTGCATAAGTATTAACATCAGTACTCCTGCTGATGCCAATTTGGATTTCAATAATATAACTGAAGTCAGAAGATGGACTAGAATACCAAGTCTAAAAAAACCTGGTTACATCTAGCCATAAATAAGAATATTTACCTCATAAATATCAGAAAATTGTGTGGAAAGGAAATTTTAATGGTGGAAATGGACATTTTCATAAGAAAAGACAATATAGAGAGGAAAGAGAAAAGAGGTTATCTAAGAGAAGTTCTCATTTAAAAGAGTTTAAAAAAAACCCTCTTACATTAAAATCAGAAGAGTGATTTCATAGCATTTAAAAGTACCCACATATAAGATTTGAGGCCTTAGAATATGGCATTCCAACAGTTGCTGTCTAGGAGGTACTGTAATCCATTTAACCTCCCTGAAATAGCAATAAAAGCTAACTCTCCCACTTCCACATGCTTGCTTATCTCCAACAAAAAGATGGACAAAGATTAGGAGGTCAATAAAAACAAGGAATAAAAGGGGCACTTATGACATTCAGACCCATGGAACTTAAAAACTATTTAAGTTTACCAGTTTCATATCAGAGTAAATGTGTAACAACTATTCGGAGGGATTTGAGGAAGGAGTATATTGCAAAGTCATGTCCTTGGCAAACACAATCCTTATTTCACACATAAAGTTATGGTCACTGGTTTCACTGTTACTACTTTACAATGGGATCTTGAGCTAGTAACAGAAATTTCCACAAACATTTCAACATCTGTGAGGTAGAAGCTAAATAAACAAACAATGTCTGGAACTGTTTGGGAAGGAATAGAGAACAGAAGTGCTATTAAACAGCTGTATCCCTCCATATCAGCTGCCTTCCTGAATACTGTGTGCACTTTCTCCCCCTGAGGAGGAGAAGGATGATTATTGTTATGGAATGGCTTCTGTTTAAAGAAGTCTTCAATCTATAAAAGAGTTGATTCAGGGACAATATAAATAGAAATCAACTGTTCACAATCTTATGCAATGCGTGACGTATGAAACAAGTAAAGAGGTGCCCCTTCTTTGAAGAAAAAGAGCAAGAGGAGCTGGTTCTCAATCAAATAAACTTTTGCTGCACAATTTCTTGTGAAAGAAAGTTAGAAAGTTAGTCTTGTTTCTCGGGTATGCAGCTACTGTACTCCTGGACAAGTTAAATCTACTGGGAAGTGGAAAAGTTGTGGAGGAGAAATACTTTCAGACTTTTAGCTATTTTTACCCTGCAAGTCACCCAGGAGCTTTGTAAGGGCAAGTTCTGTGAAAAGTAGTGGAGTATTCTAGGGGTGCATCACTAAACACTTACTCTACATCCCTCAATATAGCTAAGCAGGTCATCACTTTTGGAAACATAATACAGGGTAGAAACTTAGTACAGATGTTCTTGGGTTCTTTAAATAACTACAAGATTATGTCTCAAAATTGTTTCTGGAATGCAAGAGATGGCAAAAAAAGCCAACAACAACACAAAAATGCTTATTCATCTGCTGGCAGTTCTGAATTTGTCATTGTACCAAAATGGATTTCTTCCCTTTTCCTGTCAAAAGCACTCAGGACAGATTTCTGGCAGTAAAGTGAAAAACTACTGCATAAACTCCTCAGTTATAAAATAAAGAATTTGGAAGACCAGATCTGTAGTACTCCCTCGGACTTCTGGATTTTAGTACAAATCATTAAGCACCATCCTGTGCAGTGTTATTCAAACACTGTTTAGAGTTAATTACTGTTATTCACATACTCTGGAGTCATTGTTTGATTCATGAGTAATTCTCAGTGTGAACTTTCTAATGTAAGACACATTACAGCATATTATTGGTGCAAACTTGAATCTATATGCTTTTTTCTGGTATAGCATTTTGAACTACGCTGGGCTATTGCTTCACCAATCTACCTCTACAGTTCTGTCCATTGTTTTAGCGCATGAGTAACTCATTTAAGGTAATAGCCAGGCTTGTATGTTCCAGGGCTATAGGATACAGGCCATTGCCCATGGTTGACTCAATACTGAATAACAGATGAAGAACATATGACACAGCCATTCAAAGTGCCATGGGAAAAATAGTTCTTCTTCTATGTTCTACTAACTATTCTTTTTCTCTTGTGAAACTTGTACTAAAACTCCAATTTTGGCTCCAATAAAGATTTTTCTTGCCACTGAATTTATACCCATTCTTTACAAAACTGTGATGAAAAATTAATATCAAGGCAACTACTTTTTCTCCCCAGACACCTGAAGAAGTTCCATTTCAGTTTGAAAAGTAAAATTTTTCACTGCAAATTGCAGTATGATCTCCTGCTAAATGGAGCATGGAGCAAAGGCATGTGTACATTGGAGATGTTGTGCTCACAGCCTTACAACTCTCCACCATTAGGGCTAAAGGCCGTGAATCTGACATTCAAGTACAGCTACACTGGTAGGTGAAACTATTTGCTGGAAGGAGCATATGGATAGCTTTCCCTGTAGCACACTCAGGATGCCACAATATGTGTCATTCACCATGTATGTTATCACCTTCTCAATTGAATTACTAAGTATAGAATGACATTTAGAAATATAGGACAAGATACCCAATTAACATGTCTACCAACCTCCCAAATACTTCAATTTCTTTAAACATATTATCTTTTTCTGCTCACACATCCAGTAACCCCAGACAAAGATAATATGCCCTAGGAAAAGAGGAGGGAAGGAGATGATTAGCTGTTCCACAGTCTCAAATTAGTTCAATATAACAAAACAATAATTGCTGGAAAATTTCTGACTGTATGTTCAGCAAGTAAAAATTCTGAGAAGACCCAAGTTACAAAACTCAATCATTAGGAAAAAAAAAATAAATGAAATTATACATGTAGGAGATAAAGCTTTGTCTACAGGGAAATGGTAAAGCACTGAAAAAACATTCATTCAATGTAGACATATTTTAGTTATTCCAGAACTGATTGGAGGATTGTTTCTTTTGTTTCTACAAAGCATCGTTATTCATAAAAAGCTAGTCCGTAATCAAAACTGAATTGTGGAAAATTGTTGTCCTGGATTTCGGCCATATCAACCAGGTCCATATTTATTCATTGATACTGCCTACATGAATCAAAAAACCAAAGCTTAAATCTTCTGCTGTTGCTGATAAACTATTTACCTGTCTTGGGATCAATGGAGAAATATGGTTGCCCCTGAAGAATGCTGTAAACCACTCTAGCACTGTTTCCATAAGTGGGATCATCAGCATCTGTCGCTTTTACTTGAAGCACATATGCTCCTGCAAAGAAACACAGGTAATCAAATTTTTGTCATAGAGCAGAGATCAGGGATATTTCTGACACATTAGTCCAGCTGCTAGTGGATTCTGTTGCAATTCTTGTTCCACTGGAAAAAAGATGAGAATAAAACTGTTAATTCTTCAGCTCCATACTAACAATCATCTAAATAATAGCTGAGGCATACAAGGGTAGAAAGAGAAAGGTATCCACTGTCAGAAGATACTTATAAATAGTTTATGATGCATTCATTATTTGCAAAAACTTTTTCTATAACACATACAGGATGGAGGTTTGGGACGACTCAATATAAATTTTGAAAAAGGATTATAGCCCACAACTTTGCGAAAAAGTAGACAACGAGGAAAGTAAAATATGGGAGTTGCCTTTAAAATAAATGTTTGGTCAATCAACTCATGAATCTTCAGTAAGATCAAGTGAACCAACTGCACCGTAGTCTCCTAAAGCTGGAATTCTTATTCCTACTGTAGAATGAAATTAGGTTTAGTTCAGGTAGTTGACTTCAAAATCCAGACTTGAGAACCCTTGCTCTCCCAATACAGCTCAGTAAGAAATAGAAGTACAGTGGAAGAAATACTCCTTGTCACTTTGTTTTCAGCCAAAACAATAGACCAGTTTACTTTACATTACCAGACCAACGGAGAAAAATAAATACACATGAAAGCAGAAAACTCACTGTAACTGGCAACAGACTGGAGAAATGTCTTGTTCCTCCTGCTGGTTGCTAATCTATTTATTTGCATTGCCTCACTGCCCCATAATTAAAATAGTTTTCAACTATAATCTTCAGCAAAACAAAGTGACACATTGTTAGGCTTTTCCATCAGCTTTGAAAAATTGTTTTCTATGATCTTCTGTGCAATTCAGTGCTGGAATTTGCAGAGCTGATTTGGAGTGAAGGTTGCTTCCATGAGAAACAGCACAGTGATGTGTGTTATCTCCACCGTTCCTGTCTTAAGCAGCATTGTGTATTTGGAGGTTATTTGACATTTTTTTCAAGAATATCCATTGAATATTGCAAGAGCTTTAAGACTGATACTTTTTCTGCAATGAAAATTGCCAAGATTTAAAGAATGTTCAGAATTGGAAATGGACCTTAATGGATTTGTTAAAGTTTAGTTCTGGGAGTACCTCACTGAGAGGTGTTTCACATGAAAGTTCCCGTGACTTAGGCAGAAAAGTAACAGTAAAGGTTAACTGTTTGGAGGATAATTTTTTCAGTGCCCAGCCCATGTAATCTTGTGAAATGAGGACTGAAAATGGCACTGGAAGCTTTGGTACTAGCATTGTAAAAACGCTTGCTGCGTGATGGCAGCATCAGACTACTCCTGTTATGGTTTATTGAGCAATAGAGAATGAAAGCTATTCCAAGAGATGTTCTGTCTCTTGAGGAAAACACAGAAATTTAAGTGTTATATGTCGATCACTTTTTACACTTATTGGGCTCACCATGTTTTTAAGCTGATAGCAAGTTTCTTTAAAATCAACTTCCAAAGTAAGAAAATATTAGCAAATAATAAGCGAATGAATGAAAATAAACACACAGCTGAATCCATAGCTATAACTCCTCACTCAAAAATGTTATGATGCAACGTGAAGGAAGCAGACACCGGCCATCAAACTGCCTGAAAATTCTGCCACCAACCAAGGTGCTTGATGATCCCTGTACAAACTGATTATTAGTGTAGATATTCCTAGGTACCTACCTGGCTCCAGGTAGTCCAACCTTTTCACACAAAAGGAGGAAGAAATGTTGAGTTAAAAACTAAGTTTTATTAAGGGAGACATACAAAGTCTAATAAATAGCTGGCACTGAATATGAAAGAGAATCCATTTCACACTGACAGCATTTTCAACTATATTAACTCACTGTCAGATCTTTTTCAACTAACAAATAATATGTAAAGCTTATATTTTTATGAGCGATCTGGCATGCTGTTTGTATTTCTTTAATATGCCTCCAGTCATTCACTTATTTAAATGCATACTTAATGTTCTAAATGGGTTTTCTGAAATTGGTTTCTCATCCTCTCAGTATTATCAAGCATTACTCTTTGTATCTAACAAGCTTTCTATTTTATTGCAAAGCATGAAACCAATGTATTTTTAAAAGTAGACTAAAATCAAATTATATTTTTCCAGGCAATAATGCAGGGCACTAGAGCTGTAAATCTTTAATGCACAAAGGTAGTGAGGAAGGATCACATTAACTATAGTTCATGACATTTTAATTAAAATATATACTTACATTACTACATGGAGTAATGAAATGAACAGAAAAGATACAATATTTCTCTTGTTTTGGAAATACCTTATATGATAGTCAACATTTAAATATATTTTTAATCTTTTATGTGCAAACAACACATATTTGATGTAAGACATTTTAAAATGCCAAAAAAAAAAATTATGTGCTTTAGTAATTTATGTTTTAGAAAGAGAAAAAAATAATGTTAAACCATTCACACAGCTCAAGAAACGTATGGAATTTTGAAGGTTATGTTTTCTTTGAAAAAATAAAAGTGGTATTGAGGGCTAATACTGTAAATCACACCAAGCATACTCACCTGAATTTTACTCTAGCTAAAACTAAAGGAGATTCATCAAAACGTGCAAATAGAATGGAGGCTAAGATCTATAACTTGTTGGTAAAACTGACAGAAATAGCACTAATAAAAGCCTTGTTGCTCATATCAGAATAACCAGAAGGAACTGTAGAACATCTGAGTTTATACCATAACAGAAATGTTTATGAAATATTGATTTGACTTCTAGAACAATTACCATTTTTTTTCTGACAGTCTCTCATTGGTAAAAATGCTATTTTGCAAAAACAAAAAGAATCTTTGAAAGAAGAGCAATATTGATGAAATCTCTTCCCATCCAAGGAGTACTAGAAAGAAATTTCAAAATAATCTAATACCTGTTTTGAGATTTTCAAATTGCATATGAATGTCAAAATTTGTTGAAAAAATTACTTTAGAGTTTAGACCCTCCAAAATTTTGAAACAGACAATTTAGTTAATTGATTATCTTTTCTGGTGTTTTTTGTTTGTTTTTTGTTTTCTTATAAAAGACTAAGAAAACTGACCCTTTGTACTATTTCAACCTGGAAACAACTTTTACCTTCACCAAAGTGTAGGTGGGGTGGGATATCTTGCTCTCTGTGGAGCTATTGCTGTCTTTCAAAGTAATCAAGCATGAAATCCAAGTTTTTTATGTTTAGTTTGTTGACCTGAAGAGCATGACAAAGAATACACAAAACTCGGCTGGGACTACATAAAATGGTTATTTCATTGTAAAGGAAAATTAGATTATTCAATGCTATGAGAATAACAGAGCAGACTTAATTAGGCACGATTCTCATAAAAAATAATGCATGGTCAATAGCATTGCAAAGACAAATTAGAGATGATCTGGTGATATGTTACGTCTTTTCTCATTAAGAACAGCTTACATTATGTTTGCAAGTCCCATTAAGTCTGGTTACAAATGCCAAAATTCAGTAAAGTGGTAGCAGTGCATTGTTTTACACAGGAAGTGAGGGTTGCCTGCTTTGAGTCTTCGAAGGGTAAAAGAAGGCTGGAAGGGAGCAGTAAGTTTTAAAAGTTAATTGAGAAAGGAAAGAATGCTGAAATGATAGCAGGACTTCAAGTATTCCATGGGCTCTGGCTGGAGCATCTCTCCACTCTGCAGAGATCAGACGTTCAGTCAGAGCAGGTGATTCCTTGGTGATCCTGTGAAGCAGATTTCAACCTCAACTCTTCTCCTTTGAAATTTAGGGCTCTGATTTTGTAATTTTTGTTGTTCACCTTTTCCCTGTCTTTTCTAAGTAGGAAATGAGTATGTGACATTGTATGTGAATTTTCATGGAATTACTTTTTGTAATGCACTACCAAAGGTAGTTTCATTTACTTCATGGTGAGTAAAGACACGATTTCCTTACTGAGTCAGAATTGGCATCATCTTGCTGTACAACCTCTCCCCTTCCATATGCATGATTTAGTACTTTTGAAAGAAATTAGATGATTGTGAAAATACTTTTTTATGGGTAGGGGGAAGGAAGAGCACAGCTGCTGGCATAGAAACTAACTACTTTGTGCAATATTCTTTCTAAACAATTCCAAAAATAACACCATGGCAACCCAAACAGCATCCATCTTCTTATCAGAATTCAAGTGAAAATCTAATCAACACATTTCATATTTGTGGGTTTGGGTTTTTTTTTTAAGTTTAAGGAAAAAAAAAATAAAAAAGTGAATTTATGGCTCACTGCAGCACTACATTGCAATTCAGATCAGGAGATTCCGTGTCTCAATAAATATTCCTCTGACCTACCACCAGTAGTTTCAGCAAAACTCCAGTGCTCAGAAGACATGTGCATTTGTAAAAAGAGATGCTGACATTGCCCTTTTGGGGCTTATCTTTTATAGAAATATTACTAATAATAAGTTTTGAATATATACTCTGGACGCTGACTCCCACAAAAGTAATGTAAGAAAGACATATTTTACTTGGAAAAGTCAGTTTCCAGTTTATGTATTCATGGCTGTGCAGCCCTGATAATAACACAAGCTTGCTGGCTCCATCAATATCTTGAACACTAGACACAATCAGGGAAACACACTTTATTCCTGTTTTGCATTCTAGACATCACCCTGAACATATATATTTCTCTCAGCTGTCAGAAGCAGCCATGGCCACAAAAGCAATGCTGCCATTCCCTTTTGTAATTGTTGAAGAATGGCAGCATTTTTCTAATAGTTTTGCTGTGCTGGTAGCTAAAAGCAGCTGTTGCAAATCTCAGCATTTAGTGCATAATCAAGCATATTTCTAGTATGTCTAGAACAACATTTAACTTAAACAATCCAGGGAGTATGAAGGACAGCTTTTTTTTTTTTTTTTTTTTTCCCCTACTGGTCATCCCTGTCTCCCTCATGGATGATGAGGGTAAACAGGGTAAACCTGCTGTGGGGGTTTTAGCTAATTATTTAGCTTAGAAATCAGTGAAGCAATTATTTTCTTTTCCTTTTTTTTTTTTTTTAAATTTTTTTGGTACCATCATCTGTTGGGGTCAGCCAGAGTTAAGCAACTCAATCTGGCTAAGCTAATAATGCCTGTTATTCACTGAATATTTATTTAATTTATATATTTTTATTAATTTAGGCTATTCATTTATTTATAAAGACTTTCAGCTGTTTACACAGTCTCAAGGCTGTGATTAAGTTTGCAGAGGTTACACTTCTGAAGAAAATTGGGAGCTTGAAATAGCAGCTAATATCTATACCCAATATACACATAAAGGAGTGGCCTGGTAAAGTAACTGCTGGGAATGATGCACAAGGAGAATGGCAGAGGAACCAATTAGGAACTACTAAGCTTAATATCTATCTGTTTGAGAAATACACCTCTGGAGAGTGATTTTCCTGTTCTGTTTTCAAGATTGTTTTCCTCTTACCAGTACGACAGAAGTTTTTCTTATATATATGAAATTTACAAATAGAAAAAAATTAGCTTTGACTTTTGCTTTTATCACCTTGACAACTTGATTAGTTTTCAGGCTGTGACTCAACAGGGATTTACGTTTGCCAGTATACCTTCATGGCCAGGATAGGTGAGCTAAAAATAACCAGTACACTCTCTAATCGTGATAGCTGTGCTGGCAAATCTCCCACTGTAGAAGTTTCTGTGCTGATAAAAACATGCTTTTTCTGCTTTAGTTGATGTTCTCAGGGAGGTGGCTTAAGTTGTATTAGAAGAACCTTTTTGATAGCAAATGCTGTCTCAACCAGACAACTTTTCCAAAAACACTGTAGAAAATCAGATGTGTCCTGTGAAACACCATCTTCAATGGAATTACAAAATAATAAATTTTAGCCCTACTCAGTGCACTGAAATATTAAAGGCTTGAGGAAAAATGAGTCAACTGTAGAATAACAGCACAAAGAGTTGCTATTCAATTTATTAATCTGTAAAGTTGTTTCAGTGAAATCAAAATATTTTTTCAAACTCAAATGTTCAAAGAAAATCCTAAGTATTAAGTTCAATTTGAGCAAGGAAAGTGATACGCTAAAACTGATTCCAAACTGATGCAACCTGATGATTTTCATAATATTTACCTGGACAGGATTTGTTAATATTAGCTGCACGCCCTTTCAAGAAAATATATTCTTCTCATGCCAGATAAAAGAGTACTAGATAAGGAATTTTTAAGCATTCACTTTTCTCATAGAAGGGCTCATGGAGATTCTTAATGTGTGGCAAAAAACTTGAAATTGTGACACTCCTCCTGATAGCCTCCAAGCCCTCTTGCCCCCAGAATAAAGTATGCCAAAAATAGTGGCCATCACATAAAGAACTCAGGAGAAAGCAAGTCACAGTGTTACTTCCACTATTATGGTTTGAAGTTTTCATGAGCTGGAGTTTCACACATCAGTTCTTCAAATGTTAAATGATTTATTCAGAATGTAGTAATAAGAAAACTCGAGATTTGCAGAGGATACAAGAAAAAAATTACTGTGAAATAAATGTCATTCATAGTGGATGTCAGCTAAAGAGACCTGGTTTTGAATCTCAATAGATGTTCTAATGCTGTATGGAGGCTGGGTTGCTTCATTATTTTTTACCAGATATTAGACCTGTTCTGAAATAATTTAATTCTGTGTTCACCCAGGTATCTTTAGCAAAGCAAAGTTAATTTCTACACCACTATCTGGCAAAAAATATTTTAAATTTTGAATTAAATAAAAAAGTTTATCAAGGTTTTTTCCACAGTTATATTTAGAGTCATACACTTAGGCTCAAGAATTAGTAATTGAATTACATACATACATGGTAACATTTCAAGGAAAAGACATTTGGAGATGTTGATGACTGAGCACTTCTAAAGTTTGTATTGCCTGTATCACATTTTTTTCTACAAACTTAAAATGTGGGGTTTTTTTGTATTTACCACTTTTTTCCTCCTCAAAATCTACAAATATCCTGAGGTCAGTCTTGGATTAGGCAGAGTCATGATAACATGCAAAAAAGAAATTCAGAATACATCTGTGGCTTCTACACAACCGAGTATGCAATGAGATTCTCTGTGAAAGTTGCTGACTTTAATTATTTAATCAGAATATTGCTTTGAAGACTTTCCTGCTACTTGAAGATCAAAGTACTGGAGAATCCATAGAATTTTACTCTATGCATTTGCATTAAAATTTTAAATGTCATCTGATTCATTCAGTGACTGATTTCATAATGTCAATACTACTTTACACAGCTCTCTACATCAATATCCAAATGCACTAACTTTCTGTGTTGAGAGGAGACAGTAACCCCACATACCCACCATAGGGGTATGACTATAGGGCCTTCAGAACATGGAGCAACATGGAGATCCTCAGGCTTGACAAGAGGTTCCCCTCATGCCAACTCATTTGCAAGAATAAGAGAAATGGCAAAAGAGGGATTGTTACTTTAAGTGATGTCAGGCTCATCCTCCCTCAAAAATGGTATTTCAGAAAAAAAGAGGAGGAGATCCAGCATCTGAAAACACTCAGGATAATAAGCGCCTGTGTAAGTCCTGGTCTGATTCCTACCAATGACTAACTTACACCCTGAAATATACCATTCCCAAATACCTCTTACCTTTCACCACAATAACTAGACAAATTATTCCTGAAACAGAGCTAATTAACTCATTTCTCTTTCTACAAGAACAGTACAAGGAAATGAAGGGAGTCAGAGGTTTCTGATGGATGATCAGAGACAGCTTGAACAGAGCTGTGGTGACTCCTCATCTGAGCTTTGTGTTCCTTCTCAAAGTCCCATCCCTGTTGTAGGAATGACCCAATGACTTATAAAGGTACAAACTGAGGTCAAGTTCAGATTTCCTTAATAATTCACATCAGCTGGTGGATTTTGAACACACAGCTGAATCACCCTTGCAGCAGAGACTGAGAGGGAATAAAAAACTGGCAACAGAAAACCATGCAGGCATTAAGGTTATGAGTGGACTGACTTTAAATAGAGACCTTACATTAATGGTAAGCACCTAACTAATTCCACTCTGTTCTTTTACTAGAGGGATTGTAGCTCACTATCTTTGGAAGTTCTCAAGAACAGATTAGACATCCATTAGGAATAACACATATGTAGTGATCCTCATGGAAATGCACTAAGTGAATCTGAGCTTCCTTCTGCCCCAGCTTTGTGCTGACACATAATGCATAAACAGACTTCCCTCCCTTCAGAGAACTATTGTATCCTTCTTCTTATGGCTATGATAAAAGTGCTTTAATCAGGAGTACACTAGTGAAGCAGATCTTTCCCTTGCCCTGAGTATGCTCTTTCAGCATGAACTGGATTATTTTGGGCTAAAGGTAAATGGGAAGGTAGGTGTGCATTTGATGCAGTATTACTGTTAATAGGTAGTTGATAAAAGCTCATTTGAAACGATGAGGGCTTCAAATACTCTGGATGCCAAGTTCTCATCACACACTGTTTTATCACACAGCTCTGTTTCTATTGCCTTACGCTACTGCCCAGTATGACATCACATTATTTTCAGAGCCTTTAGATACTGTAACATCACATAAGTATCATTATTATTTCACATCGGGAACAGTTGCAACTTAATCAGTAAAAATCTATAGCTTTAACTAAAGCTAGAAAATGCTATCGTAGTACAGCTAAACATATCTGGCCAATTTCATGGCACTGAAAAGAGAACATTTTAGTGATTAGGAAAGAGAAAAAATTCAAACCACAAGGTCATATTACACATATGGAAGTTTTAAATATACACACTTAAAACTGAGCATGACTCTCCTGTCTCGAATATCTTATATTGGTGTGCGAACCCCCTCCTTTTTATGTGCTTGCATTAGTTTTTGATATTTTTTCATAAAATCATATTAAAACCTTCTAATGTACCAGTCTGATTTTTTGTTGATCTGAATGGTAAATTCAATTTTGTATTTACTTCATAATTTGAATCAATAAAATGCTTTGATAATACAGTCTTAGTAAACAAAACCTCAAGCATCCTCAGCAGGCAAATTTCTGGACTGTGTGCTGCCAGAGTAGGGATTTGCATCCAGTTTTGTTAGGAAAAGTCAAGTGAGCCAAAGAAAATGTCAGTGTTTCACCAGACGAATGAACTTCCCAGGCGTAACTGGGAGGATGTTCTTTGCCAAAAGGTCACAGAAACATGCTTTTCATTTTTTCTACCTTACTAAACACAACTCAATTTCAAGATTCTGTGTGCAAGGTTTTTCTCAGCATAAGGAAAGACTGAAGCAGAAGATGGTAACAGAGAGATCTGGACCTGCTTTTAATTCAATACTAGACTGTTGCTTAACAAAATATTTTACTATTTCTTAGGTTCTCCATGATAAATTGAAACAGGAACTTTCAAACCCTCAATGGTAGACACTGTTCTAAGTTTAATGTACAGTGACTTTTGGTGCTCTGTAGATACTAATAGAGGTATCTTCTGTTACATCATTGATCATGACATAATAATATGCATAATTTGGAAATGTAGCATTAGGCAGAATACCACACCATCCCAAAGTAAGAGATAAAGCAACACATCCTATTTTTCAAATTTCTCATTCATGTCTTTGAAAGCATTGTGGACTACAGTCAAGAAGCAGCCAAATAACAATCTCAAGAGCTGACAGAATTACAAAAGATTGCTTATTTTGAACAGTATTTTATGAAAGAAGATATTTCATAATAAAAGAAAGTATCTTGCAGCCTGTGGCTGTGCAAATACCCAATATTCTTTTTGGTCAGTTTGTTAAAAACTGAAAGACAGTGTGGCTTTCGGAACAAACAAAAAACCTGAAGCAAAAATGTGACTTTAAGTTAACATAATGCTTATCAATACATGAAATGCATTTCAGTTTTGAGCACTATAAACAGGCAAGACAAAGAAAGCTTTTGTTTCCAGGGTTGCATTAGGAGTGGAAGACACTCAGATATGCTGTGGGAGTTCTCAGTTCAGATGATTTTTTTTGCCTGAGGAAGCTCAAATTTGTACAGCCCATCTTTCTGGAAAATTTAGTACATGCGACTGCTTATATACTTTTATATTTCATTTAATCATTCACTAGGGCATATGACTGTTTTACAAAACAGCTTCCTGACTCATGCAATGCTACTCTTTCCTTCATTTTATTCCATCTTCGTTTCTTCTGTATGAGCACTCCTGATCAATGGAAATCTGTGTTTTTAGAAACATGAAACAATATTATCAAGTGAGCCTGAAAGACATACATTTATCTATGATAGGTGGAATAAGACCACTGCTGGTTAAGAAACAAAAAGAAATTGAGTCTTCTACATAAATTGTACTACTGCATTAATTTTTTTTCCTGACACATTTTTATGCATGTATAATTGTCTAACTGGCAAACAGATTCAAGACATCTTGAATTGAGCTTTTTTTAAGTGAGTGAAATCTTCATTGACACAAAATTGTCTTCAGTACCATTCTTGCCTTTTGTGACTCAGTTTTAACCTCTTAAGAGATATTCACGGCAGTGTTGTGGCAACTAAGAATTATGATGGAGAATATAGAGAAGAGGGAGGTTTGAAGTATGGGACAAAACCACCTCCTCTGTTTAGAGAAGACTATAACTCTAAGATTGCTCTATTTTAAAATTTATATTGTTTTCATCAGTGTGCCCTAATTGTGGGTACTTAAGTTTTACTGTTTAACTTCAGGCACTTGAGACTTCAATCTCAACTCTCTAAAAGTTAATGTACCTGCCCATCCCAAAATACAGTCAGTGTTCATTTATCCATTAAATTTTCATTCATCTGTTATCTAAAAATAAGCCTGAACCCTTATGAGACAGTCTGTGTTATACTGACTGCTTGGGTTGTACCTGCAGAGCTTCTAACTGAAATGATGCCAGAGCCAGCCAGTGGTCCTGTGGTTATTCCAGGTGATATTAAAGGCTGTATTCATGTATGTGACACTCTTCCCTGTGTGCCAGAGGTAAGTCCAGACCTCCACACCCAACAGTTCTTGTTTAGCCATGGCTGACAAAAGAAACTCTTCTCATAGCTAGTCAAAAAGCATATTTTCTGGCAAAGTGTAGTTGTTATTCTTATCTTTTAGCCAGTTAAGACTATTTCAGCTCATTTTAATCTACACTTCCCATTTAAAGTCCTGTTTGGGGAGGCTGAGATCATTTTCATCCTAAAATTAACAAACTTGTAATTACCTTGGATAGCAAAGGACCACATATTTAGATGATCCTGTTTTGAAATTTGAAATCTGTCTAGCTCTATCACTCTAGATAAAAACAGATGATTCCCATCAGGTTGATAATTATCCAGAGAAAATGGATAGAAATTAATTTTTCATATTTGACTTTGGGAGCTATCAATGGGTTTAGAGCAGCCTTTCTGCTGGAAATATTGACTCAAAGCATTGCCTGGACGATTCTTCAAGCATTCCTTTCTTCAAAACATTAACCGACAATGCATTCTGTAACCACAATATGTGATTGAACTCTGTGGAAACTCTTAAAATACAAAACGTTGTGTCACCTATCTCAGAAAAATACAAGAAATACTAATATTTTGCTCCCCCTTGCAAAGTGACATTTATCATCTTCAAAAAAATGGGGTTTAGGTTCCAAATCATTTAGGATCTTATGTTTCTTATTACGTATATCTGACTTACTAAATCACTTTGAAGATTTTAGCACTCACAAAATCATGGTAGCCAAGCTTCTCAAGGTTCTTTTACCTAATTCACTTGGAACTGGCTAACAAAATTTTCAAAAGTTTTTAGAAATGTACTTCAACCTGTGTGCCATAGATGCTAGAGGAGACAAAAAACCCCAGCCTTTAATAAATTATCATTTATTTCTCAAATCTAAATATTTTTGACATAATTTTCTTCCCCAAGAGCCACAATCACATTTGTCAACTTAACTGATCTCTGAAATGGGATCCAAAAAAACAGGGATAAAATTAGCAGCAAGCCTCAGGCATAAGACAGCAGTTGTCTTTAGCATTCATTTTTGGTTTATTAACTGCTAAAGATCTACAGCAAACGAGACCATATGATGATACTGCAGTCTAGAAAAATAATCTCTTATTCCTGCAGCAGAATAACTTTTTGTTTGCTTGTTTGTGGCTTTTTGGTGGTCTTCTTAGGTGCTTTATTTTCTGTTTAATTGGTTGGTTTAGTTTGGTTTGTTGGGGTTTTGTTTTGTTTTGTTTAGTTTGGTTGGTTGGTCAGTTTTGTTTTTTAATTTTTCTACAATTCTGGAACCCTTTAGATGAAGTGGAGTACATGTATCTGCAAAGGCACATTGAGGTGCTCAAACTTCCAGCATCTGAAAGCAGTAAGTTCTCAATTTTCCTCTCAAATTTATTAAGGCTTCTCATAATAGGACAAGATACCATCTAGAAGCAAAATCAATCTAGAACAATAAAAAGGCCAAGTCATCTACTGACCTGCTAGAAGTAATCTTTCTTAGGGAACGGTGATACTTTAACTTGACTGACTGCAGCTCTTCTCCTTGGTTGGCTGCTGAGCAGACTCCTACCTTTTGCAAATTCCAGCCATATTCCTATTCTCATTCTCATAGCCTCCATCTAGTGAACCACACAGAGGAAATTCATCCAGTCTAAAATGCAGTTTCCCGTAGTTACTTACTACATTTGCTTACCCTTCCTGTTTCTCCTGACACGTACCCTACTGTGCCTGTTATGCAACGTCTCCCTTGTGCCCCTGTTTCTTTCTCCTCTGGGTCTTCTACTTTTGAACCTTGCCCAGGTCTAGCTTGATTAAAAATGTTCCAGGGGCAGCTTCTGTTTTCCCTAGATTTCTATCTACAGAAAAAAAAAAAAAAAAAGAAAAAAAATGCTGTTCATTGTCTCTTCTTCCCAGAAAACAGTCCTTCTGGATGCAGAACATTCAATCATTATTCATTTTTCAATACTAACCAGTCTACTTCTTTTATTTTCATATTCTTTTCCATTTTATTTTATAAAATAAAATTGTATTCAAAATAACTATTTTTGACACATTTCAATCTTTTTAATCAATTATGAGATGAATAAATGTGAGATTGTATTTTCTGGAAATGTACTGCAAATGAGATATTTTACACTTCATCAAAGCAAGGTTTTTCTTGGCCCCATTGCACCTAGTGCTAACAACAAACTTCACATCAAATACTGACAAAAATATACTAACTAAATAATATGGACACCTTAATGAGAAATCTAGGCAGTGTTAGGCCACTTAGGACTTTTTGGCTTTTAATTTATTCATTTTCCTTACCCAGAAAGCCTCTTTTATTCTTTTTAATCATGAAAACTTTAAAAAAAAGGAAATTAATAGTAATTCGTGTCAATGGGGACTAGTTGAGGAGAAATGTGTAGGAAGACAGTGGAAAAAACAGACTCATTCATTTCTTTGTTATTGAAGCTAAATATAATGCAGAATACAGTCTGATTTTCTTAAAATTCAGTAGGTATGTGAAAGCCACCCAGAATGAAAGAATGTGCTCTTTGACCATTTTCTAAAATTGTCTAATTAATTTGCCTTTGTCACTTTCAATTTGTTTCTATTACATGCTTGGGACTACTGGGGTTCCCAATGTAACTGAATTTTGCAGCTGAAGATTACTGTCCTTAAGTAGGTCTAAGAATTTCTCACTGAAAACTCTTAAGCACACATCAGATGCTGGTTGTGGCCACACAAAGAAAGACTCTTCTTGGTTTTACCTATTATTTTATCTTGCCTTGAATATTATCTGCTTATTCAGGATAATGGCAATTTTTTGGAAAAGTAACCTGCAATGTTTTCCTCTTCACTATAAATGAGGGTTATATGTTTCTGAAATATTTTTCTCATGGACAACCATGCAGGAGCAAGGGATCCTCTGGACTGCATGCACTTTGGCAGAAATGAGATCTGGGAGTGTCTCTGGTTCACGCAGTTACCTGAATTACAAGTAGTGCAATGGAGCAGGGCAAATACAATGGGCAGAAGGTGTCAGTGTATGCTGTTGTCAAAGATTCCCATGGATAAAGGTCACCTGTGTTACCTGCAGGGGAACTACTGACTGGATAACTGAGATTTCCAATGCTGCTGGTAACCAAGAGAATGCATTTACCAATGACTGCCACTGTATTTGAAAAACAAGAGCTTCTACTACAGAAGTCCTCAAATCAAGTGAGTTGCAATGGAATGAAAGAGTAAATGAGGGCATTTGTATCCCCCCCAAGAACTCCCTGAATCTATATATTATTTGAATTTTTTGTACTCTATTACCATGTCCAGAAAATTATTTCACAGAATTATAGAATAGGTTCTTTAATAGGTACACATAGCTGTGAACAGAGAGTTCAAGTATACACTTAATAAATTGTTTCCAACTAATTTTCCTTGTTCTCTTTATTATTCACATGGCATTTATTGTACAAAAAATAATGGTGATTTTCCTAAATGAACAATGGTGAAAATGATGTTGTTAATAACATTTCTTCGTATCTTATTTAACTTTTAGCATTTCCTGTAAAATATTCAGTTTTATGGTAGAGGAACAGCCTCTAAGTTATGACTTCATTTTCCAGGAAAAAAATTTCCAAAGGATAGATCCACCAGATGGTGCCATTCACCTAGCCAGATGAGGAATTTGGTCCATGAAAACTTTCAATTTCTTATTCGTAGATAATATTTAATAATAAATATATCCTTGTTCACCATTTTATCCATGTCCTATGCATTTATGAATGTTATGTTTATTTTTATTTAAAGACCTAAACTTGTCATAGCATGTCTTTCCCAAGGAAGGATAGGTGGGCAGAGATTACCCAACATGTTATTCAGTACCAGAGTGTTCAGTTTTGGTTTTGGGTTTGTTTTTTAACTGAGAAGAACAAAACACAAAGCTGGGAGGAGTAGCCAATACCACAGAGTGCTCTGCAGCCCTTCAGAAGGACCTCAACAGGCTGGAGAGATGGCCAGATAAAAACCTTCTGAAATTCATCAGAGGTACCTGGGAAGGATTAAGCCCATGGACCAGGATAGGAAAGCAGCTCTGCAGAGAAGGACCTGGGGGTCCTGATGGACAACAAGCTGTCCATGAGCCATGTCCATAGCAGTGTGTCCTTATGGCCAGAAAGGCCAATAGGATCCTGGGATGCATTAGGAATAGCATTGCCAGCAGGTCAAGGGAGGTGATCCTGCCCCTCTGCTCAGCCCTGGTGAGGCACATCTGGAGTGCTGTGCCCTGTTCTGGGCTCCTCAGTACATGAGAGACTTGGGGCACCTGGAGCAGGTCCAGCAGAGGATGACAAAAATGATTCAGGGACTGGGTCACCTCAGGAAAGGCTGAGAGTTGAACCTGTTTAATCTGGAGAAAGATGACTAAGAGGAGACCTAATTAACATGTACAAGTATCTTGCAGGGTGTCTACGGAATGGAGCCAGGCTCCATAGGACAAGATGAAACAGGCAGAAACGGATGCACGGAATGTTCCACCTGAACATGAGGTGACCAAGCACCTGAGCAAATTGCCCAGAGGGATTGTGGAGTCTTCCTCATGGAGATACTCCAGAACTGTCTGAACACAATCCTGTGCTATGTGCTCCAGGATGGCCCTGCTCGAGCAAGGAGGTTGGACCAGATGACCCAATGTGCTTTCTTCCAACCTTACCTACTCTTGTGATCCTGTGGCTGATGTAAAACTTGCATGTGATCACAGAAAATAAAAAAGGCAAAAAGTTAAGCAAAACCTTCTATCTCAGTAGGAAGTAGCCCATGTCTGTCTTCCAAAACTGCTCAGAATGTTTTACCATTGGCTAATATATTTATTTTTTTAAAAATTTTTATCTCTAGATATGATAAAAGTTGGAGCTAACTATTAAATAAGTGCATAGGTTTTTCTGATTTACTTCAAATCGTCATTTCAAATTATTATTATTTCTTCTCAGAGAATAAATATTTTTACATCTATTGTTCTATTATCAATCCAAGGCCTTAAATAGCAAATGCAAGTCCAAATTCTCATTTTAGCAGATGAGGAGATTTTCCCCATCTTCATACCATATTTTAAGTAGTATTCAGTTTTGCCTGATTATCCGTTTGAATACAAGAGAAGAGCATTGCACAGGGTCCTACATCATTACCTGGTCTAGCCTTAATGAAAAAACATTTTTTTCATCAGGCTTAATGTAGCATTTGTCAGAGAAGGAGCCTTCATCTGTCTCCATTCCCCAGAAGTGGCTCCCACAACCCATTCCACAGGCTGCCTGTCATCATTGTTCCCACCACAGAAATGACAGTCGACCAAATGTATCTGGAACAATCAGCAAGAAAGTTTGAGGTGCCTGGGAAACAAGGCACTTATCTAGATGTAAACACTGCACTTACTGATAAAGCACAGGCCAAAAACAGACTAGACACAGTAAATGGTTTAGTGCTAATTCTGGACACTTTCCTACATGGCTGTGTGCCAACACGAGGCTAAAAGCCACATAGGCATAACAATGCTCATCCATTCACCTGAGATCCAGGACATGTCAGTCTCTGCACAGACGTGCTAATGAGCACAGGCAGCCCTGGGAGCAAAGCTGCCTCTCACAGTGAATGCCCAGGGATTTGGCACCAATGCATACAAGCTCTAATTGAATCCAACACAAATGTTTCTCTATTTAATGCAATAAATTCATACATTGAGCCAAAAAATCCCAAGCATTTATAATGTCCAGTTTCATTTTCATCACAACTCTGGAAAGTCCTGAAAGAAGACTCTTCTGAGGAATCAAAGTGCCTCCTTGCTCAAAATTACTTTCCCATTTAAACTTAGAGTCTCTCAAACTTTACTCAGAACAATGCTGATGGATTTTGGCAGAACTCTCACCTTTATAAGCATGTTCTCTGCCTCATGTATTCATAGAACACCTTAATTTTTACTGTCTTTTGACTGGTTCTCCATTTATTTATTTTTCTCTGCATTTTTCCTTAAACTAAATGTAGCTAAAGTTGTCTCCAGACTTTGACATCTTAATTTTGCATATATAAATGCTTACAAATTTAACCTGTGACCTGAATAGAGCTTATATATTTTCTTGTGTGTGTGTGAGTGTGTGCGCGTGTGTATATATGTGTGTGTATGTATTTGTTACTGACCTCTGACAGTTAAAACTTTTCACATTTATAATTAGAAGGATTCCATACTCTATCAAGCCCCCTTTTCTTGGGGTTCGGGTTTGCTTGGTTTTCTTAAACTGATGATGGTAATAACAGGCTTGCATATAAAAACTACACAGTGTCAAGACTGTTAATGGTGAATCACACAATTACTAGTAAAGCATTCTGTAAGAGTTTCTTAGCTTTTCTAGGGTTATAATTCCCTAGTCAGAAAAGGGAAGATTGATAATCACTTCAAATTTATTTCTAAAAAATATATATTTAATGAGAAAGGTAAGTCATGCTAGTTTCTAGGTATCTGGGGATCCAGCCAAATCTGCTGAACCTGACTAATTCTTTTAAGCCGAGTGCTGGTTTCTGCAATGGATTGTATTAGTACACTTCTAGAACAACTCATCTCCTGAAATTGAACCAAAATGACAGGAGCCACAATGGTGCCAAGAAACTGATACAGGTGTTGTGGCACTAATCCAAAATGTGACAGAATCTGACTTCTACCTCCAGTATGCTTCTTCTTGACTGAGGTACTTTTTCATATCTCAGAGTAAGAACACAATCAAAGAATGTTTATTTTTTTTTTAAATTTGACTTCACTGAAATGAGTTGCTGCCCCTAGAATGTGTTGCAAAGGTTGACTTATGCTTTCATTATTCCCCTTCTTTTACTGGAGGAACATGTCTAACTAAAGGACAGTGGCAGTGCAAGAAAGGTTAAGCAGAAGCACCCTTGCAGTAAGTCTTTTGTCAAGAAAAAAGAAAAGGAAGATGTCAGATAGCTTGACTCAAGACATTAACTTCAGTGTCATATTCTGAGCCAGATTGTAACTCTGGGACATACTTTGTTTCAGGTACACCAGTGCCCTTGTGTCAAGATAAATGGGTCTTCATCCAGAGTTCCTTAAATACACAAAAATTCAGTGGTTTAAGCCAAAATAAAGTAACTAAAATTAACATTTCTGCCCTTTTTAGACTTCATGTCTGTTATTGGTTATGACTAATGAATGATGTTTATAGAGACAGTTGCACAAATCACCAAGGATTTTTCTGACTGCAAACCACACAGACTAAGGACTCCATACACCCTTTACTGATGTGGGGCAGGATTCACTTTAACAGATAAATCTTTTGATATCGTTGCAAGTACATATCTGAAATTATATGCTTATTTAAACTCTTTTCTCTCCAGTATTTGTACACTTTATGTTCCTAACTGCATTTAACAAAATATGACCATTAGAAAGAACCATCCTAATGGCACCTCATTTTTCATCCCTTTCATTTCCTGATTATAATGCACTAAAAGATGCATTTATATTCTTATCATTATAATGAAATAATGAAACAAGCATAATTGTTTATCCTTTTTTCTTCCGTCATCCCCTGGTAAGAAAAACTTTATGCACTTCTGAATAAGAAACTATGAAATAAAGAAATTTTTTCTTTAAGCTATGTTACAGTAGAACAGATTTCCTTATAGAATGATAGAATGGTTTGAGTTGGAAGGAACCTTAAAGATCATCTAGCTCCAACACCCATGTTGTGGGCAGGGTCACCTTTCACTAGACTAGGTTGCTCGAAGTCCCATCAAACCTTGAAACTCCCAGGGACGGGGCACCCACAACTCCTCTGGGTAGCCTGTTCCAGTGTCTCACCACCCTCACAGTAAGGAATTTCTTCTGAATTTCTTAATATCAAGTCTAAATCTACCCTCTTTCTGAAGTCTGAAGCCATTACCCATTGTCCTTTGACTTCATGCCCTTGTGAAAAGTCCCTCTTCAGCTTTCTTGCAGGCTCCTTTTAGGTGCAAGAAGGTTCTCTAAGGTCTCCCCAGGGCCTTCTCTTTTCCTATAAAGGAACAATCCTAACTCTCTCAGCCTGTCTTTATAGGAGAGGCGCTCCAGCCCTCTGATCATCTTCATGACCCTGCCCCGGACATGCTCCAGCAGGTCCATGTCCTTCCTGTGCTGGGACCGCAGAGCTGGATGCAGCACTGCAAGTGGGGTCTCACAAGAGCAGATTCCCCTCCCTGGCCCTGCTGGCCATGCTGCTTTGGATGCAGCCCAGGATATGGCTGGCCTTCTGGGCTGTGAGTGCGCAATTCTAGGTCATGTCCAAGTTCATAAAAGGAAAGAAATTAAAATGGCAGGTGTGTAATCATAATTAGTATGTAATTCATATAGTATGTGGAAAAACACTTCTGATCAGAACTGAGCCTTAGCTAGAAAACAGAAGCATGAAAATGATGAGTTTTCAAATCCTTTTTCCCTTACATATGAATCACAGGAATTGAACATACTTTATTAAACCAAGTAGACCCTTTAATCATGAGTTTTGCACAAGATAAAAATTGCTTAGAGGCAGGAGCACTCAAGAGATCAGCTCCTGCTCCAACAAATTTTGTAAAGTATGCTCTCACCTTTGTGAATGCATGCGCTTTGTCCATATTTGCCCAAAACTAATTTAATTGAATGATACTACAATAAGCTACTTAAACACTTTTTGGTAAAATTTTGTTTTTTTTCTACAGAAGCAGTACTTCTTCTCTAAACATGAAGTCAGAAGTTCTGCTCTACATAATTTATAGTGCTTTCTCTGGACTCATGGTTTGGTAAAGCCAAAGCTCATGCACTCGTGTCCACAACTGGCTGTTGGCACATTGGTTATATTTTGCTTGGTGTAAAGCAGAGAAAGCTGGTGATTTATCTTTGGCAAGCTATGCCAAAGATGCTATGGCATTCTTGTATGCCACATGGCATACAAGAAATACTTACCAAATCACACCTTCATCTAAGTATATTTAAGTATATGTAAAGTATATTTAACGACAAACTTCCATACTTCCATCCTTTTTTACCCTAAGAAAAAGAAAAGCCTCTATAGGAGATATCAAGACCACAGAAAGGCTGAGAAGACCTTTGTGCCTCCTTTTCAGCATGTATATACCTAGATGCATTCCCCCATTACTCCCATTCACTTACCAGGGATGAAGCTCTGTGACTGCTAACAGGTGGTTTCAGCACCTCATTACAGAGGAGTGCTACAGCCATGGCCCTGACCTGGTGCACCCGCTGCCCACTCCAGTTTCTGTCCTCTGTTCTTTCTCTGAGAGATTTATCAGGTGACACCTGCACTGGCCTCCCACGCAACACAGGAATTCAACTCACAGGCATCTGGCTACCTGTCAAACAGATAACTAAATAAAAATGTCTTTTCAGATGTCTTTTCAGAAACCAGGCAGGTTGTGTCTCTTTTCCCAGCCCTCTAAAGTCACTCAAAATTATAAGAATCATGCTACTTAAATACTGCAGTAAAAATAATTATATGATGAATATGTTGTAAGGTTTAATTGAAAAAGAGAAAAGCAATTAGAGCACTCTGAGTTTAATTTTATATTAAATTTAAAGATGTATTCCTGCACTTGACTTTATTTTTCCTTTCTCTTTAATATGTGCATATCTGATTTTCATCAAATTAAAATTAAATATGAAAGGAAAACCTACCAAACATGATATGTGCTGTGCCCTTTCCTCCCCTTGCTTCACATGATTAGAAAAGATTTTTTTTCCTTTTTCTTTTTCTTTTTTTTTTCCTTTTTCTTTTTCTTTTTTTTTTTTTTCTTCCTTCAGAAAGCTTGCTGTCAATTACTTGGATTTTTAGGTCACCGTATTAAAAACCATCTACCACTTCAGTTTCCTTTAACTATTACATATTTGATTCTAAAAATTCTTTAGGCAAATTTCTATTCTCAGTTACACACATTCAGCCCCACTGAAGTCACTAATTACCATTTAATCAGATATATAACTTACTCTCAGGGAAAGCAGATAAGAATGAAAGGAAAGGAAGGAAGAGAAAGGACTCAGAGCACAAAAAAAGAGGCTGACTAGCAAAGATAATTTAATAACATAGACATAACTAAGGCCTATTGTGAATATTCTCTTCTTCCTCTGATTTTGTGAGTTAAGAGTCATTTAAGATCAATGACTATGTACGTTTCAATAGTTTCATTTAAAAGACAAAGGGAAAATTATGTTTAGTTATAATTACATTTATAAGGACCATTCTGGCTTTTCAGTTTCCACTATTGCTATTTTTGGAAGGTACTAAATACTCACAGAGCAGAGACAGAAGGTCAGCTAAAACACCAAAAGGAGTATAATAACACCAACAGTAGAAATAACGGTAGAAATAGTGATGCAGAGAGATTATATGCATTGCACCACAACCTCCTCTACCCCTGAACTAAGCTATCTAAAATTACCTAGTTAGGTCTTCTTATTTAATATCTTGCTGCATTGAGATGGGCAAGAGCTTGGTTAGGTTGAAAAAGCAAAAAAGTCACAAAGCCAACATAAACTATCCCAGGAAAAGAGCACACTGTTTTGGTTCAATTACTTTTAATGTCCACACTAGTTTCTTAAGATTGTCTTATACCACAGCCAAGCAACCACTGCACCGTGCTGCTGCCACTTTGCTGGCAAAGTTAACAGCAGGTACAATGTGAATGGTATGGGCTGCAGAGCTCTGTGTCTGCTCTTGTGCCCTGTAATCAGGAGATGTAGCATCCTCAGGTGCTCACTGGCATGTACTGCCATACCTGCATTTTTCATCTTTTCTAGGTCAGATTTTGTGCAGCCAAGTTGCCAGAACATTGGCTGTGAGCTAGCTGCACCTGAACCCAGTGCAATGTTCTCCAGCCTGGCCTGAGCAGCCAGCAGTAAATGTCCAAGCCAAGACAAATGTTTTGCCCCTAAAACAGATAAGATATGCCATTATTTCTGTTTGCTAAATGTGGCGAGGGTACTTTCTGAGACACAGCAATATTTTCAATTAATGGAAATATTTTTTGCAACAATTGCCTGATTATGGCCTTTAACACACATTTCAAAAAATGCTATCAGAAGCACAATTACATTGGCTGTCCAGGATATATTGAACCACTGCCAGTTATCCATGTTTATTCATTTCATTAAACTGCATTTTCAATGGATAGTATCACTGATCCAACTTTAGTGGATGTCAAGATTAAAAGTTTTTTGCTGTATATATTGTAAATATGTATAATAATGCATTTTCACTACTCATGGGTGCATTACAAGAATTTCAGAGTTCTAATTTTAGTTGGGTAAAGGCTTGGGAGTCTGAAAATTATTCCTATATATTTTCTATATGTGTTGTAAAATTGAAATCTGTAAAATTGAATTTGAAAGCCTGTTAGGGAAGACTCCTTCAAGTAGGCTTCTTAGAGTCTGCATTTGGCCAGGAAAGCCTGGGAAACACTTCTCATTAGGATTTCTGAGAAATTTTGACAACCCTATCAGTTAGGAAATGAGTTAAAGATATATTAAAAAATTATTATATAGTGACAAATAAAGATTTATTGCAGGACATCTTTGAAATGTCAAAACTGGATTGCTTCTAGAAATGTTTTAGAAGGATGTTTATTTTTCACTGAATTGGTTTAATCAAATTTAAAGTATAACTAAATGCAACATTGATAATAATGCTTTTAAATTTGCCGTATGTATATTTTCAGCTGGTCTCAACAAGTGCATAATGGTCAGGAGAAAAAATGGAGACACTTTTCCTTGTTTGTCTTACAAAATCTAATTGTTGGAGATTATGTTATTGATTTGGATTTTGATTCCTTCCTTCCTTCCTTCCTTCCTTCCTTCCTTCCTTCCTGCCTTCCTGCCTGCCTTCCTGCTTGCCTTCCTGCCTGCCTTCCTGCCTTCCTTCCTGCCTCCCTCCCTCCCTCTCTCTTTGTCTCTCTTTGTCTCTCTCTTTTCTTTAAATGATGAGATATAAATAGCATTTCCCTTCCACAGACTTCTGTTATTTTCTTGTCTTTCAGCTCACTGTAGCATGAATAAAAAGTTGTTTGTGGAGAACCTACATATTCATCAATTAAAAAACAGTGTAATTCTTTCTCATACAAGACATTCAAAGATAACAAGATATTTAAAGATAACAGTATGAAATACTTCTTTCCAAGAAATGACAAATCAGAAAGTAGTGTGCAAGAACATGGATTATGAAAATTTAATATTATGCAAATATCCCCAAAATAATGACAAAACATATTTTAGTTGTGCTTTTTGCCAGGGAGGTTTGTAAAGCTGTGTTCAAAACCTCCTCAAGAAAAGAATTCTGATTCACAAAGGCAGCCTTTTATGCTTCAAATTTATCTTTAGTTCTGTGCTGGTTTTGGCTGGGGTAGATTTAATTTTCTTCACAGTGGCTATGTTTTGGATTTGTACTGAACATGAGGTTGATAATACAGAGAATTTTTTTTTGTTATTGTCCAAAATGGATTGTTGTGGTTTAACCCCAGCCAGCCACCAAATCCTACAAAGCCACTTGCTCACCTCCCTACCAGTGGAACTTCAGAGAAAATCAAAGAGGCAAAGGATAGAAAACTTGTGGGTTGAGATAAAGAGAGTTTAATAGGGAAAGCAAAAGTCATGCACACAAGCAAAAGAATTAATTCACTGCTTCCCAAGGACAGGCAGGTGTTCAGCCATCTCCAGGGGAGCAGGGAGATGACACAGATGGCCCAATGACACAGAATGGTGACTTTGGAAGACAAACACCATCACTGCAAATGTCCACCCACTTCCTCCTTCTTCCTTAAAATTTATACACTGAGCATGATTTCATATGGTCTGGAATATCCCTTTGGTCAGTATGGGTGACCTGTCATGGGTCCTCCCAAACTCCCAAGTACCTCCAACTCCCTCACCAATGTGGCAGTGGTGAGAAGCAGAAGACTTGCCTCTGTGTAATCCCTGCTCAGTAATAACATCTTTTGCTATTGCTCAGCAATAATAAAACCAAAAATATTCATAAAGTATTATTAATGTTGGAGTCTGGGATACAGAGTGCGTGCCCTTGTTTCTGATACTTAGTTCTAAGATCCAGAAAAACACTCAATTTCATATAACATGAAATTCATGAGCATGTTTTCATGGTGATACATGAAAACAACTCTTAAAATTAGATAGAAAAAGCTTAAAGTGTAAGTGTGTAGATTAGAAAGTTTTCTTAAGTCACTGGGTGGAAAAGATTAGTTTAGTGAACAGAAGACAAGATGGAGGATTTAGGGTGTTGTCTCTTGTCCATCTTCTTTCTTCTTCATGTTCTTCTTCTAGAGGTTTTTGGGTAGTAGTAAGTGATTCACTGGGCAGTGAATGCCACAGTGCAGCATACAGATGATGGGTCATTGGGTCATTGTCATGGTTTTAAAGCAGTAACTAAAAAAATTACTTATTTTTTGCTGTGAGATATGGATTAGAGCAAGAGCAAAACAGGCTTAAAACTTAAAAAGGAATAAAGAAAGCTTATTAACAAAACTACAAGAATAAGAACACCAGAAAAAACTTCCAGAAAACCCTTTTTATCCCCTACTACCTACCATTCCCTTGTTCACCTGACAAGACATGAGACAAAAAACTTTGGAACTTTGGTGTTTAAAACAGTCCCAATTTCTGCTAGAGTCTTTTCATCAGTCTTTGTAGAGAAACAGAAGTCTTCTTCTGCTAATCTATGGAGTTTCTCACAAGAAAACTATTTCTGTTATAGATTTCTGTTTTTCTGGTGCCAGCTGCCTGGAAATCCTGTCATCAGTTCACTCCTCCCATTTCACATCATTCTGAGGTGTGTATGGGTCAATGAGTCTAAGGATGTCATTTTTAAGGATGAATTATTCAAAGGCAAAAGTTCTCTTCATCTGTTTCTGTGAGCTTCCCTGGAAACAGTTTTCTCATTGGCTCAAGGCCTCAAATCTTCAACTATTACTTTATCTCACTCTGTTCCAGCACCTCACTGTATCACAATTACTCCACCTTTTTCTCAAAACCCAAACTTTGAACACTCCATTCCTCCCTATATACTCTGCCATGAATTAAAGGAGTTTTTTTTCAAGACCTTATTGTACATCTCCATAGCTTTAACAGAAAAATATTTCAGCTTATAAAGCATCTCCTTATTCTCTACCTTTTCTAAAGCTTCTTTTCTTTACTGTCTCTGATAGTTTATAAAAGTCTCTTTACATGTTGATTACTGTCTTTTTCTCTCTCTGGAAAAAAAAAAGATTAATCTGCAAGTCTCATCTGGGTAATGAAAAGGTTAAAATCTTGCCCAGGCTTTTGTAGATGGTTCTGTGATCTCTGCCGGAGCAGCAGCTGGAGCTGTCTGCAATGGAAGATTCTTCATGGCTGCTCTGGAGAGTGTGGTCGCTGTCTCAGCCTGCCGCAGGTCAAGAGCTTCTTTTCCTTTCTTCACTCGACAGTCCTGGTGAATTCAGTCACAGCAAAAACTGCAGCCGAGCCAGGGACCGGCCTGGCCCGGCCAGAGCCCGGGGCAAGCCCCGCAGGCCCCATCTCCCGGCCGGGAGCCGCTGGGCCCAGCCCAGCCCCTGCCCGGGCCACATGGGCTGGGGAGGGGAACGGGAGGCCAGCTGGAGCCCTGTCACCTTTCACAACCAGGAAACAAAGGGACAAATTCCCAGGCTTAGGTCTTAAGGTGGTGTTCACAGGTTGATCTCACTTTTCAATGGTCAAAACTGCTGTCAATTCTTAGAAATGATCGATAATTGGTCAGGAGAAAAGGCTCCCATCAGTCACCAGCAGCTTCAACTTCCCTAGCTCTCAAAACCACCTTAAAGGTAAAGCCACCTCATGGCAATCATTAAGAAAAATAATATACGTGTCTATTGTTAATTGGGTAAAAATAAGTATAAAGATAAAAGAGCGGCATTGTTTGGGGCCATTTTGTGCTATTGGGCAGGGGATGAGCCACAAGTACCATCAGAAGAAAGAAATGTACCAGATTGCAAAGATTTAGGTCCTGTGCAGCTAGTCTGTAGAGACCTGCCAGGTTTTGTGATGACCTTCTAATAAACATGAGAAACAAGATTCTAACAAGCTCGGGAGTTTTCTTCAAACCAGAGAACAGAAATAAGCAAGGCTCCCCTGAGGGAGGATCCCAAAAAGGAATTCAGTCCAAAGGAGACTGAGAAAACCAGGAAGAGAAAGAAAAATACAAAAGAAATGCAGTAGAATCAGAGAAAGACAAGAAGAATTTTTTAGAGAAAAGTTACAATTAACCCTGTTATATGTTCAGCAATGTTCAGCACAAATCCAAAACACAACCCCAAAACAGCCTCTGTGAATAAAATCAGTTCTACTCCAACCAAAACCAGCACAAGTTCCTAAGTTACATATTTTACAAATCTTTACATCATAAAATATTGTCTGGTGCACACCCATTTTATGATAATTGCTTTTTAATAAACTAAATCATTGTATTAAAAAAAAAAAAAAAAGACAATAAAATAGAAAGATGATATTGGAGGATTGACTTTGCTAAATCTCTTGAAACTTAAGTGATTACCAGGACACTTTTCTGCAAATCCACTTGAGATTTATTTTTTTTTTTAGTTGTTCTTTATGTGATCACATTTAGAAAGGTGGAGGAGTAATAAGGGAACTTTTTAATTAACAATGTCATTGCTCCAAATACTGTGAAAAACACGTCAACATTTATGGCAAATGGAGCATGAAACACAGCACTGTGAACATGATGGTCAAATTGCTGGGTAAGTAAATATTCTGCCTCAAAACCTTTTCAATGTCAGATGTGGCTAAACATTTAAAGTACAATTCTACTGTGAAAAGGAGCTGTCAGAAAATAACTGTTTTGTACTTTGGAGATCTGCTTCTTATGTTTACTCCTGTGACTGAAAACATCAGACTCTATTCCAGCTAGCTGCATTCATTTCATCTGCAAGGCTGGCTACACAGACATGATTGAGTGTGCTTACTTATGTCTCTGGCAGTATGAACATAATTGTTAATTAGTTTCCAAGAATAAAATCTCAATTGCTGATAAAGATTGTGTATCAAAGCACAAATGAACAGTTTTGTTCGTGACAACATTTGGGTAACATGAGTTCAGTACATCTAGGCTTCAGAGTACACCAAACACTGTGAATGTTTACTACCTTAGATTACAACTCCTGAGTTTGCTTCATATCTTAGAAATGGTGAGCAAACACTTCAAATTCTCACTGTGAAGAAAAATGGAGTTAAAAAAAAAAACATTAGAAAGAAGCTATGGGGAACCAGGAGAAAACTTTCTTCCATATCCACCCCAAGCTGGCAGGACATCTGCTCGGTGCCCACCATCTGGGTGTGTCTAATTAGAGACTACCTGGAATAGGCTCTCAGAGAGCTATTACAGAAACAGCTCTGCAGCAGATGCAGCTTCAGTCCCTAAGGGCTGAAAGATAAGGCTGCAAGAAAACGGGGACCACTGAGCAGTGGGAATATTGTATCACCTTGTGCAGTAGTTTTGTAGAGTGAAATGCTTCCAGAAGAAATAACTATTGCTTGCACTTGGAATTTACATGGTATCCAACAGGGAGTGATGATTACACAGAGCAGCAAGTACAAAGACATTGGAACAGCACACTGAGATGTAGTAAATACATACCGTCCCATACTGATACTTCTGGTGCACCACAGTTTAGACTGATGTGATATGGATTTTTTTTCTTCTATATTTTTTTTTTCCTTTTTTCTTGAAGCAGCTTCTCTTCCCCCCCCAAGGTTTTAAGTGATTCTTTTCAGGTTTTAATATCACCTAAATTTCAAATCATATTCAGATGAAATTTAGCATGGATCTTCTCTGTTTAATTTCCCATATCCTCACCAAAAAATGTCCTTAAAGATAACTTTCAGGGTTTACACAGACTGCAATAGAGCATCAGGAGAAACAAAGTTATTTTCCCATTTTTTAGCTGTTTGGGTTGTTTTGTTTTTTTTTTTTCTGCAAAAGTATCACACTTGCCTAGAATAGTATTTAGCACTTTCTGTAGAATGAAACACAATCTCAGAATCTTTAGATACCTCAAGATAACTCTTGAGAAATGAAGTAAGTTCCCTGGTACCGAAGATATATTTGTATAAAGCTGCTGTTTGTCAGACAGCTCAATTTGTTTTTTCACTTTTTGATATTGATACTGGTCCTAATATTTCACTGGGTAGAGCTTGCAACAGGGATCTGGGTTCTGATGGAGCCTCACTTGATACAGCCATGTACATGTCATGCCTTGGCTCATGGCTTAAGGCACAGTATCAGCTACAGAGCTCTCTGGTTTCCTTCTGCACTGCCATCAGAAAAGCCACAATCAGCTCTGCCATCTTGCTAAAATAAGGCCATGCTTTTTAAAACACAAACCATAATACATATAATACACCATAAAAGTTATACCTTCTCCATGAGCTATTTCCTTTATGTAGCTTCCAAAATATCTGTCCTTTCCTGTGTCTTTCAGGCTAACTTGTGTGTCTCAGAGTCCTCACTCCAGATCACCTCCACTTTGCACAGCAATAGGAACAACTCAGCCTGGCTCTCAAACACTCCTGATCTTTGGCCTCCACCTGTATTGTTCCTGCAGCCAGATGTAAATAGACACCTCTGGATACTCACCTTTGGGGTTGATACCATATGCAGACAGATGAAAAAGGTCCTCTGTAAATTTTTTGGCCAACCAATCACTTACTTGACCTTACTTAAATCTTTTTCATTTTATGATTATAATTTTCCCAGAGGTGATCTGAATGGTGTCAAATATAGTCAATAAAAATGTTGACAAAATATAGTGTAAATATAAATTATATCATTATGCACAAAAATATATTTATCCTTCTATCCTGATTTTTATTAGAATTTAATGCAGCTTCTTAATGTTATCACCTGGCTTTTAAAGGCTCTATGGAGTTTTCCAGCAGAGAGAGATGACTTATTAAGTTATTCCTGGTAGCTTAATAAAACTGTGCATTAGTGAAAACCAGTGTAGTAAATTTGAGGATGATTAGAGATCAGTGGTCCCAGCTTTGACTGTGCAGTGCACCCATCCAATATCAACAGGGTGATCAGAGCTCAACGGTCTAATGACAAGCACAAGAATGGATTAAACCAGCTGGGATCAGAGGTGGAGAGATAAAATAGTAAGTGACCTGAACATGACCTAGTTCTGCTAATCCTTTTGAAATACTCAAGGTGCGTGGAATAAAGGATATAGTGTTAAACATCTTCTAAATAAAAAGAAACCCTACGCTGGTACTTGTAGCATGAGAGAAGAAAAAAATACTGGGAGATGTCTATGCAAAACCCTCAAAAATCTGGAAATACTTAAAATTTATAAAAAATTATAACTATGTTGGAAGATCTGCAATTACATTCCTCTTGCATGCTGATATGGTGGGAAGTCTACTGTTAAAATCATCTTGATATGCACAAGAGTATCAGTCTCCAAGCTGATCTTGAATCAATTATTTTGTGCCCAACTGAATTCACACAGAAGTTTGCAATAGCCATGTTGTAAAACATAATTGATCTTCAGTGAAAACTTGAGTTATAAACATTTCATATGTTAAGAAATCTTTTCAAGGCTTTTCAATGTTTTTTTCCCCACTTGGGAACATAATCCTAAAAACTGTTTTAACTTTGGATGTATAAAAATAATTGAATAACTGAGGTCTATCTTAATCAAAGGTATGTCTATATTTGTGCTGAATGCTTTTACCACAATTATCTCTGAAATAATAGTAAGAAAGGTCAAATTTTTGGGTTTCAAATTTTCAATCTTTGATTATCAAACAATTTTTTTAGGTGGTCCTAATCTTTCAGGTCAGTGAACTAAGAAAAAGCAATGTCAAAACTCTTTATTTAAATGTTAAGAGAAAGGTAAATAGTGTTTCCATACACCTCTGACTCCCAAAAAAGATTAGGTCCTGATAATTCTCCAGGGGAACAGCATATGTACTTCAAAACATAAGCATAGATTTGTGAAATAAGAAAATTCTATGTCAGTTTGGTTCCCCAGACAAAAAATGGAGAAGAAAGAAAAATGAAATTTCTGCTCACAAGTTAAAGAACTGCTTAATGAAAGGGACCAGTGGCAAAAGGAAATATGTTGTACATTACCAAGGTGTGACATGACATTTCCTATTGTACAAATGTAAAAGAAAGGCACAGTGGGCATCTTCTTTAAAAAAAAATAAACAACAAATGTATGGGAAAAAAAAAGCATCTTTAAAGGTCATCAGTCTTTCCTATGGCCTCTGGCCAAAAAAAAAAGAAAGAACAGCACAGAATGTTGTATGTCATCACTGTACTAAACTACAGGTAAGAAAATATGCCTTAAGATAAAACTCTCAGCAAATGCCTGACATTCCTATATTGTTTTCCTCTTATCTTAAATTCTGGCAGCATTTTCCTCAATATTCTTCATTTAGTGACCATGTAATCAGTGTGGATCATCTGCTAGTCTATGTACAGAATGGACACATTATACAAAAGAAGTTTAAAATTAAAATCTGCATGCTTAAATATATTACAAAGAAGTATTTCAATATGCTTGAAATTGGATTTAAGATTAAATGATACACTGTTTTGCAGATTTGGGGCATAAGAGTTGTAGGAATACTTGGGAATTTACTGAGACATAGAACGATTTTACAAATACAGTGGAAAAATTTTCAAAACTGATGTGAACATCTATAAAAATAAAAGATCATGGGAATTAATCAGCTTAGTGAAAGATATGATTTTCATAACTTTTTCAATTGTATTTTCAGAATATACTGCTGTATGGAGTACTCCTCTTGATTTTAAAAGGGTTAATCTCATAAAATTCTCTGTATAGGAAGATTCCTATTCCTTCCAAAATTAAGGTGAGATTTTTTCAGAAAAGAAGAATTTTTTTTCCACTCATAGGTAAATAACAAAAACAGTGTATTTGCTAATATGTCTCATGTTGAACTGGAAAAACAGAACATAGATAGAAATAATAGAAAATTTTAAAAATAGAAAATTAAATGAATAAGCAGAATTAATATGGGCCTGGGAGCTCTGGCTAGGCTCCATTTCTCATATTGCAGTACTACTTCATTGTCAGAAGGGAGTTCCTAAATGGAGATGGGAGATTAGGGGAAAAAAAGCCCTGGGGAGAAGAATGATGTTTTGAGTTGCTCAGATACATAAATCTATCCAAGAACTTGAGTTACCTGTTTTTGCATGTGGGCATGAAGTTGCAGTTCTTCAACTCTGAGATTGTTTTACCTTAAAACTGAAATTCCGTCAGTTTTTCTTTTGAATGAAAATACCTGAAAACTGCCATGGAAAATATTAACTAATCCCACTACACTGTTAGTGTAGAATATCTGGTGTTCTGCAAATTGGAATACAGTGTTAACTGTGAGTAATTCAAGTATCTATGGAAACAAACAAACAAAGAGGGTCCTCATTTTCCCCCCTATATTAGAGAAATAATTAAATATGGCACTTTTTTGTCTAGTTTGGATGAGACAGAGTACAATATGGATGAGCATACAGTACAAATCAGATTTTAAAGGTGTTTATCTTCCTGATTACAAAATTGAAGGTATTTCTAACAGTGAAAACTGTATTTTTAAATTTTTATCAGATAAACTTTATGACAGGGATTAAGTATTTGTTAGCACAATGTGTGAAGAGAAAAACAAGTGTGCATGACCTGTGAAGCCCAGTGTCCAAGGATGGCTGCCATGGTCTTTTTCATACATCTGCCTGTTACCACCTGAGGGAGCAGAAATGCGCTGAAGACAGATGTCTGTACAATATCGGAAATATAGGGGCTCATTAACTCTAGGCTATGTCAAAGAAAACACCCACAATTGTGAACTTCTGCCTCATTATTTGAGTATTTAAAAGGTAGTGTTGAAAGTCACCACTCAGAAAGCCTGCAGGATAGCCTCATTCCACATCTACACAGTCCTCACCAATGCCATATTCCCATTCTAGCACAGAAATAATATGTGTTCAAAACATCTGATTTTCCCAGAGGTTCAGTCAGAGGACTTCCGACTGTCAGCAGGATCTCAGTGTTGAAACTCACCTGCAGGAAGGCTTCAAGGTGTCTTTTTCTGGGACTTCCCTTGGCTTCATCCTCACTATCCTGAGTTCCCCCTGCCACCCAGGGTGGCTTATCCTTCTCCCTTCCCTGTCATTAAACTGTTGTCAAAAGCTTACACTGATCAAACAGCAGCAGCAGAAATTACTCTCTCTTCATGGAGGGTTATCCCTGGGTAAAATGAAAAATACCAGGCCAGGTCAGGACTTCCACTCATGAATCCTAATACACTGAGCCATGGCCCAAATATCTTGGGTAAGCACAGCCTTGGATTCATCTAAAATGTGAATGAAAGCCTGGCTGCAAGCTTTAGGGATGTAATTACTCAGTACATCACATGGCCTAGCTCCATTTAAAGAAAACTTTAAAAGGTACTGAAGCCAATGAGATGAAATAATTATAAAGTAAGTAACTGGGATTTATTATTGGAATAGTTGAAGGATATATAGTGACAAAATACACAGTTTCATTTCCTTTCTCCATGGTCATTCCTTCATCATGTTCTTCTGTTCCTTATCAATAACCAAAAATTCAGGGGCATAACTGGTAATCGGACAGCTCTGAGGAAAAATCTAAGCCCAAACTTTCCTTATCTCCCTAATTTCCCAGCTGCAAAATGTAAGAAGAAACATTTGTTTGCCTTCTGCTGCTGTCATGGCGCTATGGACTGACAAATCTTTGTTGCAAGACTTAAACCAATTCTTCTTTGAGAAGACTTTCTCTTATTTGGGAGCTCGGAGCCATCACCTCTAAAACATAGCCTTCTCCTGATGTGATTCAAGGTGAATATAGCTATATTTATACTTTGCAAATATTTCACTGGTAATCTGTTAGTTTTATAAAGAAATGTGTTGAAAAATGATGATTCCTTAATTAAAATACCTGAACTTTGAAAAAAAGGAGTCAAATCAGACAATGATGCTTAACTGTCTCTGTAGGAAGTATGCAGCATTCTTTTAAAATTTTAATTTTAAGCCCTTGTATCTTATTTGAGGGCTTTTTTTAATGCTTCTATTTTATTGCAATGCATTATGTTTTTTAACGAGACACAAGACAAAAAAAAAGACAAGAACAACACGCAAATAAATTGTGACCATACCTAAATGCATAAATACAAGTTTTTCAATATTTGTAGAGCACAGCTAGGATACAGAAAATTCTAATTAAGGGTGATGCAAAAAGGCCTGACTCTGTACTTCACACTGTTAAAATGATTAAGGTAGAAACTCTACAATTCTTACCAGAGAGGAGTTTAAATAATTTACTCATTAGAGTTGTTCTGCGCCTACTCTGGCATTTTTCCCCCCGATTTGCATTCCTTACTCTATTTTGATGATCAAAATCACTTGTCCCTGTAGATCAGATAAAAAGCAATGCTTAAGTTGGCACCACTAGCAAAAAAAAAAAAAAAAAAAAAAAAAAAAAAGGAAGAAAAAGGGAAAAAGAAAAAAGTATCAGAATAATTACAGATAATTAAAATGGTAAAGGCAGAGCATGTCTGACTGTTGTCCAGGCTGCAATGCAGTCTGACCCTTCCTAGGTTAGGTGAGGATTCTATTCTAGAAATTTGCCTTTCCATTCCACTGTCAAATCTTTATGTTTATTCATAAATTCTAAAACCTATAAGGTAAGCAAGCCTTGATATTCATAAAATTCTGAACTTAAGAAATACCAGAGCTAAAATTAAATGCACCTAATTATGGCCTAGATATCCTGCTTAACTCATAAAAACAGAGTTGTACATTTCAGAGGAAAATATTTGCTTAACATTTTTTGTGTTATCATTTTAGAGAGTAACCTACATCTGTTAAAAATCAAATCCAGGTGTACATATTGACAATCTAAAATTTTATTGTATTCAGTATTCAAGGACCCTTATCCTTAAAATTTCTAAATAAAATACAATCCAAGTTATTGAATTTTTCCAAAAGATCAAGAGTAGTAAAAATTGCAAAAGAAAATTCTATCCTAATCCCACATTAAAAAAACAAAACAAAAAAAAAAAAAAAAACCACCAAAAAACCCAAAAAAATCCACAAAACAAAACAAGGAAAAAAGCCCAAAAACAAACAAACAAACAAAAATCCAAACAGCCAAAGCCAAAACTAAACCAAACAAAACAAAAAACCACGAAGCCCAGATCTGAATTTTAAATAGTCCATGCACAGCCCTTTCCCCATACATTTAAACAGACATCATGATTATCAACTCACAAAACTAATCATGTTCATATTTTTTTAATGAGCATTAATATATTGTCCTATTATTCACCTGCTTTACTAACTTTTTACTGCTTTATTTTTTTTATATTCATCAATATTTTTTCCCTGACACCTTTACAAACATATTTTAAAAGACATACTGTTTTTAACATCATTTCCCCCAGTTCCCTTGCATACACATCCTAGCTGTGTTTTATCAGTTCTAGTACCAAATAAGCACTAAGAATCAAGCTCTGCAATGAATATTTCTTCTCAGTTTTCACCAACTTCAAGACTACACCTATAAAACAGAGAAATGACATTACATGCTGCTTTTATGCACAATACTGAGGGCATGAATCATAAAAAAGAGCCACTGCAAAATGCAATAAGCCCAGATGCTCTTTTTTTTCTCTTTGGTGTTATTTAGAGGCCCAACAAAGGGATCCATACAAGTGAGCTTATTAGTGAAAAGGTGCTGTAAGAAATACCAATGAGAAAATCTGTATCCTAGATATCTTCTTTCTCAGAAATTATATACTGGGGATAACAATTTTGAACTCTTCTTTGTGTTAACAGTTTGAATCAACCTTATTGTGACAAAATGAAGAAGCAGATAATGTTGCCCCCCTGACTGCTCAGTGGATACATGAGCTACAGATTATTTTAAGTCACTCTCCTGTTATATGTTGGTTCAATGCTTATTTCCTAAGTGAATGCTCTCTCAAGAGCATCACTCTCCAGAAAAAAAAAAAGGGAGGAAGCTGATCTGTTTTATGTAAGTTCATCAAATATTCATCAGGCCAAAAAAATGGGAGATAGAAGAAAAACTACAAAGACTCTGGTGGTCAAAGCATAAGGTGGGGATATTAAAAAAAAGAAAAATATTAAAGCTGCAGCTGTGGCATCTTGTGAGAGTTTTCTACCTACCTCACTGCAAAATGAAAAACATGTAACCTCTCCTCCAGCCACATTTTGCATGGGATGTAACTCTGAACTCTGAAAATGTCACTGACTGGCTTCCAAAAGAGAATTAGGTATATCTACTTTATGATTTCTGACAGTGCTTAGGCATTAATTGGCTTCTAGCTGCTCAGCAGTGTAAAGTTCAGATGCTTCTATGTGCAAGCAGATTGGGGACAGACTTAGATGACATTTTAGGTACCCATGGAAAAAAAATCATGGAATCTTACTTTTTTTACAGTTTCAGGCAGGTGCTAAGATACTTCATGTGGAATCAGACAAAAAAATGTATGTGGGTGTCTAACCTTCCATGGCATGCCCTCTCTTACTGTAGAAGTGCTGAATTTGATTTGTGTCTGATCTGATTGGGCACCAGAGACATCACTCCAAGTACCTGTTCAAATTTCAAGGACATGTTGATTCATATTTATAATGTAGGTCAGCAAAAGTTAGGTGTCTATATTGGTGTATTCTCAGAATAACATGAGGAGCTTAGTGGTACAGCTCACCCTATTAAAAGATATTTGGGAGCCTAAAGACTTACTAGGGTTTTCAAAATCATTTGCCCTACACTTAGTCATATCAAGGAAAAAAAATAACCACAAGATGTTGTAAAACTCTCAGTGCCAAGTTACTTTTAAAAATCTGTCCTGAGAATGTGCTGATGAAAAGCTTCCATGAGCAAGATGCTTCTAAAGAATCTAAAATCTCTTACTGTTTGTAAGAGCAGTACTGACATGATGCACACTGTGTCCACAAGTAAGTCAATACTCAAATCATAGAATAGATTTGCAGTGTCAGAGGTGCAGCCTCATGCAGTCTTTAATATAGGCAGTCTGGGCAGCAGCAGCACTGGAAATGAGCCATCTGGACATTCCTGCAAGGTAGCTGGTGAGTTAGTGTCCCAAAGTCTCTTACACTATTGCACTCTTGCTGCCATAAAACCTGTCCTGTCATCACTGTTACTGTCCCCTTGTGCTAACCAAAGTAAATCGATCAAGGCTAAAATATGAAGCATCCAGATTGCAGTATAGGTAATACTGAACTGCCACAACTTCATCTCTACAGTAAATCAGTAGGATGTGCTGGTGCAGTTCTTATCCCTTATCTTTTCTTTAAATCAGCTGTTCAAAGATCTCTTATTGCTGTGCAGTGGTCCAAAGAGAGGATTCCTTCTTTACAGCTTGCCAGTTCAATTACTAGCTTCATATGGATTTTGGAATTTAAGGAGCTGATGCCTTGCTACGGTCTTTTGATTCAGGCAGACAGTCTGACATCTTGGCACTTCTCAGGTCATTTATGTAAGATTTTCTTCAGAAAGAAAAGCTAGAATTTGCTTTTGCTTATTTCTTAAGAAGAAAAGCTGATGTAGGAACTGATCATCCAACATTTTACGATGCAACAATTCCTAGTACAGCAGTGTCTGAATCTGGGTTGTGTGAAATTGAAACAGTTATTTACATTTGTTCACTCACTGCCTTTACCTGCACAAATGTTGAGTCCTCCTCCACCCCCGCTTGTTCCCTCGCCATTATTGCAAACAAAACTATCAAAACTAGTGCTTTAATGCATCATAGTAAATCTTTTTTGCTACTCAACCAGGGAAAGATTTTGCCCCCCGCCTCCCCCATATTAACAACTGGATGATCTTTGGAAGACACACAGGATCATCCACTGTTTGAACAACAAGGTGCTATGCCTCACTGAATTATGCTCAGTGATTAATATTGATTTAGGACTTAAAACCTGTGAACAAAGGATTCATTCAGAATCACATGAAAGAATCCCAGGACTATCAAGCATCTGTTGAAAACTGTCTGAAAGGGTTTGGTTTGTGTTCAGGCATAAGGTGATATTGAGTGAAAATAGAAAGAAAAAGTGGATGAATTTGGAGCTACCGAAACAGAGAAGTAGCAAGTGAAGCTGATAATTTGAGCATCTGTGTCTGTATCATCTCTTGCAAGACCATAAATTGTAGGCTTGAGCACCTGAAGCTGCCCTTCAGGCATCTTTCTCATCTGAATTCTCTAGAGGCTGTTGAAAATATTGATTACTGCTGTCTTATCGCTAAAAGGACAGCAAAAGTAGCAGGGACTCAGAGGCAAGCAGTAAAAGTGATTGAGACATGAAAAGTTTTCCACATAGAACTTTAAAGATTTAATCTGTTTAATTTAGAAAGGAGACAAAAAGATGTGGCATGATAGGAATGCATTCAGTAGATAGGACTATACCAAAGCTTAATCATCTCTTCCTTTACATCTTTTATCTTCAAGACTAAAAGTCAAAAATGTTAAAAATAGGAAAAGAAAAAGGTTTGTAGAATGACATGAGCAATTTAGGCAAGTAACAGCCACTACACCTAAAAAATGGGGATTAGAAAAATATTTGACATCTGTGTGAACCCAAACAACAACCTTTTTAAAGAGATATAGGAGCAGAAAATTGTGCTTGGATAAAACTTAGTCCCATATAGGCTGTGACATTATAATCTGCCTAAATGTGTGTTTAACCTTCTCCCAGGCTCTAGTTCTGGAAATTTACAGAGACAAGAAGATAGATAGGTTTCTAAGGTGATGTTTCTATAAAATGGGAATGCTAGCTACATAATTATTTGTAATATGTTTCAGATAAGTTAGGATACTCCTTTAGATCAGAACAAATGATAACATTTATGCTTCCTGAACTAACAACAATAAACACAGATGGAAGATGAAAGATATTATTGAGGAGATAATATCCAGCTGTAGGCTTCTTGACCAGATTATTATTGGATTGTCTGTTAGGCTGCATATTATCCTTTACCATTTAGAATATCTATTCCCAAAGCATCATGCCAACCTCAGTGGGATGACTAGCAGTCAACAAACTATTTCCAGTGAATATCATCCATTGTTAACAATGTATACCAAGATGTGAATGGTTAGCTGAAATTACACCTCTGAAGTACCAGCAGCAACATTCTCCATCAGTCCTGGTGCAGAATGGTGTGTCAGGTAATCCCTTGGTTGGAGGTCCTCTTGCCAACTCCCTGCTGTTTCCTGGTCCCTCAAGACTGCTCCATAGGAATACTGATACTGATACCTTGAGTGCTTATGCATTATTAACACCCTTTAAGCTTTTTATGAAAATAAAAGAACAGTCCTGAAGTTTGTTCACAGAAATAATAGCTGACTCTAGCAGTGTCAAACTAAATCAAGACCAAGGCGTCAACTTCTCTCCGGTAGCTCTTGAAGTGAAAGCTGAACAGTCTATAAAGATTTTCCTCTTCCTCTGCTGTCATTCTTTACTTTCACACCTGCCTGAAGTCAACCCCCCTTTCTATTTCCAGTCTTTGCCTCTCTAATCCTCAATGATCTCGCATTTACTTCTGGCTTCTGCACAAAAGGTGCTCAGACGTAACTGGCAAGTCAGGATGTCTAGACAGTGAAATTTTACTTTACTGTGGTATTTCAGGTAGTTTTGGATTTTCGCTTCATCCTGCTTCATTCCAGAAAACAAAAAAATAAAATTGCACTCCAGAAAACAATACTGGCACTGCCAAGATTTAGTAAAGAGAACAGTTTCTTTCATTTCCATTGGGTTTTTTCCTACTTAGTTATGACCTGTTTAACTTTCAGGCTGCCTAGCTTGTCTGGAAAGTATGACAACCTGTCTTGTCATCAACTGTATGGAAGAGAAATCAGGGAACAGGCAAACACACCATGTTCCAAGCTTTGGAGAATACTGACTTGCCTGTGGGTTCCAAGCCAGCCAGTGCTTGGCTTGTCAGGGTGATAGAAAGAATGCTCCTTTACTAATACAGGAGCCACCTGTTTCATTTTCCAATCACCAGCTAACCTGTGGGATGGCTCACTACGCAGCCATCTGGTTTTTCATAGTTTTAAGAGAATTACATGTTTGCACCTTTCAGTTGTACAGAAACATAGCAAAATACCTCTCGTTGAAAGGTTTCAATGAGCTCTATCAGGATCCTTGTTGAGAAAAGGCTGGAGGGATGTCAGATTCCTGTTCCCACAGGACCTGTAAAGGTTCCTTATTTTGGAAAATCCTATATTGTACAGGACAGATATTGGACTGGATTGCCCATCTATGCTGCTCCTTATTACAAACAAGGGGAACTGTTAAGTACCTAGGACTCATTAAATCCAGGGTTGGCAGTCAGATATACCTACTAATTGCCTGACATTCTATTTAAAGATACTCTTGTATATGCTGTTCCTTAATCTGCAGATATTTTTAGTCCACTGGTTTATGTAGATTTTCTTTTCCTAAAGTATTATTTTTATCTGAAGTGTCTTTGCTGTAGACTTTAAGCCTTATGGGATTCTCTAAACAGAGAATAATTTGTCCCTAACAGTATGTTTGTGATCAGTGATGTTTCCCTTAGTTCTTGTTAAGTCAGATTCTCGTGAACACTTTTCTTATCACTCCAGGCCTTCCTAGGATTACATCTAATTTGCCACATAGAATTATTTCAGCACACAGAATTAAAGTCTTTAATCATATTTGGTGTAGTGACTCCCATTTGCTTAGTAAGCTTGAGACTATTTTGAATTCTCTTTTGCACTCCTCTAGGGCTTCGATGACTTGATTGATTCACACAGTCCATCAGTGACTGATTTCTTAGACTTCTTAGATTTCTTAGTACAGAATATCAGTCATGTCTGCTTTTATTTGTTTGGTTTACTGCAGAGAAAAACACAAAAATGGGTGACTAGAACACTAGACATGCACTCACTTTCCATGCAAAATATCCATTAAAATACTTTTAAAATTTGGCTTGTTATTATTACCTGCAGTGTTTTTATGAGAAGATGGGTAGGACATGATTACTTGTCACAAATGAAGAGCTGCCTTGTGCCAGTGAAACCTTGCACTTATTTCTTCTCTGAAAAATTAAAAATAGAACTGAGCGTATAAAAAAATATGGTTCAGTGGCCGAAAAGCAACTTTAAACAAAAATTATATTCATAGCCATGCAGGCAATAGCTTGAAAAGTAGCTTTTATAAAACATATTTAATGTTTACAGTCGCTCAGTGGCTGAGAACAGTGATACTTTTAAAATATGTTTAATGTTTAAAACCACTTGGTGGCTGAAAGAACAGCTCTTACTGCAAAGATATTTAATGTTCAGAGCAATTTTGTTGTAAGGAAAAAGCAACTTCTTTTTAATTTTTTCATTTATAGCTGATCTGTGGCTACTAAAACAACTATCAATACAACATGTTTTATATTTACAGACATTATATGCCAGTAAAAAAACAATTTCTACATTTTTCAATACTACACTTGAACATGTCAATTTCTTTCCCTCATCTACTGTGCAATTAACAAAAAAAATAAAAATAAAAATTAACATAGTCCAACCAACTTTAATGCAATATATCTTGAACACAAAGATGTTTATGCAAACAGCAGGACTGGACCAATAATGATAAAGTTTCTCCTTATATATAAAAATAACTAATATCCAATGCCACTAAAACTACCAACAATATTTAGTATATACATTTAGAACAAACTCAATAGCTTAATTTTAATATTGAAGGCATTGTTTGGCAGCCTAGAGGGGGTTAGGTTGTATCAAAATACATGTATGATAAAATACATTATTTGATTTATGCTACTGAGCTTCTGTAAAGTCAGTGTGTGGATAGAAACACAGTGGTTTTAACTTCTGTGGTGTAGGTTCTTAGCTTTGCCCACATACAGTTAAACACAATCACAGAGAATCACAGAATGGGTAAGGCTGGAGCACAGTGGGGAATTTGGTCCAACCTCGCACCTCAAGCAGGCTCATCTAAAGCACATGGCACAGGATTGTGTCCAGATGGTTCTTGAGTGAGGGAGACCCCAACCCTCTCTGAGCAATCTATTCCAGTGCTCGGTCACCTTGTGTTCAGGTGGAACCTTCTGTTCTATTTCTGCCTGTTTCCTCCTTGCCCTCTTACCTGGCCCCAACAAGAAGTTTGGTCTTGACACACTGCTTACTGACATTGATCAGGGCCCTTCTCTGTTATCTCTTCTGAAGGCTGAACAGTCCAACTCCCTCAGCCTCTCTTCATAAGAGGGAAGTCCCATAATCCTCTATGTTACCCTCCACTGGACCTGCTCCACGTCTCTGTTGAACTGAGGGGCCCAGAACTGGAGACAGCACTCCAGCTGTGCCTCCCCAGGAACAGAAACACCTCCCTCAATCTGCAGGCAATGCTCTTCCTAATGCATCCCAGGATCCCATTGGCCTTCTTAGCCACAAGGACACACTGGTGGCTCATGGACAGTTTATTGTCCACTAGGGCTTCCAGGTCCTTCTCTGCAGAGTTGCTTACCAGCAGCTTGTCTTGGTCCATGGGGTTATTATTCCCCAGTTGCAGGACCCTGCACTTGCCTTTGTTGAATTTCAGAAGGTTCTTCTCTACCCATCTCTCCACCCTGTCAGGGTCTCTTTGAAGGGCTGCACAGCTCTCTGGGGTATCGACCAGTCCTCCCAGCTTTGTGCCATCAGTGAACCTGCTGAGGAAGCCTCTGCCTCTTCATCCAATTCATTGATGAAGAAGTCAAACTATACTGGGCCTAGTGCTGAATCTTGATGACACCACAAATGACAGGTTTCCAGCTAGGACCTGTGCCACTGATTATCAACCTCTGGGATCTGCCTTTCAGCCACTTCTCAACTCACTTCCCTGTTCACTCATCTAATTCCCATTTCCCGAGTTTGCCTATGAGGATATCATGAGAGACAGTGTCTAAAGCCTTGCTGAGGTCATGGTAGAAAATATCCAGTGTAGTCTCAGATATATGTGAATTATTAATCAAACAATTTTAAATTGTTTCAACACTAATACTGACATTTTGCGACTGCAAAAACAGCTAGCAGGAAACAGCTATCCAGTGTCTCCTTTTAACAGCCAAAGCTTTCCAGCTTTGCTGAGAATTTTGCTGCTCATGTTTGTATAGTCCTGTCTGTCACAGCTTTCATTTTATATAGATTCTCCCACTTGACAGCATTTGCCAAATGTCTTTGTTTCACTGACAATATCCAACAGCCAGAGCATATGAAAGGAAACACAGTATGGCAACAACCATTATCCTTTAACTAATCAAGTCTTGATTTTCTGCACTATTTTCTCCCTCCCTTTTGATCTAAATTTTTTTTCTGGCTCCCTGCTGCCTCATAATTGATGCTCCCTAGGTTGCTTAGTGATCTATCATAAAGACACACTTTTGTCTCAAAAGCTTTAACTGCCTATTTGTAATATTCTCTCAATATCTCTGTGTTGAGTTTTTTTTTTTAATTTTATTTTTATTTTGTTTTACATTTTGTGCAATGTCCTGTATAAAAGGAAAAACACTTTTTGAGCCCTAACCTGCCTTCCCTTCTGCTCCTTCCTTAAAACTCACTTTCCTGCACAGTGGAAATAAACGTAATTCCAATGATCAGTGCAGTAGATGTATTTTTTCAAAATTAAAACAAAAAGAGAATCAGAAAGACAAGAGCTGTAATTTAAAAAAAAAGTAGTTCTTCATGGGAAACCACTGAACCATCAATTGCTATGAGTTAACTTGACATAGCCCCAGAAAACAGTACAGAAAGCAATGATGGAACATGAGTTTTTTCTGAAACGTGGTCCAAATGACCCAGGGCACCAGGTCTGACCCCTGTGATGGACGACATTTGTACACTGTAATAAAGTACCAAATTAGAGGATGTGTGGATACAATCCTGTAAGGTTGAACTCAGTACACCTTTGTGAAGGGAACTTGCTCTTCACAAAACCAGTTAAAACTATTGGATGCATCAGTGGGTATATAGCTCAAGATTACTGGCGTAGATTAGGATGATCTAAATTTCAGAAAAGCTTTCAGCAAGGTTCCTCAGCAAAGACTCTTTAAAAAAAAAAAAAAAAAGTTCAAGACATAGCAGCTCTTCCTAAAATAATCTATATAAAAAGAAATCTAAAACAGTAGGAATAAATTGCCAATCTTTATATGGGAGAGGGCTTGCCACTGGTATCTCTCTTGGATCTGAACTCATAGGTTGCCAGTAAAGGAGAATATATGAACATGTGACAGCTTGACAAAGTGAAATCTTTGCTGCAAAGTGCTACCGGGGAATCCTAACATAGCATGAAATTGAGAATATGAAAATTCACATGGAGAAACACAAAGAGATATGGGAAAAAGTGACTTATCAGTACTTCCACAGAGGTGGTTTGTACTTCTGTTACCTATTAATTCTTGATCTTGGGATCACTGTGGAAAATCCTACAAAGTTTTCATCTCAATGATCAACAGCAGACAAAAAAAAAAAAAAAACTAAGGAAAATGATCAATGGAAATAATTCAACAAGGAAAACTGGATAAAAATAAAGCATATTCAAGATGTTTGTATCTGGACTATGACATCCAACTCCCATAATTTTCTCTAAGGACTTGATAACACCCTTGATAACAGCAGAAAAATCACGGAGACCAGGCGGTAGCTGGAAGGGTTGCAGACAGATTATACTGTCAGTTATCTCTCCATAAGCATGCATAATGCCATTTAAAAGTATCTCTGGTTTCAATGGATTCCCAAAGAAATATCTTCCACGACAATCTGGGTAAGATCTTGGAAGCCCTTGAAAATATATTACCAACATCTAAGAATCTATATGAAAGGCAGGATCATCCAGCATTTACTCCAATGCCTTGTAGTCCTTCCTTCCCCAGCCTCTGCTCGCTGTGTCAGGCTAAACTCAGGCACACAGTGCTAAGCTGAGCCAAACCAGTGAGTTCAGGTTAGTACCCACCACTTCACCAGGTTAGTTTTCTACATACTGCAATTCTTACACATGAAACTACATAAATGGATATATTAAACATAAATGGATACATAAATGGATATATTAAATGTTCCATTTGAGGATGTACATATATGATCCATTGCCAATGTTCAAATATATGCCAGTGTCTAAATAAAAGCCAATTAAGTATTCACTCCAGAATGAAAACTGCCGGAAAATTTATAAAGACTATTTCACTCTGACAGTACCATGGGAAGCAAATTCATAATACTCTTCAGGTAGCTGCTTTGCACAACTGAGGAACATGGTAAAAATAAACTGTTATCAACTTTCTATTGTCATTGACCATTTTTATGCACTATCATGACCTGGAGTTTGTACAGTCCCCTTTAACCAATAAAGAGTTAATGTAGTGGAAAAGTATGAAATTATATTGCATAGGAAAGAACATATGCCATCTGTATATTATGGAATTGATGGGTTTAATACAGTCCTAGCTGGTCTATGTGTAAGCATAGAGGAATAATGCCAAGACCTTAGAACACAATTAGGAGACTGTGACAATAGAAATTATAAATTTGCTGTTAAAATCGTATATTCAGTGAAACAAATGCGTATGAAAGCAAATACATTTCTGTGCACATTTTTATGTATAAATATATAAAAATACATAATAAGATCTTTCCTTGAATGCGTGCTTAATGCTGCTATGCCCCCGTTCTCAGTCATCTGGACTGATAGCTTTAATAAGGGGATAACCTTGATTTAAACTCAGCTATATTTGCATGCTTACGTCAACTATATTGCAACAGAAGCTGGCACAGCTGCCAGAAGCAACAGCACAGTTGATTAAACTATACTTAAGGAGAACATATTTTGCTATTACAAACTTACAAATAGAGACATTAGGGCACCCTTTTCAGTCCTCATAGATAAATCCCCATTTCTGTTTCATTCTACATTTTGGAACTTATATTAAATCAAGAAAATATTTTCAAATAAAGATACTGATAAAACAAATGCAGTATCAGAAGCAAACAAACAAACAAACAAAACCCCACAAAACAACCAAAAACAAATGAACAAACAAATAAAAAACCCAACCAAAAAAACCAAACTAACCCAACATTAGGAGTCCAGCTTTTAAGCTTTTATAAGTCTCTTACTAGATGTAAAAGAACAGCATAGAAATCTCTGTTCTTAAAATATTAGTTCTGCATTGTAATCTGACTCCATCTGCTGAGTTTTTCTGCAGGCAATTTCAAATCATCCTTTAAAAAATAAAATCTTCACCATAAGGCATTCTGCACCTCATTTGTCATGTGATCAATACAATGTCAACTTTGGAGGCACTGATATCCTTCCTCTACAGTGCAGAAGCTGTGTCCACTTTGGAACTATCAGAAACACTGGAAAGCACAGATGGGTACAACAGCCTGCATGTTACAACAGTTGGTAACCCAAGGAGCTTTTCAAGAGACGATATTTCTTGTTTATGGCTGTGATTGACTTTCCCCTCCATCAAACAAGAACAGATTACAGTGTACATATGGAAAGAGCAAGGCTGGCTGTCCATTCAAACTTTGGCATGAAATAGGTTTGCACCCAAGCTAGTAGTGTGTAAACAGCCTTCTAACTATTTTTTTAGGAGCATATGAAGGAATTTGGCTCCTGGTAAGGGGGGGAACGGCTAAGTAAAAATAGCAGTCCTAAAACTATCTCTTCAGAAAAAAAAATAAAATATCCAGTGCCACTATCTTTTTTAAATGAGTGGTATTGATTAAAAGGAAAAACAAACCAACACTAGAGTACAGAAACTGTGGAAGAAAATTCAATCTGAAGGGAAAAAGTAAACTTCCACCTACAACGTGCACGGAAAGTAACACAAGTTCTAAGAAAATCTACGTGAAAAACATGGCTACGACAGATATATCTCTCTGTGCAGAAAACCAGATCTTGAGAATGACATAAATTTTAATTTTTTTGTACTTTTCCAGTAAAAAATCACTAAGATTTTACAAAACTGAGAACCATGTATCCATGACAGTTTCTAAAAAGTACCATTACCAATAATATTACCAATAGCCTTGGGATAAAGCACCAAATTGGGTAAACCTTTGCAAGCAAATGTCATGAAACAATAAGACTGCAAGTCACTAGTCACAAAAGTTTCTCAGGCTCACAGAAGAGACTAGTAAGGGTGAAAAAAGTAGTATTTAAGTGAATTTCCTGCAATTTCCCAATAAATATGTACATGAGTGCAGTTTATAATCAATACTGTTGTAAAACTATAGTAAATGAAATTTGGAACATTTGGTAATTAAAAAGTGGCAACTAGAAAATGAAAATGTTAAAAAAAAAAAAAAAAAAGACAGAGAGAAAGAGTTTATCTGGGTTTTTTCCTAAGCCAAGACAACCATATGCTGCACCAGCTGAAAAATCAAAGTGATTTTCAATGTCAGCCTGAGGCACTGGTAGGTCTAAGCATCTCTATAGGTGCAACTAAATGGTACTGATGAAAGAAAGGAGTAGTTTTAGATCCTCTGAGAAATCTGTGCTTGCATAAGGATGGAAAAACAGATAAGAGAGAACAAGAGAATAGCAAGACCTGCAGAGAAGGCAAAATCTCCTGGCACACTACGGAGGACAAGGCATTTCTGGATATTTTTGCTGCAAGACAATCTAACAGCAAAATTTCTTAGCTGCTTTAGTAGCCACTAATTGAAGTTTAGGCTTCCTTTTTTTCTGCCTTGCCTTTTTTGATCAATTTTGATCCATCTTTTTTTATTATTTTTTTTAATAGAGAAAAAACAAAAAAAAATAATTATGACTAAATCTTATAGATATAGTGAATGTGACCCAATAAAGAGAAGACCAAGAAGATCCATTTTTACCTGAAGTACGCATGGCATCTACTTCTGTTTTGCTAAAGGAGAATAAATTGAAAAGCATTTCTTTTAAAATGCTGTATGCATGACACATCATGCTGAGCTGTATCTCATTTAGTCATGAAACTCCTCATCCATGTAAAAGCCACAATGTATGGCACACCTTGAAGTGTATTTCATATGAAGCTCTGTTAGCATTTAATCTTCTGCTCCATGCTATTTAAAAAAATAACAAAGAAAGATAGGGGAGAACAACAGAGTACAGGAATGAATGAAGGCACTATTTTTTGTTGTACAAACTGGTTAGATTTTTTTTTTCCGATCAGGTTTTACAAACAATTTCATAACCATCCATACGTTCACTGGTGAGAAATGTTATCCTGAATTTGCTGCAGACAAATTTGACAAAACAAATTTTGTCAGACAAATTGACAAAGACAAAAAGGTGTGAAAATGTAAGGAATGGTTTTCAATTGTACATAATACAGCCATAAGCAATATTATTATGCATCTCATTAGGGGAAACAAGAGTGCACCTATATTGTGAATCTACAGACAAATCCCTGTGAGTGACTATAGTGAATGCTTCTCTACACTTCTATAAGGTTAACATGATCATGTCTACATGTCTACTCACATCACATTCTATCATATTCTATCACATTCTACTACCCCTTATCACAAAATTTTAAATAATACCTCCTTAATTTTATGTAGCAACTTGTTTAGATAGCTACTCCCTGATTGACTCCAAAAATATCAACATCTAAGGTACATAGCTGAGGGGGAACAGTATGCCTCTGCCACTTCCAACCCAGAAAATTTCCAAAACTGTTAACAACTGCCAGGAGTATTAAATGGCTCATACTGGCTTGTCAAGTACTGGGAAAAGACAGTTTAGGAGAGAGAAGGGCAATAAGCTGGAACTTGCACTGGGAAGTTAAAGGACTCCCATCCCAGAACAAATTAATTTCTGGTGCCTGCAGGGAAACCCAAAATGCCATCTGGCAGCAGGACACAAGCACTGTGTTTATGTTGCCAACACACTGTTCAGGACCACTGCAGCCATCAGGAAGAGACCAAAAGGCCCCATTTAACCTATTCTCCTGCTCCAAAGCAGGATCGATGCTCTTTATGTCATTTCTGGCAAATATCTATCGTTTTGTGAAAATTCTTCAAGCAAAAGCCTATTCTAGTACTTCAGAATCATTACTGCAGTCCACGTTTCTCTGAAAAGAAAATGACTCTGTCCTCTGTACACTAGGTTTTTGAAAACTTGCCATGTTCCCAGGCAATCTTCTTCTTTTTATTTTTTTTTCTTTTAACTTAAGGCCCTGATGTACTAAAGATTTTCTTGGACATTAGGTTTTTGACAACTTGAGCCACTCTTGCAGACTCTCATTCTTGCATTGTTACCAAGGAAAGGGCAACAGTTAGAGCATGCACAGTATAACAGGACTTGAATAGAGAATTGCCCCCTAATGTATAATTTGGAGATCATGCAAGTGCTGTAGGAGTTTAAGAGCCACAAAGACAAAACCAGTTAAATGGCAAGATGCTTTGCAGTAAACGGGTAATCCAGTTTTGTACAGCAAACAGCAAATGTAAGCAAAGGAAGAGAAGGGAATGCATCATGTGACAAAATAGGTTTGGGGTTGCAGAGAACCCCTGGATCTTATCATACCTTCCTTGAATATCTTTATTTTTAATTCATTCTACCCTCAGAAACTTAATATGACAGGCACAGGCATATTGGAGGAGAACAAGTTTCTAAATAAGCAAGCAAAATTAAAACAAAACTGTAATCTGTGTATATCTAGTCACAGAATACTAGAAACATTTCTAATAATAAGTTTTAGAAGTTGTTTTTGTAATTTCATCCTTCTCTTTCCTCAGCAAGAAAAGTACATTGAGATAATGAAGTAATATGCAATTAGTTATCAAGCATTTACAGCTTCTTACTCACCTACTGGAGACATTTCTGGGACACTGGCAACATAAGGCCCATCCAGAAACTTTGGCTCATTATCATTAATGTCCTGCACTTTGATGATGAACTCTGATTCAGGCTCTAGTGGTTTCTTGGTGTCAACATCCACAGCCTGAGCTCGGAGTGTGTAGAAAGGTTTTTCTTCTCGATCTAGGCTCCTTATGGCATGAATGTCTCCCGTGGTCTCATCAATGGTAAAAACCGTGCCAGCACCGTCTCCTGAAAGGGTATATTTAACAGTGCCGACTCCCTTGTCCAAGTCAGAATGAAGCTTGAGAAGAAAAAAAAAAAAACAAAAGGGAGGACAAAAACATTAATGGCTTTTCCTATGCTAGAAAACAACATTTTTTGGTTATTTTTTGGGGTTATTTTGGTTTTTTGGGGGTTTTTTGTGTGATTTCTTTTTGTTGTTGGTTTTCTTTTTTTTTTTTTTTTTTTTTATAATGTAATAAAAGACTTTGGAGGAACCAATTTCTTAAGTCCTTAACTGCCTCTAAGTGCATGGAAAAACTGTGGGTAGTATGTTTTGTTAGACTTTTACCCCTATCTAGTACAGCACAGACTTGCTGTAGTTGAGTGACTAAAACTGCAATGAAGCAGGGTTTCACATTTGTTATAAACTGAAATTTAAAACCAAGGATGTAAAATCACCCATAGCCACATCAAACAAATGTGAGATGACATGAGAGAGTGTCAAAAGCTTTCACAGGCATTTGGCTTTCAGAGAAGATAAAGGGAAATACCTAATTATTTCAAGAGCAAGAGCTTTATGGCATCTAAAACCCAAAGTCAAACCTGGTTTTACAAAAATGAAAATATAAACGTAGTAATGATTACTATAAATGCTAAACAGAACTAAAAATACTGCCTTTTACACAAATATTTGGTCACTTGTTTTATGTTTTCTGAGATAATTACATTGTGAATCTAGGAGTTTTTTGTTCATTCCGAAAGAGCACAGAACTCAGTATTTTCTGCCTTAAATACCAATATACACATTTTTCAGGCTAGACTCTGATGAGTCTCGTGTTAAAATTTAAAAATAAAATAAACTTGAATTCAACTTCTTGGATGTTTTTGTCCCTTTAATCAATGTCTATCCTACAATAAATTTGCCTTAAACATTATTTTAAATGCAGGATTTTTTAAAATCCCAGTACCATATGATGAACTTCTTTTGCAGATGCCTTTACCTGCTCCATCCTTTAAATACATCTAGAAGCTTTGAAAAGATACACAAGATTACATAACTGATGCTGAAATAAAATATTTTTAAATCCACTTTTCCCATCTAATGAGGACTAAAATGATCTTTCATTATGGACACTGGTCAGAATGGAGTTTTCAAGACTGAATTCCCTTAAGCTGAACTGTAAAGTGATTATGGATATAGACTTTATTTACATGATGTACTTCCCAAGGTGAAACACAATAGAGGAAACATGGGACATGAAAGGAGATTATGTAGAAAATGAATTACTGGGAAACTAAATGGTTTTGGTAATGGGGCAAGAAGCTAAGCTATGGAAAAGGAGTTAATGGCAATTACTAACATTTATAGCTATTGACTTGAAATTGAAAATAGGTCCTTGTGACTGTGGAAGAGGTCATGGTTTGTGGCACAGAGCGAACATGAACATAGTCACTTCTTTGTCTACTTTTTCATCTCATCATTCTTCCTCAGTGAATATACTAAATTCTGATCTTTCATCTAGCTGCCACCCACATGAGATTTTAAATTATCTTTCTGGTCCAAACTAAAGCATTTTGCTTTTAAGGTGTTAAATATTTCCTTGCTTGCAAAATGAAAAGATAATGCAGTCTGAGATAATGAATGTCTATTTCTTCCTCATCATTTTAATTTAAGGGGCTCAAAACTTCCTGCTGTTTCATTATACTCTGCTCAATAAAATCTTGGTATTTTCCTTCCATTATCATTTAAAAGCTTACAGACACACATCAAGAGAAAAAAAGAATCAAAATTACAATCAGAACACTTGAAGGAAAAGAAATGTTAGTACTTTTAAAAGGGAACCAGATAATTGTTTTGGTAGTGTCCCTACATTAAATAAAATTTATTTGGGCTTCACTGCAAAAACAACCTTCAAGCATACTACTGGAAGTAAGAATATCACAGAGCAAAATTATGAAGCAGGAATTTGTAAACAGAGAAGCATGACAAGATTGCTCCCATCTGCTGTCATTGGATTTGGCACTAAAGCTGAGATGGTTGAGTGTATTTCTGATTGCCAGCTGTAGGTTTTAAGTTCAACTAGTAACAAATCAGGCTGCATTGCATGTCTTATCTGAGCCCTTGGATTATACAAGAGAGAATCAATCATGGTTGCTTTTCCTAGGTGGAGAAAAAGCAGGAAAAGCCAGGGCTCCCAAGACAAAGGAAAACCGAAATACAAAGACTAGACTAAACATAGTTTTTTTTCCCCAAATGTGTTGGAGAAATAAAGATTTACAACTGGCAGGATTAGCAATTCTACAGTTACTGATGTATTCACTGGGCTTCACAAGTATCACTCAGCTAGGACAACTCAGCAACCATTTCACTTATTTGAGCAGAGCTGCAATCCTCTGAATTAGCTGGGATGTGTCACATTGTATTTATTCACCAAATCTGCTGATTTTGACATAAGCTTCCCAGATGACACTGCTGGACAGCACGCAAGTGCACGCTTATTAGTAACCCACACTGAGCTATGTAATTTGTGGGGCAATTCAACATTACACAGTGTCAAATTACTGCAGAGGAACAGCTGACTGATTAATTTAAAATTAACTAAATTCTCCACCAATAAAAGAATGCAAAATTTAGATTCAGATGCAAGGATGAAGAGCAAGAAGCTAGCATTAGCAGTACTTACACAACACTAGGAAATAATCCTGACTTTCAGTGCCTGAAATTTTCCAGAAAGCAGTTTATGCTAAAGAATAAGTGCTTGCTACTGTGTCTTGATTTGTGTGCTACAAGCTGTTTTGCACTGGAAGAAAGCACATTTATTTTTTTTGTGCTGAAAACCATACAGATTAGTGAGAGACTAGTTTTTCTGACACTGTATCCACAGCAACTTTGGGTCTGTATCCCATTTCTCCTTCTTGCTCGCACTTATTTTCTAATTCTTGGTTTTTCACTATTTCAGCAAAATTAAAGGGCAAGAGAAAAAGTGCCCAGATATTACCTACTTCCCTCCCTACAATGTGATTATATTCCAGAATCACCTGAATTTACTGCAACAAGGTTGTGCAAATGATTGTATTCACACAGGTTGTCTTAATTTTATGTTTTCCCCATAAATCCTGAATATTAAAAATGAAGCAAGGCTTGGAAATGTGAGGGGTTCATTTCTACCTTTGCTGAAATCTGCACTTTTATTCTCCTGTGTGAGTAACACAGTTTAGTGTCAGATCTCTGGGCAAATCTGCCCCAAGTGTAAACTAATAATTTCTTGCAGCAAAGCTCTGTTAGTGCAGAAAATCATGAATATTTTTCTGTGATGGCAGAAAAAGACATATTCCATAATTCTTGCTAATGTGTAGAAACAATAACACATATGGCAAAGGAAATGACTGATTAAAAAAAATAAAGTATGAATAATATTACACAGACTATTGTAAGATACATTGCATAAATCTATGCAGAAATTGTGGCAGTGTTTTTGAATCATATCCAGTACCAGATGCCAGACTGAGTCAGTCTACAAGTCCATGTGATCTAGCAATCTGCTTCAGCCTATAACAAGCTGAATGCTAGTTTGCTTCAGAGAGGATGAAAAGTTGATAACAACTCACTACTAGCACATCTGGGAGAAATTATTTATTCAGTTCTTCTGACAGTTTCTAACACGAGGTAAGATTGTTTGTATTTTAGCAATAAATTAAGATCTTACTGCTTCAATAACTCAGTGTTATCAGCTCTGTGTCGCTTTCAAGCATTCATACACCTGCGTAAATAATTTCAAACTACATGAAAGACCAGGAAATGCATTAGGTAAGGTGCTTCAAGAATGGTTCTATACTCCTAGGTAAACTGAGCATTGCAGGAGCATGGACCAGATGTTTTTGTTCCTCAGTAGCCTATGGTGCTGATTTTCTCTTCAGTACCTTACTCACCTGATCCTCAACTGTTCACCTTCTCTTTCCTTAAATACTTCAATGACCTCTATTAATACAATCATTTTAAAAGTCAAATATGTAAATTCACATACATAGGCAAAGGAATCGGAAGGAAAAGAAGCTTAAAAATTGCAAGATAGTCTACTTTTAAATGAATCAATCTCTATACCCCCACAAATCATGAAAGAACAAGGGCTATGACGTCTGCCAGGATTGCTGTGATCTTAATTTCACAGCAATATAGACACAGAAAAGTTGTTGTATGAGTTGACAACTTCCCTTTCCACATTTCCCATCCTCATAAAATTTAAAAAAAAAAGGTAGAGAATGAGTAAAAAAGGTTTAAGTATCAAGGAATGCTTTAAATCCTGTCATGGTTTAAAACCAGTAACTAAGAAAATTACTTATTTCTTGCTGTGAGATATGGATTAGAATAAGGGCAAAACAGGCATAAAACTTAAAAGGAATAAAGAAAGTTTATTGACAAACAACAAGAATAAGAACACCAGAATAAACTTCCAGAAAAACCTTTTCATCCCTTATCTATCTACTATTCTCTCGTTCACATGACAACAGAGACAAAAACTTTGGAACTTTGGTGGTTAAAACAGTCCCAATTCTTGCTACAGTCTTTTCACCTGTCTTTGTAGAGAAACAGAAGCTTCTTCCTGTTAATTTATGGAGTTTCTCAGAAGAAAACTATTTTTGTTATAGTTTTCCATTGCCCTGATATCAGCTGCCCAGAGCTGCTGTTATCAGAGCCCACCCCTCCCATTTTCACATCACTCTGAGATGTGTATGGGTCATGAGTCTAGGGATAGCATTTTTAAGGATGAGTATTCAAAGGTAAAAAAGTCTTCTTCATCTGTTTCTGTGAGCTTCACTAGACAACAGTTTTCTCATTGCCTCTTAAGGCTTCAAATCTTCCAGCACTTCACTATACCATAATTACTCAAGTTTACACTTTGAATACTTTATTCCTCCCTACATACTTATCATGAATTAAAGGAGTTCTTTCCAGGACTTCATTGTCCATCTCCATAGTTTAACAGAAAGATATTTCAGCTAAATTAAAGCATCTTCTTAATTCTCTACCTTTCTTGAAGTTTCTTTTCTTTCTTGTCACTGGTAGTTTATAAAGTCTCTTTTCATGTTGATCATTCTCCTTTTCTCTCTCTGGATAAAAAGATTAATCCGCAAGTCTCATCTGGGTAATGAAAGAGTTAAAATCTTGCCCAGGCTGTTGTAGGTAGTTCTGTGGCCTCGGCTGGTGCAGGAACTGGAGCCGTCTGTGATGGAGAGTTCCTCATGGCTGCTCTGGAGAGTGTGGTCACCATCTCTGCTTGCTGCAGGCCCAGAGCCCCTCTCCTTCTTCACTCGGCAGTTTCTGATGAATTCTATCACGGCAAAACCTGCAGCCAAGCCAGGAACCGGCCCGGCCCAGACAGGGCTCGGGGCAAGCCCCCCGCAGGCCCCATCTCCCAGCCGGGAGATGCAGCAGGCCCGGCCCGGCCCCCGCCCGGCCGCATGGCCGGGCAGAGAGCGAGAGGCCGGAGCTCTGCTACCTTTCACCGCCAGGAAACAAAGAGAACTCAGAGAGCTCTGGTTTTACACTTTAAGGTAGGATTCACAAGTTGATCCCACTTTTCAATGTCCTAAACTGCTGTCAATTCTCAGCAATGACCGATAATTGGTCAGGAGAAAAGACTCTAGGCAGTTCTCAGCAACTTCAACTTTCTTAAAGGTAAAGTAACTCCATGACAAATCCCTAAATTGATATATTTACCCTATGATACACTCTGAGATTCTAGGTGTTATTCCACTGCCAATTTCACAGGCTGAAAAAAAAAAAAGAAATAATGAAATAAAATAATAAAATCACTGTTCAATTTACTTGTTACTAGTAAATCAACTTGCAGTTGCAGATTTATTGCAGTGCATACCTGGACTGAACAAAATGGTAAATGTTTCAGGCTATTCAACCATTCCATGCTATCACAACAGTATTAGGTACACATCCCGCATCTGTATCTTTATGTCATTTTTCTTTATGCAATATATTTTAGGACTTTACTCCATTATTTTCTCTTCCTTCATCTACTCCCAGGTATCACCATTCCATCTGTAGCCACCAGCTCCTGTACTTTCTTGGGTAAGATGTGCAGTGAAAGCTATTTGAGAAACCAGAACATCCATTCAACTCCAATATTACCTACAACTGAAAATACAGAATGATGCCCTGAACTGAAAAGAAAGCCATTTTTGTACAGTTAGCTTACACCCAAGCAGACCCTTTTTGGCAGATCTCTACTGCAAAAGTGTCTTGGTACAAGGATACCCACTACAAGAAAGGAGGGTGTAAATGAGCCTGGAGACTTTCTACTTGGAAGGCTGCCCTTTTAAAATATAATTATTCTACACATATTTTCTCTTGGCAAGCACTTTATGGTCGACACAGATTGCATCGTTTCTTTTAAAAACTGATAATTAGAATCTAATGTACTGCTTTCACACAAATGCATTTATTCCTTCCCTCTAAAAATACATAAACCTTGAAAATTTTCTTAAAATTCAAAGGGGTGTGGGGGTGCCAGAGACTTTAATTCAAGACATGGAGAAATTAAAAACACAAAAAAAAAACCAGTGTAATTGTTACTAATCAAATCCAATAAAATAGTTTTTCTTTCTTTCTGCCACACATAAACATCACTGCAGAGGACATTTAGGGATGAGGTAAAATCTGTTCACAACACAGACAGTGCAAATGTTTCCTGATCCTAAAAGTTTGGATTACCTAGGGCATCTTCTAAATAATAAGTTAACATGCATTAGTCAGGCAAGAGTGGAGCTTAAAGCTTGTGTTGAGAGGAGTTAAGACACTACTACAAATGGGTCAGATGAATGACAGTAGGTATATGGAAACTAGGAGCAACTAAAATCACAGAATCAGAGAATCCTTTAGGTTATAAAAGACCTTTAAGACAGACAAGTCTAACTGCAAAATCATGAGGTGAAAGAAAGGTGAACAAAGGGAGAAAAGAATGATTTTTTTTTTAAAGGTCAACTGGAAAAGAAGAATTTTAAAGCTGAAAATTATTTCTAATAAGAAGAGGTGTATTTTTACTAGCTTTGTACAGGGCTTTCATAAGAGGCTCCCATCTGTGAGAAGGTTTTCTTAGTACTATAAGAATTTCAAACAATAATAAAAAATGTTAATTAAAGAATTTGTATTTGTGTGTGTGTGTATACGTATATATACAAAAATGTTAAAAATATTATTTGAATTAGTAAGCTGTACGTATCTTATTATCATAATTCATTTTCTTTGTGATGTATTTCTATGTCTTCTCTTTTTATGTTTAGTAAAATATCTGCTTCCAAAAACTGACATTCTTCTGACTAGTTTTTGTAAAAATAGACAACATGGTTCTGTATTTTGAAGTACAAAATTAGAAGTTCAAATTAGACTGGAATACAATCTTATTCAAAAGTAACTAAGTAAAAAAGAATTTATACTCTTTCTTTAGTGATTCTTTTTTCACTAATAAAGCTGAGCTTTATTTAAATTAAAACACTTATTATCAAACTAAATAAAACATTATCTCCTTCTGTCATGGGGATTTAGTTTAAGCACACTAAGCCAGAACAGACTTTTCCAATAATGAGTGTGGTTGTCAGGTATTAAGATGATGGCAAATGAGTCACTAGAAAGATATAAAAACAGTACCTGACTGTTCAGTTCAGATGAATCTTCATCTCTACCAACATCATGCACTTGAGGGCTTAGGGATTGCTCTTTTTCTAATTCTTCTCTTCTGAATATTTTTGTTGCATTATGTGGAATTCAATAGCAACACTTCTAAAATCACAGTGCAAAACTCCCAACATTCCTTTTATGGAATGCCATATAAGTAAAAAAATATTGGCCAATGAAAAATGTGCACTAGTAGAGCAGTGAAAGAATAAAAAATTCACAATAATGTCTTAATATAATTTAATTATACAAGTAATTATTTATATAAGTTACAAATTGCATAGATTTCTGATGATTATTTCTGCATCACCAATTCAGCTGGAGCTGATGCATATAGAAACACAGTGTTCTGGTCTGCCCTTTTCAACTTTAATGCAAGAATCAACATTAGAAATAATTTTTAAAATTGAATTATTCTTATTGTTGTCATATAACTCCATGTTACAATGTGCTCTGTGCACATATGTTGATAGGTTTCAGTTCACAGTTATGTTGAATGTCATTTGAGAGAAATGTTCTGCAGAATGGTGACAGCTGATGAGAACTTCAATCTGTTCAGGTGTCTGGGTATAACCATTGTTATAACCAAATAACAACATAATCATGGGTTACAACAACAAATTCCATTATTGGCCATTAGACAGCAACAGGAGAGAAAATGTGAGTAAATTTATCAACATCAAATTTCTTCTTTATCCAGTGCAATTTTATATATTCTTCCAAAGGATTATGAGCTAAAATGAAGTGTGCAGCTGCTGATGACAGCTCAGTGGAAAAGGATTCTACCATACTATTAAATTTTTATAATTTTAGAATTTTTCAAAATATATAACAGGAACCATTGAATGTGAAACCCCCACAATCCAAAACCCTTAATGAATCAGATGGGAAAAGTGAAGTTGTGCCATGTGTCCTCATACATAGATGTGGTCTTTTCTCCACTGTGCACCCAAAATCTGTGGTAAATAGTCCTCTGGGTTGAGGGAGCCTGTGGAAGACATAATTTATTTCTAATGAAAGCATTTGAACTGGCCCAAGGAGGCCTGGTTTGATCTACACCTGTGAAAGCACTGGTACTCCCTCTGTACCTGTGCTTGGCTATATTCCCTGTGGTTAAGTCAGAGGATGATCTTGATGTCCAAAACTCAGAAATAATGGAAGAGAATTTGCCACAAACAGGGCTCTGGGGGAAAAAAAAAAAAATCATCCCAGCTTTAAGCAGGAGATATTTTTATTTCTCTTCAAGACAATACTTACTCACTGATTCCAAAAACTAAATGAGGAAAAGACAGCATTACAGTCAAATTCTAACTCTTGCTATTTAATTGTGCAAGATCAGCAAAATGTTCAATGGCATTGCTGTAATCAATTAAAATGGTAAGTATGATCTTTTGAGGTAGAGTATGTGATTGCAGTATTTCCCTTTTGAAAGAGGAATCACTATAAGTATATCAAACAAAGCTGCATCTCTGTATATAATACATACTGACAGTAATACATTATTTTGCATGGTGTTCCCTGCTGTATCTTTTCTACAACATATATAAAATATCAGTGCATGAAAATATAAATTATGCTGTATGAATAAATATAATAAAAATAGACACTAGAAACTTAGGAAGTCTTTATGTGAATTTTTTTGCATCTAAACCAACATTTCTAAGACACCCATTAAAAGAGAGTTTACAATTTCTAATGAATATCTATTTATATTTATGAAGATAGTCTCTGAAGATCACCTGATAACCACTGTTCAGAAAGCTGAGAACAAGCAGGAGCTTTATACTGCAAAGTGACCCTGAAATGAATCTGTTGGCACGGTTAGAAATTTTTAGTCTAGAATGAGGTGTTTATGGTCATGAAATGACAAAATATCTTTTCCTTCTAGGGTGCATGAATGTGATCCATTTTCTGTAGAATTATAGTCTATAGATCTCTTAAGCTACCAGGTAGAAAATCCTTTTTAGTTACTTGGACTTTTCTACACAGAAAATACCATTATCATCAGATAATGATGATAATGATTGCATGACACATGCAATCCTCATCTCACCTAATAATTATGACATTATGGACTTGTTTCTTGTTTGAGATAGAATTTATCATGGAAGCTATAGCTACAGCCAGTCAGTTGCATGATGTTTTTTCTCTCACAAGAGTTCCCCTACCAATGCTAGTAGGAATACCTACTTTGTGATAGGAAAGTGTGGGCTGTGCCATTAAGTTTCTGAAGTGACAGAATAAAAGACAGATGCCTGTTGAGAACTGCCATGCTGCTGAAAGAGATCTTGACTCTGAGCAGCTTCCCACCCCTTTTCTTGGTGGTATTCACTTCTCCACCCTAAACATCTGGAGCTAATTGAATTCCTCTGAAGTTCTTTATCTCAGACTGTCCCATCTATCTAGAGGAATAGAATAGCTGGCTTTTAGTAAGCCTGGCTCTTTTTAAATTAATTATGGAAAAGTCACATTTCCTGCTAGAGTTGCTCTTCTGAGGAGAGAACAACCTGTACATACATGAGGGACAGTACCTGTGAGGCAGCATACATTTCCACACCACAGCTGCAACTAGGAGAAGAATAAGTAGATGGAGAGCTATGCAGTCATAAATGTCTAAAGGCAAAGTAGGCACAAAGTAATCTACTGTTCATCAGTCCCTGACACAGAAAACCCTAGTTAGGGGTTAGCTGATCTCCACATTCATATAAATGGTGCAAAGTATTATGAACAGATGAATCAGATGTGCAAAATATCCAGAGACAGCTTCTCTGTAAAGCCAAGGGCTCAGTATCCTTCCTAGAAGAGTACCCTAATTAGGTTCCCTAAACTAGATTTACTCTGCTTTAGGAAGTCACAACCTCATGACACGCAGAGGCGTGAAAGGACACATTATTACATAGAATCCCATTGCCTTACCCATTACTCTAAATAAGCTGAATTTTTCTGTGTCAAAGATGATAACAGAAATGATAATATCAACTATACTGATAAATACACAACTTTTAAGTATTTCAAAAAGGCACTCTGTCATAAGCGAAAAGTGACAGGTTCTTGTAGCTAGAATGGAAAAAGAAAGACTAGAACTTTAGCAAATGCATCCCTAGGAATGTGTACTGAATGAGTATCAGTTTAAATCCATTGCATTTGGAAAGCTAAAAGATTATAAACTGATTATAAAAGCTTATGCTTAATTTTATACTGATTGGAATCTTATTTAGCAAATACATCTTCTGCTATTTCCTGATTTATATCAGTGTGCTCTTCAATTCCAGCTTGAACTTGGAAGGGTTTAGAGTAAAGGCCTTACTAAATTCTGCTGGTGCTGATGAAGCTTTCTTCATTTTTATCCTTCCCTTAATTAATTTTTCTTTGGTTTTTTTTTTCAAGTATTTTTCCTTATTGACTGCCTAGCAAATGTATGTTAAAAACTCCCTTCCTCATGTATTTAAGTTTAATGTTAAGTTAAATAAAAAATTTCTTCCATACACTAGCTTAAAGCTCTGTCAATTAAGGTGTCTCTTTTTGTTTGATAATGATATACTAGAACAGATAGGGAATGACAGAGTAGAAAGATTGTACCTCAGCCTGTCTATCACTGTGACAAGTCATACTATCATAAACTGTTTGACCAGTTCTCCTATCTAAACAGGAATAAAAACAACTTAGTTCTATCACAGAGGTGAAAAATATAAATTTTAACACATCTATTAGAGGGATAATTTTAAAGCATTTATAGGCACAGAATTTTATGAATGAAATACAATATCACTTGAATTTTTAATCTCTTTGTCTTAAGTTAGCCCCAAAAAAATCAGGCCAACATTCACACTACAAGACACAAAAAAAAATCCAAATTGCAAAATAATCCATCAAGCATGGACAAATCCAAGCAGCAACATGCAAGGAAGAGAAGGTACAGCAAAGAAACTGAAGGACCACTTCTGTGCCCTGTGAATGAATTTCAAGAAAGCACAACCCCATGAATAATGTTCTGGCTGCAAGATTTCCCCAGAACAACGTTTTCAAAGGCTGTATTATCACGCAGCAGTGTTGATTTTCCTCATGTTCCAGAAGCAGCATAGGAAAGAGTTATGTTGTATGTATTTCTTTCATTTTGGTGAAGCAGTTCAGATATGACACATGGTGCATAGTTTGCATTTTTTTACTGTCTTATGACCTAGAGTTTTTGGGAGATTTTTTGAAGTTTGAGGTTTTGCAAAAATTGGTAAACATTCTATTTCAGTGGGGTCTTTTCACTGATCAACATTTGCATGGAAAAAAAGTAGGTTCTTAAGACACAGGTAAAGCATCAGGTAGAGTTTGTTCTTCCTGGCTTGGATTACTTAAAACTAGCAGCATTTATATGGCATTATACAGAACTGAATGAAATCCCAAAAATCCCGTATATATTCTAAATTATGGATACATTCATATTTCATATATTATTAAGCTACACTGTGTAAGAATATGCCTTCATATTATCTAATTGGTATGCCTTCTTTTTAACAAAAATGCCACACCTATGTACTAACAAGCAAAAAAAAAAAAAAATCTTCCACAGCTCAAGGTTACATCATTTCTGCAAAAATAGAGCAGTTTAATTATAAATCTGAATGTGATTGTCTCTCCTGGATTTTCCCAATTCGGTTTTAAGGAAGAACATGTTGAGTTTACGTGCAGTTATATGCTAGCTATAGCATTCACTTTCAAGATTTACTCATATTTTTAATGTATAAAGACAAATGTTCCTAAGAATCAGTGAAGAGTGCAATACAATAGATAAAAGAATGTAGAAAGCTTTATAATTTGGAACAGAAATTATTGCATGGCTGCTATAAGATCTCTGTTTTCTATAGCTGTGGCTGTATTTCTGTTTTATACTGATGAAATGGAAGAACAATCATCTCTGCTGCTGCTATTGGAAGTGGAGAAGGAAGAGGAGAGCACAGTCATTTTACTCCAGGGACAAGAAGGTGGAGAGAGAACTTAGAAAAAGCAAGGAGCGAGGTAGAAAACCTGTCTGGATGAGTTTATATTCCATTCTTCTGACAGAACTGCTCATTGAAAACAACAGAGATGTTAATTCGTTCCTATCTTGCATATGATTCTTCTGGAAGTCCTTGGGAAATCAGATTACGAGGACAAAATCTGTCCAGGATCCAGGGAAGTGTAACTGTGTCCATAAAGCCTAAACCTTTGATTTGAGAAAGTCAATGACAGAACTCCCATTGTCTCCAATTTTATTCAGTAATAATTAAGGCCTTGTAAGCACTAGCAGGATACTCTCCTGCAGAGTATTGGCAGGGTTCTCTCCTGCAGACTGAGAGTAAACATTTTCTTTTGTTTAAGTTCATGTGCTTAGGGAAATTTTCTTTTCACCTTTAAGTTTTACCATACTAAAGATCTCAAAATGGAAAAAAAAGAAGTCTTGTGTAGAAACCATTCATCAGCTCTCCCCTCAATCTCTCCCACCCCCTCCTTTTTCATTTTCCAAGGCCTCAAATACCTCAAATAATAATATTTGATTATTTCAAGAATCAGGGGTAGGATAAACTTTATAAAAAAAAATGCTTTTGCAATTTAACACTAACCTTTGTTAGACAGAAATTACCATGAAATCCTTTCAGTGGTGCAGGAGTTAGTTTTGATGTGGCAGGTATTTTATCCATTCATAAATGTCTGTAGAAGTCAGGCTTCTTTCACTGACAAATGTTGCAGCTATTGGTAGCTAAATTCACCTCCATTTGCAGCAGCAGTTAATTATGATCAAGGAAGTGAGATTCACAAAGGGAACCCATTTTAGCAATTTTCCTAAAAATATTCCTTTGGTGTGATAAATGACACACTTTTTGAACATAAGAACAGACTTATCTATTAAATAATAATATATTCACTGTCTGTAGACCTTCTGAACATCAAACATCATCTTTCCTTTGCCACCTGCCTTTAAGTTTTTACAGATTTCATCATCTTGTGACAGTCCCAAATGTAGAAATGAGGACTGTGGAAAGTGTTTTTGCCTCTTCAAAATGACTGTGTAAATATTTTACTCACTGAATAATAGAAAATCTCCATAGAGAATAAGGCACTTTAAGAAAATACAAAACCTAGTGACGTTAATTTTGGTTATGCCTGAAAGAGATACATATAGAAACTTCACATTTGTTAATGGGAACAGAGAACAATGGCACCTATTCAGAATTTGATCAGATCTAATGAAATGGCATTTGTTTATAACAAAGCTTTCGCTCTAGCCATATTTGCAACATAAATTGAACTAAATTTAACAATAAGGGAGAAGGCAGTCTAATTTACATAGGAACATAAATCCATTACTGCAACCAATTAATCCAGAGAGGTAAAAAATAGAGAGCATTTTCTTAATCCAAATCAAAGAATGAATAGGTAATTGCAGTTATTTACTACGGAATTTTCCAAGAATGAGTAAACCAGGAAACAGTAGTTATTTCTGTTGCTCCCACTTTTTTAGGGGAAAATACTCTAGATATAAAAATTACCAAATCTGTTGAAAGCTAGTATTTTTAATGCTATTAACAAATGGAATATTAAAATATTTATTTTCAGTGTGAAGTGGTTTGTCAGAAAATCTCATTTCTTTCAAGGATATCTGATGATGATTGGTCTTCTGAAGTATTGATTTAATGAGTTAGAATAGATTCTATGTGAAAACTGCCTTATGAGAGTACTCTCTTGTAAGTAGTGCTTACATTAATTGAAGAGTAATGCACTCTAGTATTAAGGCAAGTTGTTTTCCCTATCTCATTCAGGAGGCAAGCTCTAACTACCAAACTATGATCACAGTGTGTGACTGACTATAGGAACATGGCAGGTGCAGCCTCTAAAGAGAGAGTCTGCAAGCCATCCGTGGAAAGCCATGCAGGGATTTACTCTGTAGAACTGCACTTTATTTATCTAGTGGGAATAAGATGTAACAGCCACAGCTCATACCCACAGCAGGGAACAGGTCTATTTATAACAGCCATGTGCCCCAAAGAGACGATTCTATTAAAGGAATAACGTCTTTAAGTAATTGAGCCTTATTTGACTCAATAAGAAGAGAAAAAGTCTTTATGCACAGAGCTTCCCACCTTCCTCCTCTGACCTTCCACACCTGCACAGGGGAATAGCCATCCTTCTTGAGCTGCTATGAGATCCAATTTAGAGCCACATCCTTTACTTTAAAAGTAAGTTTTTTGAGAGGATAGCTTAGCAGAATGAGAAGAATACGGCATTCACTTGTAGTGAGCCTTTTTAAGCTTTCAGAATAGATTCATCTCTCATTGGCATCCAGCTGGCCTTGTTTTGAGTGCAGCAAAATTTTCATTGAAAAAATCATATAGCACAGACAGAAAAAAAGAAATTAAGCAAAACCAAGCTTTTGATTTACTATATGTGTGCCTTAAATGTACATATTTTTCATCTTAATGATACAGTTACTGGAAACATGAATTGGTGTTGTGGGATGCCAAACACCTGTCACAAAGAAATTTCATGCTATAAAAGCATGAATAAACTATGTCCCAGCACACTTACAGCCATATCAGGATAATGTTCTTCTGTAAGAATTCAACTGAATACCAATTTTTCTATAAATGTTCTTTTAAAATTCATAAACTTAGCAAGAAACACCAAAAAATATTTTGAAATTCATAAATACATCAAGATTTCTTTGCTAATTTGTTCATTAACTTAATAGCCTAGTTAGACTGGGCTTAGGTTGATTAACAAGCCATTATATTTCCAATCTCACATAAAATGAAAATAATCTTAGAATTAGTTTGATTTAAATAAAACTAGTAAGCAGTTGTGTTTCCATTGGTGGAACAGCTGGTACCTGGAGCAATAGTTATATACTTTCTTCCTATTTTGATATACCAGCTGTACTATACCACTAGTAGCAGTGTAGAATTTCTGACTTCCTGAAGCATCTATTTTGTGGTTAGTACTGGGTTGTTACTGTGGGCCCCTAGAAACAATTTTGGGTCTTATATGACTCCTTTGTTATCAGCACCATATGATTGACTGTGGAATATGGGATTCCTTGGAATTTTTTTTTTTTTTTCCTGTAGGAAAAATCTTTATCCCTGTAAGATAAATATATACAAAGTGTGTGATGAAATGTGAAATAAAAACTGTATTTTAGAAGAAAAAGGAATGGGATAATCTGAAGATGTCTCTTCAGTACATAAATTAAAAATTTATTTGATGTCGATTAACTTACGCTCAAAAAAACTCTTCTGTACTTAAGCAAGTTTGCTCTCAATGAGTAATGTTTTCAGTTTTAAGAAGGAACAAGAAGAAATATTATTGGAAGTCAGAAGAAAAAAAAATACAGAGTAGTTCTCCAACTTGCCTTTGATCTTTGAATGTCATGACTTTGATAGGCAGATAAATAGGTGCTTCAGCCTGGCTGGGCCGTACAAAGCACAGTGAAGAACAGACACATGCTTGTCTATAAAGAGGTTATAAAAGAGAGGTTACAAATCTCAGCTGGAGGCTATTTCTCCCCATGAGTGCAGTGCAACTTTCTAACATACATCCTTCCTCAGCACAGCAGCACAAACGCATCATAATCATTAAGGGAAGGTTGTAAGGTGCTTCCAGATGACTTCCCAAAAGGGCAAGTAAACCACTGTTTTCCCAGCATTAGTGACTGCATTTTGCAGGCTGATCCTGCTGTTACTCCTACTTCTGTCCCACAGGAGAGGTATGTGTGCCAATGCCATGCCAGGGCAGCAGATACCAGCTCTTTCTCTACTTAGCCTGCAAGAACTCCTACATTTCCTGGCTGAGCAGTAGTGCCAGCTGTGAAAAGAATGGAAAAGCACTTTTCCCCATGGGCAGGAGAAATAATAAACTAGTCATGGCAACAGCAAATTAGCAGCACATATCAGCACTGCAGGGTGTATATAGGATTTGTATAGTGACACACTGAGTCCCAGAGGTGTTACAGACTTTGACAAAGGAAAGGTAATGATGTTCAGGTTCTACAAAGCCACGTTCATGTAAGAGCTACAGATGATAACTGAGAGAGCATTAGCAACCCTACTTGGAGGAAGGGAAACAGACAAAGAAATAGAATGGTACAAAGAAGCCCAATGGTACAATTTGTAAACAGAATTCAGTGAAAGTGAACTGACTTTAATGGCAGTACTCAATCGTTCAGCTGCCTTCCAGCACAATAGTTGTAGATGAGTGTAAAGTCTGCTTTTCATTCAAGCCACAGAACCTCAAAGGTCAGAGAAATAAAGAAGAATAGTCTAATTTCATAGAACTTCAGCTAGGACCACCTCAGAAATTATCGATCTTAGTAACTCCAGCTGAGTTAGTGAGCGAGAGCAAGACAGAGAATAGCAAAACATCAGCTCTACAGAGAGCACCAACTAAAGCAACTTATTCTCCTTCCATGTGAAACTGGGTCAGTTTGATGAAGGTTTAAGGTCAAAACCACTAACGGTCAAGACTGTGAAACCAGAGGACCTGCAAGAAGAAGGTTTGGATCATTTGCCAGCTCAAAAGTAAATAATTAAATGAAGTTTCCCCAAGTGCAGGCTTTACACACAAAAACAGACACCCACAGATTGCCCATATGCTTCTTTTAGAGTAGCTCTTTTCCTAGTTAACATGGAAGAGAAAAATGAAAAAAAAAGATAAAAGAAGGAGAAAAAAGGAGACTGTGATCAAAGGTGTAAATCATATGCATTACTAATAGATGTTGCAAAACAGTTAACAAATGTTTCCAAAAGAAAGGGCAAATGAATTTTACATAGCCAAGTATTTTAAAAATACACATTTTATGAGAATCTTAAAGGGAAAAACAGATGGCATTTTAGACTGCGTTCTACATACAAGATTTCTCTATCACAGATTGTGAATTATGTATATATCCTTCTCATATCTTTTATATATAAAAAAAGGTTTTAAAATATTAATTTTTTGTAGTTTAGAAAACGTAACCATGAATATTTTCAGGAATACATAATCTGAAGCACTAGCTTTCAGAGAAATAAAAATAATAATAACATAAACAAATATTCAGAAAATTACTTCTGTTCTTCATAACACCTTGTATCATTTTTACACCAAAATTTTATCTTGAAATATTTATTTTTCTGTTGGACTATTCTACTTCTCTTTCCATTTCATAAAAATAATTAAACTACCCTTCATTTTATCTTTCATTATTGCAGTGGAAAAAACTATTTAAATAGATTATCTATTATAAAGTAAATATAGTAAATACAAACAATAAGCAATTTTTTTATTTCTCTGGTATAATTCTTACAACTTTGCGTTACCTGCTTCATGCTTGGTCTTAACAATCATTTAAGATCAAGTCAAAATTTATTCAAATTGAAATATCTTGGTGACTTCAACATAAATTTGATCTATCTCATAATTTTTATTGTTCTTGATTTTTTTTTTCACAACATGAAAAGTAATGAACGTATTCTAACACAGATGAGAAATAATAATAAAAAGAAGACTTAGACAAATGTAACTTTTACTTGCAAATCACACACAGACACATACAAACACACACACACATGCAGCACCAGACTTGGAGGTTAATTTCTTCTAAATCAGTACCATTTTACACAAGCAATGCAAAGACTTATTTTTAGTGCCTAGATTTTTCAAGAACTGTAAGTAATGAAAGATATACACTACTAACTTGAAATTTTTGCATATTCAGGCATGTAAGTACCATAAATATAAATATCACTAAGAGTTACTCCAAACTGAGATTATACACTCATGCTTTATACTACTGTTTTGCATAATTTCTTCCCCACCTTTGTACACTAGACAGTTTAAATCTCTTCTACTCAGTAGATAATCTTAAAAATACTGGAAAATTTAACCAAAGTTTAGGGAAAGACAGCTGACTAAATATGCCAGGACTGACCTAGCCTTGGGTAGTGTCTCTGTATCTATTTTTTATTAGACACAAGCTGTACCTATGTTAGCAGGTAATGTGAACCAGCGAGAGTGTTCTGTAGAAGGAATCAGCTGATGGAGAGGAATGATGCAGGCAATAAACGCACCTCAGGGTTTTCTGCTGCGAACAAAATCTCATCTGGTTCGGTGGACTAAGTGCCAATTCATGTAGTGTATCCTCTCATCTTTTTTTTATTGAGAAGTGATCTAGTTTGTACTCTCCAAGACCTCTCCTGATGTGAACAAAACTACAGTAAGTCTGAATGATCAAGAGATTTGCCTCAAAATTGCCCTTTAGTTCGGAATGAAAACACTCATGAAGATTTGCCAGCTATCTGGTAACGATTTTGAAACATGGCTACGACTTCAGAATTTAAGAAGTATAATATTACTTCTTAATTTTAAAAAATCAAAAATAATTTTTAAGGTCACATTTATTTTTTGGACACAGCCCAAAATGCAAGTGAACTTGTCTGCATTGTATCTTTAAGTAAAGATATAGAACTCTCATTTACCGGTTATGTTTGTGCTGGCATAAAGTAAAGTGAACTGGAATTAAACAGGATAAAATGAAAATTTACTTTAAAATCCATGAATATGAAAAACAATTTCTGAAAATATTTTTTCTTAATAAATTCTGTTAAAATGTGTTGACAACATTTAGAAAAATTTCTTTATTTACTTCATAAACATTGTTTTAGGATCATCTTGTCCTTTAGTGTATAATATTAATGAACATTAAGACTATAAATTATTTTCAGGGGTTTTTAAGACACTGTCATGAAAGAATACCAATGGCTTTGAAAAGTCCTTGAATAAATTTACTCATATTTATCTCTGTAATTTACTTTTTTTTCTGCAGTTTGAGTTACATTACCGGAAAGTAACACTGGAGATAAATTACTGGACCAAATAATTTCTGCCTACTTATTTAACTTATTTAACAACATATGGACTATCCATCACTAACAAACATGACAGTAAACTCCCCACAAACACACAAGATAAAAGAACCTTTGGTTCCCATCCTAGATATTGGGAAGAAGGATTTTATATGCCTTTTTTCTCCCAAAAAACACCACTTTATGTTTTCCCCAATAATACAAAATTATCTGTACAATGCATTAAATGTGATCAGATTCAGGATGTATTTCTTATTATCTTGTATAGCCTATAGGAAAAGTGATGTCAATAGGCTAATTACTTATACCATTACTTTTTGCAAGTTTTTAACCACTAATACTTGGAGATAATTAAAGAAAATGAGCAGCCTGTCAGAATTATTTAGTACACTGAGGAAGCCACTACTTCAGAACCAGTCTCTGGGGCTGGACTCCCCAAAGAGACATGCTAATAATCTATTAGAAGGAAGACAAGTGAATACCCATAAAGCACAAGTCAGACAGACTGTTACAAACACAAGACTCTCGGTTGCCTGTTTTGCCAGTTATTTTAATAACTTTGTCATCTGTATGGATGATCCTTGAACACAGTAGGCTCTTGTGGACTTGGCAGCACTGACCTTTAATCCCCTTTCCTCTTCCCCTTTTTTACTTTACCTTACTTTACCTTGCAACTTGACATTATTAATTCCAAGACTAGGAATGGACTTGGGAGCTAACTACTTAATCTAAAGAGCACTGCAGTGCTGGATGTAGGAAAATTTAATCAGTAATCCTTTAATTCACTTCCAGGTAGACAAATCTGCCCAGCTCCTTGGAAGTAGCGTCCTTCAACAGAGACACAATTCCCTGCTTATCAGTTGGGACAGTATCAAACTGTAGACCATTATTTATATAAAAAGCGCCACATTTAACAAGAATTAGAAGAATCAGAAGGATGGACTTTCTAGTTTTTAAGGTTTCAATTTAATTTTTGGATTATTCAGACAAATAATTCTGTCTTCCTGTGCTTTAACTCCCTACTTTGGGAAGAGAGCTGATACTTTCTTGCCTCACAGAGCCATTGCAAGGATAGTCTTTGAAATGTTCAGATGCCTTAGTGATGAGGCCCAAAAAAAGCACATATTTGAATCACTCTATAGACATGTTAATAAACAAAGAGGACAGAACAATTAATTTTTTTTGTAGGATCAATTACAATTTCTTTTTAATAGTGTTGCTCAACAACAAAATAATAGCTTAGACATTAATTTATTTTTAATTGTTAATATATCTAATTTTATTACCCTGAGTAATAAAATTATGCTATATGTGCTACCAGACTCACCTGGCAGACAACTCAGCTTGCTGAGGAAGGAATGATCAAGAGCACTTCAGAACCAGACTTTACAATAGCTTTCAGATATGATAGTGCAATTAACATCTCAAAATGGTGATAGAGTAAATAAAATAGTACTTAAAAAAGAACCAAACCTAATCTTTGCATCCAAATGGAATGACTCATTTTTGGTTTTGTATTTTGCTGTACAGAAAAAAAAACCCAGCTCAATTTATTGTTTCTAATATATCAATCATAAACTTGTTTATTATAAGACTTATATAAGCCTTTTTATAAGCCTTTTAACTTCTTGATAATATCAAATTTGTCTATTAGCATATAAATTGTTCAAAATAAGTAAATATTTTACTTTTAAAAAATAACAGAGCAAGACATACCTTTACTGAAAAGAAATTTTCAGTTGTACTGGTCAGTCTTTCAAGTTTTCTTTATAGCAAGCATCTTTAAATTGGTTTTTAATCAGCACAAATGCTCTCTGCCAGAATTCATTGTGCTTGCGCAGGAATCTCGTGATTCTGCAAACACTCATTGATTATTTTCTTGGACTCTAATACTGGCATCAATTAAACTAGAATCAGTAACCTGCTGTTAGGCTGATATAGCTGGGTTTGACAAGCAGGAGTTATTAACTGGCTTATATGACAGTGCTGAAAAGTACTCTGGGTTTCTAGAAAATTTATACTGCACCAATAATGGCGATGAGACTTTTTTCCTTAGCTTTCTGCTCCACAGTTTATGCTTCAATTCTCACAGTAAGAAAAAAGCAACATTGTTACAGCAATTAGACTGTTCTGTCTCACTCTTTTATTATAATCCTTGATTCACATCAGCAATAATACATACATTTATAGGCTGATGGTTTTTGATGTAATAACTCTTGTGGACTATCCAGATCTGCAACTTGACACACTAAAGAAAATATCTTTGGATCCTACATTATGAAACATTAAAAAACGGTGCTCTCTTCAATGTAGTAATTTTACACTGACACCAAGGTACAAGAAAACATAAAAGATTCAGAATCAGCTGTGATCAACATCTTACTCAGACATCACTCCTGAAAACCAGTGCTATGAAAAAAACTTAAACAACCTCTTGTGGATGACATAGAATCATCATCAGGGACTTTTGCTCACCCACTGCCACAATGACATAAGAAAAGGATTTACTAATTAAAACTCATCTACTGACATTATCCTCTAGGATATTGGAACAGAAAATGCCCTCATCTTGTCTCACCTTAATCTTTAAAGAACAACTTGAACTGAATACCAGAAAAGGGTTTTTGAAGACCCAAAAATTAAATAAAAACCAAAAGGCTGGTGTACACATTCATGACAGGCCTACATTCTTTTTTACCCAGCACATGAAACACCTACTCTTCTTCAGTGTATGTGGGATTTTGTATATAAAGACTGTATGAAAACATATACAGAACTCTGAAGGTTTTTAAGCTTGCAAGACAAAGAAGAAATTCTTCCACAGAAGTAAAGCAGAAGATGTAATAAAAAAAAATCCTTTCATTTACTTCTTGATTTTCAGCTTATCAGGCAGTCAGACTAACAAGACATGATCACATTTTTCTCTCTTATCCCCTTTAAGAGGTCATTTTATTTTCATGAAGCAGATTGTGAAGTATAATTTAAACCACCTACTGCCTTTTATATGACATAAGATTTGCATAAGAGGGTAAAAATATCCCAGCAAAAAAGACATAGAGGAATAGTGTTTTCTATCTGTCTGTCTGTTACAAGTGTGTTTGAGTTTGAGTGTAGGTACCACTGTGGTTCAAGGGTTGTCACCTTGATGCTGCTTGTGGATGATGAGCTTGCCTGGGAGGTTTCACTGCACCTGATCAAGACCCCTCACATTCCCAAGCTGGCCTGAGCATTGTTCCCTCTCACTTAGAGTCAGAGGGGAAACCAAATCACAAACTGAGTGTGTGGGCTGCATCCTCAGCACAGCAAATGTGTTTTGTGCTTAGGTCAGCTTCAGATAGAGGGGATCTTCTGGGGAACCAGTAGGGGGCCAGAAGAGGCTCAGCTCTTTCTAAGGATGTTTTTAAGGACAATACTGTGAGTGACATAGACTTGAAAACTAAATAAACAGTTAGTGTGAAATGGCTTGCAGCATGAAATATTGAAAGGCAAGAAGATTTGCAACAACATCCCAAGCCTCTCACTAAATGGACATTTTTCATGGCATTACATTTTTATAGAGACTTGCGTTTCTGTCTTATGCTTTTTGAATCTAATATTATTATTAATATAGCCAAATTGACAAAACAATTAGTAAATTGTTATGAGAAGTACTGCAGGTATTTGCATTTCACATGTGAAGACAAATATTTGTATTTTTCACTAGGAGAGATGCTACTTAATAAAATATATTTTTTCTCTTTAGAACTGATTTCTTACTTGATGAAATTTCTTGCCCATTAAACTGTCCAAACCAATTTCAACAAATTTAGATGACTCACTTTTGGGAACATGACTAATATGAACACTTATCATTATTTTAATCTAGGTGGAGGAGCAGAGCTCCCAAAATGTCCCCAAAACCTGGTATACTGCACTGGGTGCACATGGCCTCCAACCCAGAACTCTGGCAAAGGTGAAGGCCAGAGAAAGCACAGTTCACCACATAATTTCCAAGTGTCCAGCAATTCATGCATATATTGGTGGTGACTACACTTATTAGCCTTTGGAAATTTGATTTTTTTATTGTTTATTTCATTCTCTTATCATTAACATGAAAATTCTGTTATCTTTGCAGCAACATGTGGCATGGAGATACTTTTCTTGGATTGATTCATCTTGTGAAGAATCACTTCCTTTCCTTTGCACTTAATGTGCCACCTGTTGACTTTGTTTGTGCCCCACACATCTTACATTATTGAAGGTGGGAATCTTCCTCCTTTAGTCTCACCCCTATGTTCAGGATATTTTTGAGACCTATCATACCTCCTGCTCTTTTGTTTCTTTTCCAGGCTAAGGAAACCTATCTTACTCAGTTATTCCTCACTCAGGAGTCAGTCCAAAGGTCCTGATTAACTTTTTGTCCTTGTTTGTATTTTTCCTAGTTCTTTGGGACACATGTTCTCTGCGAGTAGAAAGAAATCATTTCCTGTGGGGAAGATACAGGCTCACCAGAAATTTAGATACAAAGCTGTATTAATGACATCTATTTCCTTCGGCTGCTGCTAACGATTTCTAACATCCCATTTGCCATTTTTGGCACTCCCTGCACACTAAGCAAATGTGCATACAGTTATTATGAAGCAAGATCTCATTTGAGAAATTATCATTTCCACAGAGCACAACAATTTATTAATGAAATATAAATTCTTCCCATCCTTCCACAATATGTACCCCTTTATATCAGATTTCATGTCTTATATTATTCCTGTTTCATAAGGTCCTTTTCCCATTTTTTCCATTTAGCCTTTGTCTTGAGTAATTCTAGTACCTTAATTTGAGGAGCAAACACTCCCCTGGATATTCTCACACTTTCCAAGATAATTTATGTTGACATTAAGTAGCACAGGCCCCAGCCTAAATCCTTACTGATACTGAATATAGCATCATAGTGTCCAGGATGAAACATAGTAATGTTTTTTCAGTGGTCAGTTAAATATTTTCAGAAGAGTAAGAGTGAATAATCCATCTGTTACTGAAAATCTATTTTTTTTAGCAAGCAGTAGCAAGGTTTTAATGGCATTGCAGTATCAATCATTGATAACAGAATCAATAACAACTCTAACTTACATGTTCATGGACTGACCGCTAAAATAAATACGATACACACAAGGTAATAATTTTTATAATTACAGCTGATGTTAGAAGACAGGAGTCTTTTCCAAGTTTGCTTTGTTCTTCACACACAAAAGAGCAAAGAACATACAGAAGAAAAGAACAAGAATTTCTCTTGTAAATAGAAGAATAACTACTGCACACAGATATTTAGACAAAACATATTGTATTTATGCATTTATGAAACAAAACCTTCTCCAGAGGAAAATTAAATTTAAGCTAGTTACTAAAAATAAAAAACACTTTCGTTTTAATTCTAGTATGTGTCAATGCTAGTGGGCATTGTGTTCTCTTATTAGTATGTCTTTCAGCTTTTCTCCTCCCTTTTTCATCTTTTAGGATCTCAGCCCCTGAGCTAGGTGGGGGAGGGATATGTCACCCAGCAGTGTGGAAACAATCACCTTTCTCCTTAGTCACCCTCTTCTGCCTATAGAGCACACATATCACTGCACAGTGAACTACACCAAGAAACTCATCAGAGTTTAAAAAAAACACTGGAAGGAGAAGGCCAATTTTACACCAGATTGTTTTTATGCTTTAGTTCATCTTCCACTCTTAGAAACAGCATCATCTGTTTCTAAGAGTCTGATAATGACTCTACAAGGTTATTGGCTTATTTGGGATTTTATAATCTCCATTTAGATTGACTAAATGATAAGCAAGAGACAACAGAGAGAAAACTATGTATGCTATAGTGTTCTTGTTACAAAATTATTTCCCACTACTGGGGCATCTAAATAATAGTTCATTATTTTTATGTATTATTGTTTTGTCCTCAGTTTTAATCTTGAAAGATGTAATCAAAGGTGTTTTAAGAAATAATTATTATGTAGTAAAGACAATGTTTGTTTATGAAAGACAATTAATTTACCAACACATGTGGAAAATATAAGCAAGTTTTTGGGTACACAAGGTCTACTTGAAACTGGAAGAGAAGCTGTAGAGTTCAAAACTTGTTAACTGGGTTAATTCCTCAGAATTTAATAGGACACGTAACAGATCCTATGCAAGAGGTAAGATGATTGCAACTTGTGCATCAGAATGGATAGCAGACACAGGGAGGCAGAAAGAAGGATTAGAGAATGGTTGTCTATAGAGGGAGAGACACAGGTCATGTAGAGGCTGTGGGAAAGGAAGCCTTGTGGATAGAGGGAAATGATCATTGCCATAAAAACAATACTTGCTCCAAGTCCATTGCTTTCTATGTTATATGACAGAAGTTGTGATTTGATACATCACCTTAGAGTAACAGGGCATTTTGCATTTTAGGACATCTGCTGCCCTGTCTTTCAGGGCCCTAAATGACAAACCCTGTTATGTAATGGCAGTTCTTGACAGGACTGTCAATTCCAGTCATTGCTGTGTCTAACTTGCATACAAGGATATTAGCTGCAGTGACTGAAGATGACATAACCTTCTAACTTGTTAGCTTCTCCTATATGTTGGTGCAGGACAGCTTATAGGAAGTTAATATTTATTTTTCTTATGAAGCATACTTTATTAATGATTGATTGATTCTAGCCATGGGGTTTTGGGTTTGTTTTGTGGGTTTTCAGATTTCTTTTGTTTGTGTGTTTGTAGGGTTTTGTTTGTTTGGGTTTTTTTTTTGGTTTTGTTTCAGAATATTTATAATTTTTGTTTGAAAAAATGAATTTAAGTTTTAATTTTATTACATTCTATTTCATGTTCCCTCTTTGGTTTTGAATTTCAGTGGTGATTTTTCACGATGTTTTCAAAAATTTGCATTATTTTGAAACTATTTTAATCACAGGATCCACAAGGAACTTTAAGTCCTTTCCTGCACAGAACAGCTTCAAGAGTCACATCATGTGCGTGAGAGCATTGTCCAAATGCTCCTTGAACTCTGTCAGGCTGGTGCTGTGACCACTTCCCTGGGAGCCTGTTCCTATGCCCAGCAACTCTCGGGGTGAAGAATCTTTTCCTGATATCAACCTCCCCTGACACAACTTCAGCCCATTCCCTTGGGTTCTGTCACTGGACACCACAGAGAAGAGATCAGTGTCTGCCCCTCCTCTTCCCCTTACTAGGAATTTTTAGCTCCAATGAGGTCTCCCTTCAGTCTCCTCTTCTCCAGGCTGAACAGACCAAGTGCCTTCAGCTGCTCCTCACACAGCTTCCCCTCAAGGCCTTCACCATCCTCGTAGCCCTCCTTTGGACACTCTCTA
>NC_031769.1:73774612-73824804 GCF_001522545.3 Parus major | reverse complement strand
CCCAGCCCAGAGCAGAGCAGGACAATCCCCTCCCTTGCCTGGCTGGCCATGCTGTGCCTGATGCCCCCCAGGACAGGGTTGTTCCTCCTGGCTGCCAGGGCACTGCTGACTCAGATTCAACTTGCCATGGAGCAGGAACCCCAGGTCTCTCTCTGCCGTGCTCCCTTTCAGTGAAAACTGTAGAAATGTCCAAATTATATAACTATTCGTACTTTGACAACTATTTAAGTAGAATTATAAAATATTTATATTTCTCAAATTTGCAGTTTACATTTTTTTCCAATTGCTCTTTTAATGCCAAATCCACATCTTTCTACAATGAACAAAGGAAATAAAAAAGTGCACATTGTGAAAAAAATAGTCCATCTCACAGATATGAAATCCTGAGCTTTAATCTAGTCTCCTGACACTTAGCAGCTCTTTAATATTTCCATAGTTTTTTGTTTCCCTCCTGACAATTTATACTTTTCTAGCATGTTTAAGTGAGACATTATGCTATCACGTCCTTTTTAAACACCTTGCATGTTGCAGCAAGCATACATTTTATTCCATTCCTAGGCCTTCTTGCTATTTTGGTTTACAGATTGTTACCCAGGTACAGGAATGGCTACAGGTATTTAATACTTTCCCACATTTTGCTGTCTGGAAAATGCTATTTAATTTGTTACTTGGCATTCTGATGATCTTCCAGAAAGGAGGTCTCATGATCCCTACTGCTTTTAATTAATGGTCTAATGTTTCACTGGTTATAAATTCAGCTTGCATTTCTGACATACAGAATACATGCTCATGTCTGATCTGACTATCAATTATACTATGTCTATCAGGTGAATCAGAAATTCTCAGCCAAACTCCATATTTAGATTAAACAAATTTAAAATCTTCAAATTTTCTTGGATTAAAAGAGGAGACTATGTTTTGGTTTGTCTGTTCTACTCAAGTCCTTTGAACAATTTCTAAATATTTTTTAAACTATCTTTTCCCATATTTCCCTGTTTAAATAAACTTCTTGCCCAGATGAAGCCATTTATACAGAAACATTCAATATAAAACTACAGAACAAATATAAGATTTTTCATTAGCAGTTTAATTTCTACAAGCTCATTCGTATTTCTCAGTCTGTGTTTGCAACAAAAATTTCAGACACACACAAACACCATTATCACCATACACTCAGCTGTATTCAGGGGTCTTGTGAGACCCAGTCATTCATTCTAACGGGACCATTTCCACAGGCTCTGAATCTTCTACAGTGAGCACTGAATTCTTGCATAATACAGCCTGCTAAACTTTAGAGTTTGAAATATTCCAGTATGTGACCTCCTTAGCTGTTCAGAACAATAACCTCAACCTTCTACATCCTCTAAAGTGTGGGTGACAGCTCAAGAAGTTGATCCTTCCTTTTTATTTTGATCTCTCCTGAGTGTCCTGAGCTCACTTTTTCTCCTCTCTCACGCAATCATTGAAAACACAGTCCTCCTTTTTTTTCAGCTCCAAATACCTCGTATAGTTTTCATCAATGTAAGGACCAGAGGCAAGAGGTCTTACTACTCCTATGCTTCTAATTTTCCTGCTATGAACTACCTAAGCAAATCAATAAACAAAGTGAAGCCACTAGATCAATAATAAATGTTGTGTTGCAAGTTGTTCATCTCTGCTGCGTGTCTTTGTACTCCTTGTAAAAAGGTAAGCTTTCAGGATTAAACATTAAATGCAAGTCTGACTTGCTCATAGGGGTTTTGTGTTTCCGTGGTTCCATTTCCTTCTCACACTTTCACATGCAGCTGTCAAAATTACTTTGTGTCTCACAGACTCTATGCAATATACAGGATGCAAAGCTTTTAAAGTCATAGCTTTTTTTTTCACTAGACAGACATAAGTGGAGAGACAAAGGTCTCAGCTCAACAGAGCAAGAAAAGAAATCCAGACTTCTGATATAAGTTCTGATTCCTCTTACACCTTTTCAACCATTTTATTTCTCATCAATTTCCTTATCTGTTATAAATTGTGACAGTGCTTTTGTTTGAATATGTGCATGGCATAAACTCTCTAAGCCAATTTAGTAAGCCAGGTTAATGTGATCATGCCTGATTGTTCTTTAAATTGCTATCTAAAGACTACTAAGGCCAAACAAGATTTCACTTTGATGTCAGCAGACAGAGGTGAGTATATGTTCAATGTACTGAACAAGCTCATTCTTATACATAGCATATCTTTCATATTCAAATCATCCAGAAATGAGTAACTGTGATGTCCTGCATCATGGGAGTCAATTAATACATTACTAGCAGCAGTCCCTGAAACAATTTTCCTCTCCTTGATGATGGCACTGTGAAAATGTTTAATGGAAATAATACATGGCTATCCCTAATAATGTTCCTTTAGTTTGGGAATGGAATCTGATAAATTACGAAAAACCCTTCTGACAACTTTAAATGAAATATTATTTTGATTATCTTACTAGAAATCTAGTAGAAATACAATTTTAAAAAGATAAGTTTAATCAGGGTCCATTTATTAATAAATTTAACCTTTATTTTCTCCAAAGGCAACAGCTTTTAAATTCACTGCATGTATTTATTTTCCTTTAATTTTATTTTTTCTTTCGAGCTTTTTTAAGTTTTCTTTCAACTCAGTGCTTATGAATAATGCCAAAATGATAGCCACTGCACTGTAAAATTGTTTGTCATAGAAGATTCTAAACAAGCAGTACAAAATTTCGTTTACAGAATGCCCTGTCACCCAGACACTCACCCAAGAGGGAGAATAACTGTAAAGAGAGAGTATGTATTCACAAGTACAAGTTGATTTAAGCCTGATGGAAGGTGGTCAACATTAATTTCATTATCTTAGAAATTGTCCACTACAAAATGCATAAATGAATTCTATGCTTGTATTTCAGATGCAGTGGATATATTATATGGTTTCAAAAAAGCACACTCTTCTGGTCACAGATATAGAGCTGTGCTTCCTCCAAATCAGCATGCTTTCTGCCTTGATATATGGGAAAACCTTTGAAGATGATGATGCTTTCTCAGGATTGAGTCAGATGAAAAATACCATATTGTTACATTACTCTGTACTGCAGTAGAGCAGTCGTGAGTATTAAATTTTTCAGCATCCTTTTCCTAACAAAAAATATCTGTAGTAGCTGGTATGTGAGCATACATTAATGTGACAGAGGTTCAAAGAACAAACTGTTGTAAAATATAGGTTATTCATTGGCAAAAAAAAAATCTGGTAAACTGAGATTCTGGGATTTTTATTTTTTATTTCTGTGCTAGAAAATGGAAGAGAAATGGTCACTACATTGAAGAGGACTTTGCAATCTTTTCCTATGCACCCAGTCATAAGTTACCATATGCCTATTTCTTCAAACTTGAGGACAGACAGCAAAAAAGCTCTTACTGGAAGCAATGGTGCAGGTGTACAACATGAGAAAGATGTGATGCATTTACACACTAGGAATGCAAAGACACATAAAAGGAAGATACTACATCCAGCACAACTAAAACCTTTGCTAATATTATCGACCACATTTTTCTCTTGACTTTTCAGATTATTTAGCTGCCTCTGCATGTCACTGTTGAACCCCAGCAATAAAGAAATGTTACAGACATATTTGTGGTGTTCTGGTGGGGCTGCACTGCCTTCAGCTATCCTTGCATAAGGGCATTTAAAACTGCTACCTTGTTTGTGGGTATAAACTGTGTTGGGACTTGTTCATGCTTGAGGACCTGATCTTTTGATCATTTCACTGAGACCTGAGCTTTTGCACAAAAAAAAAAAATCATTAACTTTTTTGGCTTCATCCACACATGCTGTTTTTGAATGGCCTCTGGAGCTTCACACTGCCAGGAACACAAGTAAAGCACTACAAAGTAAATGAGAAATGATTTTACTCTCAGAACCTTGTCCGTTTTCATAGGTCACATGGTAATGCTGTATTCTAATTTTACTTTTTTGACTGGATCTGCTTAATGATGTTGAGCAAAGAGGGTTATCTTCTGTTTATCAATCTGATGGATTTTTATTCCTCTCACGGATTACATGAGCAGATTCCCAAAATTTATTAATAATCAGGTTAAATTCTTTTAATGTATAATCTTCAAACACTATTTCAAAATCACCACCTGTAAGCTAGACTAATCCCCATCGCTTTGTAAACTATATTTTGATTTGCAACCTGACATTTCTTGAGATATTTGTCTAAAAACAGACGTGGAAGGAATTACATGCACTGGCTGATAATAAAAGACATAATTGCTGTAAATCTGTATTCTCTTACAGAAGGTTTGCAATGTTAGCTACTCACCCTCCACTGTTTAGTGAAACTGGCAGCTGATTTAATACAAAAAATAAACTCCTATTTATAAATTACTGTGACATTATTAGTGCAGTAGTTCTTTAGTAAGTAATATAAATGCCTATGCACAGGCGTCCTGATATCACGGCTAAAAGAAGATAAAACTCTTGTGATTTCAAGTCACATGAAATATCCTACACTTTATAATACACTTATTACCACTTTAAATATAGAACAGTATAGAACACTAGCATATATAAAACAAATTAAATTGAAAATTTATGCTTTTGGAATGAACATTTAATTTTGGTGAATCATTTATTTCTTCAGATTTAGTTCTGCAATCAGTCCATAACTCAACTGTATTTAACATCTTAAAAATGTTATGTCTTTTTAAAAAATTGCATACGATCTAAAGATATTGATTGGTGGCTGGTGGGTATATTTTTGTATGTTGACAATAGTTTGAATTTATATGAAGCTTGGGTTTTGTTATCTGGATTTAAAAGCACAATTTATCTAAGGAATGTCTCTCTTTCAGCGTTATATCTTCATTGAGAGCTTTGTGGAAAATAAGGGGTAAACACAAAAAAATCTCTATCTTGGTTTTGTTTATTTTTTTTGTTCTGCTTTTGTAAGAGATTCAGCAAAGATGACATATAAAGATTCGCAAGGTTTGTTGGGTTTTTCAGATATATTGAAGTAAATAGTTAATATAGATAAAACAAGTTGTGATAAACATCAAAATAAACATTGTTGAAAAAGGTCATTACTTAGAAGTAATTGCTGTGTTCTAGAAGCAGGTGTTTTGACATAAAAAAGGGGTTTGACTTTTTGACTTTCCTCATACTTGAAAAGTGTCCCACAATTTGTAACATTTCAAAAAAGTCTTAAGAGGTAAAAGTATTCCAGATAAATCTGTGATAAGTGTTACTCTTAATGAAAATGTCCTATTAGTTCTAAAGTTGCTTATAAACTTAGTGTCTGTGAAGCAAAAACAGGACAAAAGAAGACACTGATTCATCAGTACATTGATAATAGTCCACTTTGTGTAAAATTAACATTATCTTGGCAGTTTAGGACTGACCCTAGATAACTACCAAGAAAAACTTACACAAAGGAAAAAGACTAATGAAAATATAGCGGTGCAGCAGTAATATCTGTCTTTTGATGTTAAAGGCACAGCAATCCCATTGCCTGTTCTACAAGCATCAAATGTGGTGAGAGTCCTTGTTGGAATCTTCAGCAAGGTGAACAAAAGTATGTGTTAGAAAGAAAGAGTAACTTGTATCAACTGGATATCACAAATATGTTTTCCTTTTCATTATGTGGACCCCCTTTTCTTCAGACTTACAACAAGTGAGATTGTTAATACAAGTTAAAGTTAATACAATATTGTATTAACTTTGTGACACAAATACACTGCTTTGCAAATTGCCCTGACCAATATATTTGAGGGCTTAAAAAAAACCGTCTTCACATGCAATATCCAAGTACATTTTTGGCTGCTTCGCTAAATAAGCTAGCGTTTTATTTATACATAGTCAGAATACTTTCTGGAAGAGTAGGAGGAAGTATTAATTTTCTGTTGATTTATTTATATTTTTTTGGGGAAAAAAAGAGATTTCTTGCTTGTACACTACACTACAAAAAAAAAAGTTTCACAATGGTATTAAAGGAAGAACTGAAACATGATGACTCATTTTTACAGTAGGTGAATTTAAAAACTTGCTGTCTCAGGAAGTGGCATTTGGGGACCCAGGAAACAATTTCCTGACTCGTTATTTTCATTGACTAAGGTCCTTAACTTAAACTGAAAATTATACACATCATCCAATTATATACTCTGCTAAGATTTTCTTCAGGTTTCCTTTTCAGCTTTCCTATCTGAAAACTCTATTATTTAAATTCACTACCCCCACACCCCTCAATCAGTTTTCTGTCAGTTATTTATGCCCTCTTACAGAAACATTATAATGAGAGAGGGAATTGCAAAAATTCTCTGCAGGTATGATTGTGCATGTCTACACACAGTATAAAAGCTGTAGGGCAGGACTTGGAATTATGAAGCAATAAAGCATATTAGAAATACTTGAAAACAATCTGAACAATCAGAAATAAAAGTAAATGGTTAATAGACATAAGACAACAGACCAAAAAAGGTATATCTTCTTTAGCTGAAAAGTGACTTTGAATAACCATATCAATCATATCAATCACAGGAATGACTGTGCATTCTGAGGTTGAGATTTAAGGTTTATATCTTATTTCTTGATATCAAAACAATGTTTGTTGCTAAAAATCAAATATGTTACTACAGTAGTCTCAATTAAAATTAGTTGTTCAACAGACTTATATCAGAACTCTTTTTTTTTGTAAGTTTGTTTTTATTGTTGTTTCTGTTGTTTTTGTTTAATTCCAAAAGCAAGAATGGGGAAATAAGACTAGCTTACAAAGACAGAAAGTATATAGTGACTACAGGAAAGGCTGGATGGTAAAAGCAATGAGCAGAAGGAACTACTGCCAGTTGAAGAAGATTTGTCCCACCAGAAACATAAGCATTTATAATCTATTTTATTAATTGTCTATATAATTTGAACTTTTAAAGAAATAGTAAAAAATTACCTTTCCCACATACTGAGGTTCAGAGCCCATGTACTCCTCCAGCACAAAAAATTGATTCCACACCCAGCCTCGTTTGACTCGCTGGGCAGATGATCTCCTCCCTGGCACTGGGACAGCATCTTCTCTTGGCTGTGCTTCTAAAATCTCTTGTGGTTGTGTATGCAGTGGTGTTAGGAGACCTCCATCAAACAGGACCCAGAGAAGCAGGGATAAGCAGTTCCTTGTGAGCATTGGCAAAGGCTTCCCTACCGCAAGTAATAAAAACTCCAGCACTTAATGCAGAGCAGAGGAATCCAGGTTTGAGGTGTCTGTGGCCTTCACCACTTAGCTTCTGATTTTATTGCAGAAATGCTAATGCAGGCATTAATCCTTCTGATGACAAGGTATTTGCTGCAGTAAATTCCATCTATAGGGACCTATAAAAGAGATTTACATGCAACATCAAATTACATAGGATTACACTGAAGCGTTCATCAAAATTCTCACACCTAGTTAGTTTCTAGAGACAGAGAAAAAGATTAAGAATCACAGTTTAAAAAACATTGTTATTTTCATTGTAGCACTGAGCTGCTCTAGAACATAGAACAATTATTACAGGAACACCTTGTCCTTGCTCTGCTCAGCATTACCTTTGTGTCTGCCTGAGAGAGGGCTGTAGCCTTTGCTTTAGGATCAGTTATCAAACAAAACTGTTTGCCACCAGTGATATCAAAAATTTTTTTTGTAAATTTTCCAGATTTACAAACAAAATACTGGAGAATAGGGGATCCACTCTTTCACCCTACTGTCTAGAGAAGGAATCCTTTGCTCTCTTTCTCTGTCAGAAATGCCATTTGAAGTCTTCTCTATAATGTGCTGGTTGCCAGCTATAAAAAATAACTGCCTGTAGGACTTAAGATAGATCCATTTTACATTTTAAAAACAAAAATACAATTTATAGCACTATGGAATTCACCACTTTATTAGGGTCATATTGTGTCATTGATTTTTAAGCATAGGTTTCTAGGAAATCAATAGAGTTCTGCTTAAAAATCAATGACATGATATGGACCTAAAAAAAAAAGAATAATAAAGTACTTAACCATATATATTTTTCATTTTCAAATACTGCCAAAGGTTATATTTTCTTTATGAATAATATCATACCTATACATAAAAATAAATGACATAGAAATTCTTATGTCTTAGGTACATGCTGAAGTATTTACAAGAAAGGATTTATAACCAGGAACACAGAAAACAAGTTTTAAAAAAACCAAAAAAACAAAAACAACCTCTCTAGAAGAATAACTGCATTTCTAACTATGCTAAATTAAGGGTGAGATTTTCTGTTCTGATTTGAAAAGCTATGTTTTAGGTCTTAATATAAAAAAAGTAATAAACCTGGTGAAAGGTATCTATTGACTGTTTTAATACTACCTTCAGCAAGGATAAAATATGAGAAAAGAATTCCAATCTGCTCAGAATCCTTTAAGTAAAAGGTTTTTTAAGTTATGTTCAAAACATTTCAATGTTTTTCATTTACAGCAAAATATTCTTTTGTGTAATGGGTAAAACTATCTTACTTGCACAATCATCTTCTGTCTATGGATTTTATTCCAGCAAAGACACTTTAAGACAGGACTCAACCACAGCAGACATCTGCATTCACTATATTTGATATGAACTTGTTTTTTACCGAACAGTTCACATGTGGTTTTCTGCTTCTCTTTTTTAATGTATTCAGTGGTATATAACATCACATTCAGACTGTGTTCATCCATAATTCAGTTCCAAGGTTTCCAAACTTTTTTACCTCTCCTGATCCATGGCTGCAGAATGCATGCCTCATTTTTATGGCAAAATCATAGTAATAATGAAACATAGCAAAGAAATAAAACAAATCAACTCAACATGTCCTCTAGTATTGCCCAGACCCAGGGAGGTGGAAACAAACATAAAAAAAGGGGTGGGATAGTCTGCACCACTTCAGAAATGCCAAAGTCATGTTGTAGTCAATTTAATTGCCGTACCACTTCTCTTGCTGAGAAAAGTCTGTACATTGCAGTTCTCCCAGCAGAGCTCTGCCTCCGGCCATGTCTGTCAGTCAGGGAGCTTTTAAAATGTTATACAGCACCAAAAGTAATGCAAAGAGATTGAAAGACTTCAATGAAAGGAGAGCAATTCCCCCTCGGCTGGAAGGTTAGTAACCAAGTGCAAGGCACAGAGCACTTTAACCCCTTCTCCATTGGTCTCCCAGACAGCCTCCCAGAATGCCTACTGCAGAGTCAGGAAAGAGCAATACCAGTGTTTTCTTCATTTCCTACAGCTTCAAAAAGATGATGAATGGGAAGGTCAGGGAAAAATGGGAGGCTAATGGATGTTGCAGTACAAGATTGTAGGAGAGATGCCCTCATCAGCTTCAAAAGAGTTCAACATGAAGAATTTCTTGTAATTTTTTCTTTTTTTTATTTTTCTAATTTAAAGCTCAGTAAGGCAAATAATTGAGAATCTCACACTTTGGCACTTGAAAGACTCACTCCAACTTTCTGCTCTGTAGCATTTCTGCCACAGGAAACTGAGGCAGAAGGCTATCCCCCAGTAGCTTCTTCCACATTTCATTGCTGGCTTGGGAGGAGGCTTGGTCTGATAGAATATATCTTATAGCACCATTGAAACTTACACAGGAATATATAATATAATACATAATACATATATATTTCTTATAGTCTGTGGTTATTGTTTTGCATTTTCTTTTTAAGCTATGGATGTCAAAACCTGTCTTAGTGCTTTTATACTTCAAATACTCATTGGTCCCTTATGTACCTCTGATCAGAAAACCACTAAGACAACTAGGAGAAAAGAATTTAGAAATCCAATCAGAACAATTAACCATAAGGAAGGTACTTTATTTCCTAAAATTTTAGGGTATTATATGCAGTGATATTCATAAAAAAATACTTATCCCGTGAGAAGTTGTGAGCAGACATACACCCTCATTTCTTCTCTCTCTTACATATTACAAAAGTACAGATGGTCAGATTTTTCTTAGTTCTTGGGGTTTTTTTGATATTAGCTGTTGCTAATATTCATTTCTTCAAACTATCTTGTATGGATTTAAGTACCATTATGCATAATATAATTAACCCATAAAGAGAGCTTCAAAGAGATACCCTGCGTGAATTCAGCCCCATACATGCTTTGATAACCTGAGATTACATTTATTCATTTCCCCAGCTTGATAAAGGGAAACAAATGAACCACCAGCAATTACATCTTTTAATACACGATTATTAAGAAATCTTGATCATATTTACTGTGTCCCCCAAACTGCAGGCTTAGAAACTCATGAAATGCAAATGATGAATAAAATATCACTACTAAAATAATTTATTTGGAATAACAAAATGCAGTATAAATGGTGCTCCTGCAAGAATTCTGATTCTGACCTGTACTATACTGCCATTAATCTAAAGAACCTGTGCAAAGAAATGCTTTTGGAATACAAAACTGATGCATGCCTTTGCTGCTACAACAACCCTTAATCAATAGGAGTCATGGTACTGCAGACACAAATCACCTCACCAAGCTTGGCAAAGGTTATCCCTTGTAGAGAGAACAGACATAGATCCTCTGCAGCCACTAGTATGCACATCAGGCCTCCTGCAGAGCAGTATTTGAAAAGGAACTCTAAATGATCTTTGATCTTGTAATGGCTTAATGCCAGTCAACAACTCAGCCCCACCCAGCTGCTTCTTCACTCACACCAACTGGGATGAGGGAGAGAATCAAAATGATAAAAGTGAGGAAACTCATGGGTTGAATTAAAGACAGTTTAATGGATAAAGCAAAAACTTTAAATGCAAAGAAAGGAAAAATATAAGTTCATTTACTCCTTTCCCATTGGCAGGAAGATTTTCAGACATCCTCAGGAAAACAGAGCTCCATAATACAGTGATGACTTGGAAAGACAAAGGCCATTGCTCCCAACATTCCAACTTCTCTTCTTCTCCCCAGTTCATGCTGACCATGACGCCGTATGGTCTGACATATTCCTTTAGTCAGCTTGGATCAGCTGTCCTGGCTGTCTCCCATCCCAACTTCTTGTGTACCCACAGCCTCCTCACTGGTGAGGTGGGGTGAGGTGCAGAAAAGACTCTGACTACATAAGCACTGCTCAGCAATAGCTAAAACATCCCCATGTTATCTACACTGTTTTCAGGAAAATTCAGAACACAGCCCCATATTGGCTACTATGAAGAAAATCCGTTCTATCCTAGCCGAAACCAGAGTACATCTGTACGATGTATCTACTTGGATGAGGCCACAGACGCCCTACGGTCACATGCAGACAAGCAAGAAACACTAAAGCTCCATGGTGCAGTCAAAACTGTCATCAGTGCAGCAAGGCTGGTAATCGAACCTCCATGAATGGAGGCAAATTGCTTACTGACAAAGTATCCATTTCTGCAGCCACCTTAACCATAAATCTATCAGCACAGAGAACGCTTTAGCTCATGTTAAATCAGAGCTAATGTAGAGCAACCATCTTCCTACACATAAAAAGGTTTGAAAAAGCTTGGTGGTACTGTAAGATGGTTGATCATGCCAGCTGGAAAGCCAGATAACATCTATAACTATGGATATGCTGTAATAGCTGACCATGTAATCACGTTTCTCTACAATATCTTGCAATAAGAAAACAAAACAACAGGACAAACAAGTCCATGTTTTTGATATCTATTAAAATTAACCACTAAAGTATTTCAGATTATATACCTTCTGGTTAAATAACAAGTGAAAGCATATGGTAAATCTTTCTCTGAGTTTAGATAAACCAGTTAGGTGGATATCCTCAAAGTTATTTAATTAAACAATTGCCATTGGATTAGGCTCTAAATGACCATATTTTTTTGTGAGTCTGACTTTCTTGAGCTTCACAATCTTTCTAGACACTTTGCAAATAAAAGCATTCTTCCTTTTCTCCTCCTGTATTTTTTAGTTAGGGTGGGAACAACTTGGCAATATCAAAAAAGGGGTTAGGACGGAGATCACAAGTAAATAGAATACAAGCCTCAAACTAGAAGAGAGTTTAATTCTCAATCTGTCCATCCTACAAGACAGAAGAACTTTCAACAGATTAAGCAGGTCCCACCTCTGCAGCTACTAAAACCACTTGGCAAGAATAACATCTGGAATCCAGGCCAGGTAAGTGTCATGGGGAAAAGAAATAAATATCAGTGTTTCTACCTGTTGGAGTCTTAACATGATCCAAACTAGTTATCTATCTATCTCCTTTTGTGTGAGATTCAATAAACTGTATAAACTCTCCTAGTTTAACATCTGTCAACAAACAAGTACCACACAGCTGCTCACTCATTCCCTCAGCCAGGAGGATGGAGGCAAGAGAACTGGAAGAATAAAAGTGGGAAAACTTGTGGGTTCAGATAAGAACAGTTTAATAACTGAAATCTCATTAAAATATTAATAATATTAATGATAATAACATTGCTATGAAAAGTAAAATATCTGACTGGGAGAAATAAACCCCAGGAAATACAAATTAACATAATTAGGCACCACCAGTGAATTGATGCCCAGTCAGTCCCCAAGCAGCAGCTCTCAACCTTCCCCCTAATTAATTGCTGTGCATGACTCCAAATATAATGGAACGTTTCTTTGGTGATTTGGGATCAGCTGTTCTGGCTGTGTCCCCTCCCAGATTCTTGTGCATCCCCATTTGTGTGCTGGTGGGTTGGTGTGAGAAGCAGAAAAGGCCTTGACTCTGTGTTAAGCATAGATCAGTGATCAATAAAATATCCCTGTGTTATCAATGTTGTTTCCAGCACAAATCAAAAAACATTGCCCTATATCAGCAACTGTGAAGAGAATAAACTCTGTCCCAGCCAAAACCAGTACAGAAGCCTAGGCTGGCTCTCTGGCTGTTTAGAGTGAATCCTCACAGGTTTGGAAATCTGAATCTCAGTCCCGTTATTTCAGAGGTTGTTTATATGAAGCTGCTGGTTATGAGGGGGAACAGAAACCAAACCACCTAAATTAATACCCAAATATTCTGTAGATTAAGGATGACAGCATTGTGATTGAATGAGAGAAATATATGTAGAAATACACATATGGAAGTTGAATCTTGATATTTCTGGAAGATATATGTCATCATGCTGACAAGAGCTGTACTCTGTAGACTACTAAACAACAAACAGGTGGAAGCGTTTCCCCTGTAATAAAGAGACATTAACTCACTTTTGCTAAATTCTATTACAAAAGCCCCCAAGTCCTACTATTTCACATCAAATATTTTGCTTGCTATAAAGTTACTAATAATTTGACTTGGCAAGAAAAATATCAGTTTGATAAAGGCTATGATTTTTGGATCTGACTGCCAAAGCCACTTCCTCTCCCTATTTGATTGTTCTCTGCAGAGATGTACTTTGTATACTAGTTAAGAGATCAATTCTGATGTTAGTTGTGCCTACAGAGTAATACCATCTATGAATCTGGACTGCTCTATTGAGTTTTAACTGGCACAAAACCAAAGTGGGCTGAGAATGATGTCCCCCATCTTTGAGTGTGTTGTCCTTGTAAGCACATTCATAGGAAGGTTACCACAAAAATATATTACAGCACAAAAAATGTGTGATATACTCTATCAATACCCAGTAAACATATTTATGAACTGCCTAACATCAGAGAGGAAACTAATTATGTCTGGCATTTCTAAGCCTTACAATAATAAAATTATTATAGCTTCACAGATATGCTTTAATAATTGGCTTTCTAGCATATAAAAAAGTGATTACTTTAGGGAGTTTGGTAACATAACAAAATCAAATGCTACATACTTCCAAAAACAGTGTAGCTCTACAATTCTGAGGCTTACAGAAAAACTGCAGAAGAATAATGCAAAAAATTCTGAGTACAAAATAATTAACTGGTTCTGTATGCAACTATTTATACATATTGTCTCAGCTTTGTCATCATTAGCAATACTTACAGGACATCATTTATGACAGAGCCATCATCCTCTGCCTGGGAAATTATCACTTCTAATTCACAAACATGCTTAAGAATATGAGGGAAATAATTGTTAAAAAAAAGACAAAAAAAAAAAAAGACTGAAACTTTCATTATAAAATGTAAATACATCAGTAAATGCACAAGCCTCCACGGTTCATTGAACCCTTGAAAGTTAACTCAGGTAAAATGAAATTTCACTCCAGGTTAATAATTTATGTTTATTTTGCTGAGATTCAAATCCAGGCCAGTACTACTATGTAAATATATAATGCAGCTCTACAGTTTAATCATCAGTTAAAAGAAAGAAACAAACTGTTTCCAAATAGAACAAAATTTCCTTTACTAATATGGTCAGATAATGAAGTAGTGTCATTAATTTAATTTTTATTCTGTCTTGTGTCATGTTTGACTCAGAAAACCCCTGTGTTGAATCTATACCTACTTTGTCAATGATCTAGAATCTTTATTTTTGATAAATTACAAACATTTTTATTTCTGCTAGGAATCTGTCAATGTCAATGCTAAACCATGGACAATCAGGAAGCAATCCTTCATTCTGCTGTCCTTCTATGCTTTTTGAATAAATATATGAGATGTGGGAAAGGAAGGAAACGCAAATAAATCAAAATACATTACCAATACATGTAAAGCAAGAATTGAGAAATCTGAGACTGCAGCTCAAATTGATTATAATTTTGCCTGCAACACAAGATACTGAAATGCATATGAGGATATTTTAAGGTGTTCTGTAACATTCTTTTCTTAATTCTTCAGATATTTCAGTTTTACTGAACCTGTCAAGAATTCCACCAATTACTTCAAATTGCAGACATATTTTAGTTAAGATCTCATTATTAAAAGATTTTCTGCTATTGGTCAGACCCTGATTATAAGAAGTTTGAAACAATTCATTATAGTTTCTGTTGTTAAAAGAACTCAAAAAATATACTAAATTACAAAACTAGCTCAAAGATAGAAATTTTGAAGTGAGTTCTTGCACGCATTTGTTTGTGTATTGTGTTATATAATATATATATGTTATATATATATAAAATGGTGCAATTTTTGCTTAGTATCAGCTTTCTATATGACTTTAGACATTTCAAATTGAAAATATGGTTCTCCTTTTGCCAATTATTGCAACTTCTGTAAAGTAGATTTAAATGTCCCTGTCTCCATCAACATAGTATTAAAAGGTGTTTAATCCCCAATATTCCTTTCTGTAGTAGATTATGGAAATCCCTAGTCCAACTTTTAGACTTTCAGTCTTCTGAAAGTCTGAAGGATTTGTTCTAAAAACACTGAATTATGTAACTTCAGAGGAATGATACTGTCCTCAGGAAAACATGACAGACAGCCATTGTGCCCTACAGGTTTCTAGCCATTAATCTTGTGAATTTTAGCAGGTAGTACCAGAGACAAGAAGAGTGAGAGACATCAGTTTTCTGAACGGTGAGAATATCAACTCAGACCTCTCAATATTCTGGAGACACCTACTTTATCCTGGGCTTTCTCCAGTGCTCAATAAAAAGTAACTCTTATGCTTGGTAATTTATCTCTTCTCACAACTCATTTTGACTTGTTTTCACCCTACCTACATTTGCTGGTAGGACTATGACTCTTTTCTGATCGTTGATGAACTAAAAACAAAACAAAACAAAACATATAAAAAACATCAGGAAAAAAAAAACAACCCACAAACCTTCATGGATTTGAAAATATCAGAAATAGTAATGCTTGGGCTTCTAGTTTGATTCTTTAAAAGTTTTCATTGCTTTGCCCAGCATTACTGCATAGGAGTATAAGGTCATTAGAGCTACTGAGGCATGCTCTACTGAGACTGGCAACAGCTACTCTAACTAGAGAGTACAGCAATCTACAGATAACTTCAGCCAAAGTAATTCTCATTTATATTTTGTTTATCAGAACTGAATGTGTTTCATGAGGACTCACCAAACATCAAAGCTGTGTGTGAATAGCTGGGTGTGTCTCGTCAAGAAACCTTTCACTCAAGTAAAACCCTCTACTTGCCAGTCAATGTGGAAGTGCTTGCAAACTAAGTGACTAAACTCAGAGATGCTAAAAGCAGTCAGGGGACATTTTGTGTACAGTCTCTAAAAAAAGATTAAATAATATTTGTGCCTCACTTTCATCTTTATAAATCCTCATTTCTCTTGTGTACTATTGTTCATTTCCCAAATTCAAGAGTAATGAATTGAGTAATTTTATAACAGATGTCTGCTGTGATGCAGGAGGGAATAAAGGGCTCATTTCACTGACACTTACTACTGCAGCTCTATCTGTCTTGTCTAGAGAAATAAATGCAAATCTAATTGGTGAAAATAATTTTCCTTTTATATTCTTTCCTACCTTTCTAAATTTTAAATTAAAAGGACAAGAAAATAATGTCTTAGAAAAGAAACAGGTCTTGACATCTGTGTAGCATTCACACACATAAGTTATTGGAGGCTTCTTCTCACTGATCCTTTTTTTTTCTCCATTTAGAACACATGTAAATCTTTATTAACTTGTATGAATATATTTTCATAATGTCATTCACAAAAGTATCCACTATAATTTAATAAATTAAAGGCAGTGTTTCGTTGTTCATACATACAGACATACCCAATCTCACACACTCAGAGAAAACACAGGAAATAGACAAATTTAAATATGAAGTACAAAATCTCATCAATTCTTGTAAGGCTACAATTTCAAAGTCACTTTTTTTAAAATAAAAATGTCCATAAAGGGTCATAAGCCATTTTCAGTTTGCAGTGATTTAACTTTGAATAGAAATCATTTCTTCTTACTCTGTTTCACCCTTAATACCCTCCTTTGAATGGCTTCAATAATTAAATGAATATTAATTAAAAAAGCCCACATATTTTCAAAAATTATTGCAGTCAACATCCTAATTCTTTAGAAAAGGCAGTGCTTACTTTTTCTTTTTTATTTGCAACTGAAGCAAGGTTTTTCCTTTATTTTTGTCTGAGCTTCTTCCACGCTAGAGTAAAAATGCAACTGTATAGTGGCTAGGTGGTTTATGATTTATGTAACTTACCTCAAGACACGCAATAAGCAGCTTGTTTATTACATATATTGCATATTTTATTTTTTTATAATAAACATAAATTTGTCTAGTTATTTCAGTCTGCAAAACTGTGGTTTAGATAGGAAATCGATAATGTCTTTTTAAGGTTAAAGTCAGTGAAATAGAGTGCTGAAATAATCCTGGTGAAATTGCACCTCAGCTGAACTCAGAAGGAACAGCGTTATGGCAAGAGGATAATGTCATACCTGCAGTATTATAGATTGCAGCCAATCAATCAGACATATTGTAATAGCTAAGGGCACTGTCCTGTTGTACTAAAAAAATACCTTCAGGTCTCAAGGTAGAAAGATTGACACGTTTAGTCTGGAGCAGCCTAAATCAAATATTTCCCTAAGATTAGTGAATTAACCTTACTGGAGGACATAGCCCAGAGACACACATTTTGTGCTGGTATAAATGGAGTACTGGGCCAAAGACTAAGCTGGAAGGAAGGCTAATAATTTGGTGGAAATAAACATGTGTTTATTTCTCCATGCAACCTCTGATCTGTGGTGAAGTGTGAACCACTGTGTGGTTTCTCTAATTGCAGAGTCATAGAAATACAGAAAGGCTGAGGTTGGATGAGACTTCTGGAGTTCTTCTGGTCCAAACCCCCAGCTCAGGGTCAGCTACAAGAAGCAGCTGTAGCCATATGGACAAAATATTTTTTTTCTACAGATGGAGACTACACAACCCCTCTGGGTGACCTCTTTCAATGGCCTGGACATTCTGTGAGTTTTTGATCCTACTCACTGTCCACTTAACTTCACCAGTTTCTCCATGAGTTTATTTTGCAGCCAAAGGGAAAACCTGTTTTAAAGTCAAGGTAAATTACATTCACTATACTTCCCTCATCCGTCAAGCCAGTTGCCTCATTATAGAAAGCTAGCAGTTTGGTTAAGCATGATTTCTCCTTTGTAAACCCACACTGACTTCACTCAGTTGCCTTCTTGTCCTTCATGTATTTGGAAATGGTTTCCAGCCTTCCATGGCTTCATTATTTTCCTGAGGACTTAAGGGAGGTCTATGCCTCAGACCCATGGGTTTGTGTATGTACTGATAGCTGAAGTGCTCCCAGCCTGGTCCTTCATCACTGAGAGAAAATCTCCTTTGGGGTATACGTTAGCAGCAGGTACTTCAAGTTTTCCTGGAATTTCAAAACCTCACCCACATGCACTATGACCAAATCTCTTCATGAAGATAGCTTTTGTCATTTACACTGAGACAGTAAGTGAGCCAAAATAAACTGCCTTATCTTTCAAACCCTCTTCATTTCCCTCTAGGAAAGGATTCTTTGAAAGCCCCAAGCACTTTTAGAGAAGATTATTGTTAATTTTTTAATTAAATTCCCAATTTTTTTCCTCATAAATGAATTAGTCTCTATTTAGTATTATCAGTTACTACCTTTGTTAACATGGAAGCCCCAAATATAGGTCTATATTCTGTGTTCCTAAATAAAGTATTTTGTTTTTTCAGAAAAAAGATAGGCTTCAAATGCCTGGTGAAACCCTAAGAATGCTTTCAAGAAACAAGTTATACTGTACTCTAAAGAATTTCAAGAAAATAGCAATACACCTGCAGATACTCAACACATTAAATACATTAAATAACAGCTATTTGAAAGACAATATTTTAATGCAATGGACAAAAAGAAGAGCTCAGTTACGACATCTAAAATATTTATAAGGATTTTTTTCCCCAGAAAAATCTAAATTTTAATGGTTAGAGTTCACACCTTATCATAAACAATGAACAAACTTTTTGGTTTTTAATGAACAAATCTTGTTTAGTGACAGAACTCGTACCTGGAAAATTTTTATGTCTAAGTAGAGAGAAATTAGTTTGCACAGTGAGCTTTGAAAAATATATCTTTAAATTAATTTGCTTATATCTCTAAGACTTCACAAATTTACTCAGCTTTCTATATTTCTCTAACAGAACTTGTAAAATTATTTCTTATCATTTTATAAGAGATCATTCAGATATATAAAGAGAGCAATTAATTCGTCATTAAATCAAGTATTTGCTGAGTGTTGAAAATATTAAAAGCAATTGATGATATAAAAGACAGTAAAATCTTATTGCTTATAAAAATTCCAACTGAAATGCTTTTGTGACTTTACTTCACTTTAGCTAAAACTTTCTATGATGTTAGAGCTTTTGAAATTCCTGGGAGAGTTTTATCCCTAAGAAGAGTCTTATTTTCCATTTCAAAAAGAACAAAACCAATTCTTTGGTTTTACCCCTTTTGATACACATATACATTTTTATATGGTTTGTGGCATTAAAGAGCATTTAAACCCAAACCCTGCAACTTAAAAATGGAATAAACTTATGCTTTGTAGATTATATCAACCACTATTGGCTCTATCACTCCTTTGTTTTTTCACACAAAGAATAATGCAGCAAACTCCTGTGACTGGGAATTTTCCATTGATTCCCCACTTGAGACTCTGCTTTTTTTGTTTCTCAGCATCTGCTAAACCACCAGGTATATTCCCACCTATTTACCTGTCAGCTTCGTTCAGACCCTGAGATAAAATTTTGGGTGAGGACCAAAGGGAGAGAGAGACCAGACAGGAGCCCATCAAACATACCCCCCATCTGATATGTGTAAAATAGAATCTCTCTTGAGCAGTTCAGAACCTGGACTGGCACTAAGGTCACACACTTGAGACCCCAAACTATATTTTGATAATGCTGAAGAAGGGGGTTATCCTTCTACTTTTGTTTGAGTAAATATCATGAGGTTTCTACAAAATTTATTTCTGTAATAATGGAAGGTGCAGAAACAAATCCACTGTCCCCACAGAAAACAGAAGGAAAAAACAAGGTTCCAAGATGGTTTGTCGTTAGCACAGAATGAGCTACTAATTCTCTAGTACCCCACAAAACCATGAAGTACTATGCCTTCTGAAGGCTCTTCCTAGTTCTGTGAAAAGGCTGTTACCTGTGTTAGCCATCATTATGGTATTCAAGCATCACTAATTATAATTAAATATTTAACTAGTTAGCATCTGCAGCAATAGTTGGCAGCCTGGCTGGGCAGCAGCACACAATCAGAGCATAAAGAATTGCTGTGATTATTTCTTAATAAGGTAGCTGAAATGCCTCTCAGCTAATCAATGAAAGACTGACTTAGCCCTTGCTGAGAAACAAGCTGAATAATAGTTATGCAAATGAGAGTTTTCAGACAGGTTACAGAGACTTTAATATTTTACTATTACTGACAAATAACCACACCACAGTTACATAAGAAAACCTGCAGATGAGGTGCAGGGAGCATCAGCAACTGTGCAACATCCCAGTTGTCATACTGGCTCAAGTTACAAAAATTAAGAAAAAAATACTGCACCAGCATTCCAGCATGTCAACACATCAATAAAGTCACCCCTTTATCGCTCACTAATTAATCACCTTCCCTGTCTCACTCTCTTGGATGCTGTTTTTTCTCTTCATGAATTTTAGAAACAGTATTTGGAGGAGGGCAAAGGGAAGAGAGAGATGAGACTGTCATTAAAATGCAACAGCATTTTAAAACAAGACATTAAGTTTGTAGTTAGACACATGAATTAAAGAAGTCTGCTTCAGAGGTCATGTGTGCAGAGTACTTGGAAAATTAGGGCAAGCTTTTAGATTCATATTAGCATGGGGCACAATATATCTTTTCATGATCAGTTTGTATAGGAAATCAGACTATATGCCATGTTAAAACTCAGGATTTGTTTGCTTGTGTGAGTAATGGAAAAAAATTACAGCATCCTTGATGATTAATTCACGTGTTTCCTGATTGATGGGATGTCTGAAACAGAGAGACCAAACTGTGACCAACATGATTTTGAAGAGCACAAGTTTTTCAAGAATTTGCAGGAAATCAAAGACTTTTTTAATTGTCTTTCAGAGCTGATGTGCCTTTCAGCCCAATACAGGGAGGTAACAAAGTTTCACCTCCCATACAACCCTTCTGCTCTTCAAAGATTAAGCATTTAGCCCCTTAAAAGAAAAAAAAAACAAAACCAAAAAACCCCAAGTATTACAATTTCTCCTAAAAAGCTCTTATTGATTACTTTTTTTATTCTCCTAGGAAAACAAGGCAAAACTCTCATGTCTCTAAGTTTCTTCAAATTATTTAAAAAATAATATAATTTTCAGTCATTATGATACCAAAACAAAGCGCTTGTGACAACTACATTTTCTTTGGTCTTCTGGCCAAAAAAATCAGGACAGCAAGTATCCCTTTATTTTGTATTCTATGTGTATATGTATGCATAAATAGTAAGACATATAGGGACATGTTTATATATACCTGAGAAAAATGAAAGTGTATTCCTTAGAAGCACACCTAAGTGTGGTAAATTCTCAGAAAAACACCAAATATATTAGCTGCTGAATAACTAAAATTAATCTTCCTAATACAGTGAAAAAATCCTTTCCACACCTAGTTTACTGAAAGAAAAACATTCCTGAAGGACACTGCCAATAATATGATTTCCTCAGAGTTTTTAAGGTGCAGTTTCCTTTCCCATCCTGTATGGGGTCCAAGAAAGTTGCCAGTAAAAAAAAGAAACAAAGTAGTCACTTTCTACAAAGAGCAGTGGTAGAGTACTTAGAAGTGAAAATAAGAAAATTTAATATATTCTTCTGCCGGAAAAAAACCCCAAACCCAAATATAATGCATTATCCCAAAGTGCATAATCTCCCTGCACAAAACTCAGATGCATTTTCTATTATTTTGACTGTGTGCCAGTAACATTTATTTTCCAAATTGAAAGCACTTACTGCAGCACTTTTACATTCCATACTTCATTTTTAAATTTTCTCTTGTCAAAACTGGAACTATAGATTTAACTCTGACAAAATAAATAAAATGAATCCTATTTGTGTCTCGAAAACTTCTTGAGGTTAAAGAGGGTGGTGCAGGAGAAATAATGTGATGAAAATTTAAGAGTTAATGAATAAATTACAAACACAATAGATGGTATAATACATTTTGCTTTTTTTCAAAGGAATTAATAGGAGAAATAGTCTTTGTTTACCAAATTCTTACTGCAGCACTTAAAAAGTGCAGCACAGCTAAGAAGACCAGAAGCGGAGAAAAATAGAATTGGACACTTACTGAGATTTTAAGATGATGAGAAGTTGCAAATGAAAACATGACAGAAGCTGAAAAGACAACCATTTTAAATGTCTAATCTTTTCATACACCCTTCTGTGACATTTTCTCTTCCGATACTGCTTTAGTTTTCCTTTTTAGCTTATAGGAAACAGAGGCAAAATAAAAGAGGCAAGCACAGACTCAAAAAATAATGGAATTAGATTTAGATTAGGATTATATGAGGTAGAAAACTTTGTAAGATGAGAAACTCTTTCTTTTTTAAACTTTCAGATCTGAATTGTCTTTCCATTGTTTAATGAAAGGTAAATAAGACTGATAACTTGTGTGAAAAACTTCTATCAGAAATGGTATAGTTGGTTAAACTAAGTTAAAACATCTGAAACTAAAGAAAAATTATTTTAGAAATGAGGAAATATTTTTGAAAACTTTTTCATTTAAGACCTTTTCAAAGTATTTTCAGACATATAATACCACTCAGAATCAAAAAAAATTGAAATTAAAATAGTCAAGAACAAAGTCTATTGACCTCAACATTTTATTTTTTTTTTAAATATAAAATTTCATTTAATATTGTATTTTGAAACATCATCTCTTTGTAAATTGTACTTTATTCATAATTAAAGAAACAAACAAGTTGAAACACACTTCCCTTTTGGAATGATCAGATTTTTAGATCAATCATAATTTAAAATCAAGAAAAATTGTAAAACAAATTTTGTTTAACAAGAGTTTCTTAATCAGAAAAGGAAAAAAAACCCCTGTTTTACATACAATGAAGCATTCTAAGGTAAGGCCTCTCATAAAAACCCTATGCTGTATTGTTGTGTAGCAATTTTTTTCCTATTGCCTTTTAGTAACAGAAACTCTGCAAATCTTTATGAAAAATTAAACAACTAAAAAAAGAAAATGAGATAAATCCAAGTACAGCAGCAGCCCTGCATCCTGAAACCATAAATTAAATGGATACATTACAATTGGAGATATCAGTTGTTGGGGGTACAACCAGAAGAGAGAAAGAGATTACGAAGTTGTAAAGCAGAGACAGAAAACTATAAAAGTAATTTTCAATGTAAAACACAAGCCAGAAATCTGCCCAGATGGTTTAACATTTCATATAAGCAGAGAGGTAAAATCTATGTCCCCATGATGGGTGTGAGTGCCCATGATGACCTTATGAGTTGGAGACTACAGAAATCCAGCAGTTACAAGCAGAGGAAATTCAGCCACAGAAAGTTTTAGAAAGGGGGCCACAGTGCTCCTGGAAGACAGCAGGAAGAGCAAGGATTCAGAGGTAAAGATTTTGAAGTCAGCTTTTACTTATGTTCACATGATTGAATATTATAACCCAGCAGTTCTAAATAATTCTCCCCATAAACTGACAGTTTAATTCTATAAAATCAGCATAATTTTCATCTATCAAATGCTAAGTTGTGACAAGAAAGACTTATTTGCATGAATTTCCGTCCTTCTGTCAACACAATGTTTCCTGGCAGTCCTGTACTCTTGCACCTGCTCAAGCTCTCAAGGCTTGCAAACCAACCTTCATGGGGCCTGGAAGCTTGGTTTTCCCTTCTTGAGACACTTTTGTCTCTTTCTTCCCACCTTCCTCTATTACATACAGTAACAGAAAGTCCTTGCTTTGAGTCAAAGGCCACAAAATCAATTAAAATTTCTCTCTTACCAAACCACTGCACCCCATGCTCTGGTGCTTCTGATTTAGGAAAGGGAAATAATAAAGATAATTAAGTTAAGCAGATTACATTTCACTCTTAAAAAAAACCAAACAAACAAACAAACAAAAAAAAACCAACCCAAACTGAAAAATGCTTAACAAATTTTAATTTTAATGCATTTAACTTTGGGGCTTGGGGTTTGTTTTTTTAAAATAAATAGTTTATACTGTTTTGTCGCACAGGGCTCTGTCTTAAGACCAGTATTCTTTAATATCTTCATCAATGACATAGGCACTGAGATCAAACACATCCTCAGCAAGCTTGCAGATGAAACTGAGTTATGCAGCTGACACACTTGAAGGATGTGAGGATGAAGGATGAAGATGAGGGATGCCATCCAGAGTGATATGACCAAGCCTGAGAACTCTGATGACCAGAAACTCATGAGGTTCAACCAGGCCAAGTGCAAGGTGCTGCACCTGGGTCAGGGCAATCCCAAAAATGACTGAAAAATAATAAATTGAATGCTGGTCTTCAGAGAAGCACTTAGAGGTTCTTGTGGACAAAAAGATGGAGTGAGGGTGAAGAGAAGGCTCCAGAGACACCCTATTAGTAGCCTTTCAGTATTTGAAGGGACCTTATATGAAAGATCTAGAGCAACTTTTTACATTGGCAGACACGACAAGGGTGAAAGATTTTAAAGTGAAAAAGGGAAGAAATAGTTTTTATGTTAGGAAGAATTTCTTTACTCAAAGCGTGGTGAAGTACTAGCAGAGGCTTCCTGGAGAAGTTGTGGATGCCCCTTTCCTGTAACTGCTGAAGGCCAGATTGGACAGGTTGGTCTAGTGGCACATGGCAACGGGTGTGAATTAGATGATTTTCAGTCTCCCTTCCAAAGCAAAACATTCTTTGACTCTGATGCTATGAGTCTGTGAATAGTATTGAAAGAAAAAGGGAAAGAATGAGATTTTGTATCTATAAAAGAAAAGGGATTTTATGTTTAAATGATCAAAACAAATGTCAAAATATTTTAAAGTCCATTATTCCTATTCATAAATATATATTCTAATTTTTCTTTAGAAAAAGGTGATGCTGTCAAAGTTTAATTGTGTTAGCAGATTGCTTTCCATTTCCATCAAGAGACAATCCACAATTTCACAGATCCCATGGTATCCCTATATTTTCCATTTTATTCAATTAAACATTATGCGCTTGCAGATATGATATATATTAAGATAAGAATTTGGTTGTCTATTTCAAGCTGAAAGATTTTACATTGGGATGAATAAAGGAGGCTGTTGCAGAGCAGAGTACATCCTAAGCTATTTTTCATTCCTGAGAGATTTACATGATCAAATAATTTTGATGGAGGGTTGGGGTGCTTGTTTGTTTTTGTTGGTTTTTGTTGGGTTTTTGTTTGTTGTTTTTTTTTAATCACAAAAGTGATTAAAAATGATCACAGAGTAACATCTCTGTAAGAATATTTAGCATTTCAGGGCTTCATAAATTACAGGTTCCTTAGCAAGGTCTGCTCTTGGCCTCATTTCATTTTCCAAACTGAAGCTTGGCAGGATACTTGCATATCATCTTTATCCAGTAGACAAAGACAGGCTTCTTGAGCAAGGTCTAGGATGAAGAGCATGATCACTTAGCCTGATGTTGCTTACACTCACTCATTCTGTTTCCAACAATAGAGCAGATTTTCCCTCTTGAATAGAAACAGCTTAAACAAGTTCTTCACCCCATTTCAGTTTCACTTATCCAATAGAGTCTAAGGTTAAAGTTGTGATTTGACATTGTTATATTGACACTAAGGAGTTTTTTGCTGTCTACAAAAACATGAATGAAAATTATAGTAACTATTCAACTGGTAACTAGTTACTATACTATATAGTAACTAGTACCTTCAACTAGTCATACCTAAACATTTTGACAAAATTAATATGAAATGGTTTTTACTCTATGATACTGTTGATACTCTGAATTAAGTAAGTCAGAAAAAAAGTTAAAAGCAATTTCTTCACAGTATGTGAAGTATTATGCTTTATTTAATTCTGAGGGCATCCTTTGGCATCTGTATGTCTACTGGGATTCTGAAATCTTCTGTAAGATCATTTTACTACAAAAAAGACTCACTTTGATACAACCAGCCTGCCACCAAACTGACAGCAGACTTTTAGTCAGTCACAATTCTCTCTACATCTATCTCTGTAACTTTTTCAGGAAGATAAATTCAAATCTTTAATGGGTTACATGATAACAATTACTATTTTGAGACTGTGTATGAGACAGTAGGCTCCTTTCCTTAGGAGGAGGGGTACATGTGATTACCATGTGTCACCCCAGAGAGCTGGTCTGAAAGGGCTGACCTTGTGCAGCTTTTTGATTCCATGAGCAAAAGCCTGACAGGACACTTACCAATCACCATTAATAATCTGAGAAAGCCAGGCTCCTGGGTGAAGAACAAGATTAAAGATGGTTACAGAGTTCCACATGAGTTATTAGCTGTTAGCCTGATGTAAACATGACTAACGGATAATGGAATTAGCTTGGCTGAGCAGAAATCACCCAGAGGATCTAAACACTTTCTCTTCCACCCTAAAATATTTCATAGAGGAAGAAAAAGGATAAGGAAAGTCTTGTGGGTCACTTCAACAGCCTGGGTGGGTTATGACATTGCTTGAAACAGGATTCTCTAAAGGATGCTGATGCGCTTTTAGCCTTTGCAGAGACAATTTGGAAGAAAAGAAAATTAATGTGGGGAATGAGACAAAACAGATAGAAAATATTTATTTTGCTGGGGTTTTTTTCTGGTGTATTGTTGCTATTTTGATTTTTTTTGTAACACCATTTGACTCTATAAACAGCAACAGACTTGACACTTCATTGTTAAGCAAGCACAAAGCAAACTGAATTTGGGATGCAGTAAACTTTCCTACAGGAGCTGACAAGCCATTTTCTCCTAATCAGTGATCAGACCTTAAAAATAAAAAGGGATAAAAGATTCTTTATTTCAAATACAGAGATAGACACCTAGACAAGCACCAAAGACAAGCAAGGCATTGTTGCAGATTTTTATCAATGTAGCTGACACAAAAGTCTGTTTAGGCTTATTAAAGAGCCCAGAAACACACAGCTGAAAAGTGTAGCATCCACACAAGAACACCCCACCCCCTCCCCAAAAATCAACAAAAAACCAAACCAAACAAACAAGAACCAAACCAAACCAAACCAAAACAAAAAAAACAGGAGAAAAAAAATAAAAAGGAAATTCAAACATCATGGAAAAGAACAGTGAGGACTGGGTACCAGTGAAAAATCTAAATTATTTTACATCCACATAAGGCATGAAATCAACAACATATCAGTTTATAATTAATTTCTCTGAGTCTTCTGGCTTCCTTTTATTTTGCTAAAGTTTATCAGGAAAATAAAAAAAGAGCAGAGAGGCAAAAGAATTGTGAAAATGATACTTGAAAAAGTTCGACAAATAATTTCCCACTTTCCTTTCCACTTTTGTGGAATGCATTTTGGAGCAATGATATGGATGGCAAAACAAACCTTTGTGCTCACAGGACCTGCAGGCATTTTAAAATCACATTTCAGAAGAAGAAAATGTAGCTTGCAGGGAGGAACAAAAAAAAAAAAAGAATCAGTATACATCAGTTCCACCTGAAATGAACTCAAGTCCCTAATGTCCTGAAAAACTGATACTTGACTTTCCTCATTCTTACACTACAACAATGGAAAAAACATTATACAAACTCAATGGTGCAAATTTCAGTAATTTCATCAAGAATTTGGGGAAAATTTACTTCTATATATTGCAGTTGCAGTTCTGGGAGTGTTTTTTATAAAGCCTAAATTTCCTGTGACTCTTTTTTTCTGCATATGGTCACTGTAGATAACACATTTTAGGACAGTCAGTGTTTCTTCTATTCAGAGCAGCTGCAAAGCACAGTGGGATGTGAGCTTTCATTGCCCTGGGTAAACAGCAGGACATTCCTTTGGTCGTTAAGGACCATTTTTCCTGGTGGTGCTTTTGGTTCTGCTCATTTGTCTCTTCAAAAACATGTGTTCACTCAATCCACAAAATTATTTTTCACTTCAGAAGCTGAAACACTGGAAACCATCTTTTCTGAACTTTAGAATCAACTGGGGGAAAGACAAGAAAAAAAAGTGAAAGGAAGAAGGAAATGAGAAAAGGTAAAAATGTTCTTCTCCTAAAGACCCCTGTCAATAGCAAGGTAACTAAAACTTCATTCTTCGACCTTCATACTATGGCCTTCTGCATCCACTACTAGTATAATAAAAGAGAAATTTTCTGCTATCTGTTTACAGTTGAGGAAACAAAACTTGGTAACACTCCATTGAGTTTTGCATCAGAAGGAGATGTAAGTTACACTTACATGTTTCACATATTGAGTTTGCTAGCCTTTCTTTTCTGTGTGGTATAATATCCTTCCAAGTAACTCCTCAAAATGCTGTTCTTCAAAAACAGGTCAACAACATTTGTCATATAGCTTTTTTGGCAGAGCTTTCATTATAAAGAAAACTGTCTGTATTCCCTGCATCTAACACACTTGGCATGCATTTTCAGAAAATACTAACACAAGTGAAATTCTACTTTAAGATTTACAGCTACAAAATTAATATATATCTTTCTACCATTTTCCTTAACTTTAATCCTGAATGTTAAAAAAAAACAAAAAAACCCTGAAACAACAACAAAAAAACCCAACAAAAAAACCCAGTAACATCTGACATGGTTCTTGCAATCTTATTGCAAGAAAATCAAGAAAAAATTACATTACAATGCAAGAGAAAATTGGTTTTAAATTTTTTTCCATCCTGTTTGGAAAGAAAAAAAATAAGCTCACAAAAAACCCACTGCTTTTGTGGAACTAAGAAATAAAGAGTTTATAATGTAGGAGTATGGTTACTTATAGCACAATTTGATGGTGGTGAACAAAAAATACATAAAACCTTTTAATCATTAAAAAAGTGTGTTTACTACATAAAATCTTTCTCTCATAATCTTCTAAAGACCAAAAAACTTAAATAGTGATAGAAGTAATAATGAGCAGTGTATATACTAGGACTGTTCTTTTATACATCCATATATATCATATAAATAAACCCTTCAGAGTGTAGCACATGACTTTCTAGGCACTAATGAATAAAGCATCCTGATAGATCCTCACAGAATATGAATACAGCAACCATATTTCACAAAGAGGGAATTGAATAGAGAGAAAAGGGATCTGAAAAAGTCCACTGAGGCAAACAGAGCTAGGATTTGAGCAAATTCCAACCATGTATCTTCAACATCGGCTTAGTCCTTCTTGGCTATAAGTGATATATTGAAATGTGAAATGGCTATTATCTAAAAGGTTATGCCACTTTTAAAAACTACATTCTGAGAATACAAAATTCATTTAATAGACTTCCTTGTTACATAAAAGCTACATGCCCTGGCACAGGAAGTGCTTTACTCGGCTTCCAAGATTCCTCTTTCAAGAGTGACTTGTTGATGCCTTCATGTTGCAGCAAGTCACATGCACAGAGCATGCAACGTGTATTTGGTTTTACAATATATCACACATGTAAACTTGCAATGTCCACAGTTAATCAAAAACAGAACATCCAAAACACAGCCCAAAAAACAATCAGTTTCAGCGTGCTCCAAAGAGAGCACAAACCAATGAGTTTTTGATGAAGGAAAGTAATCAAGGGCAAAACAAAAAACAAAAAACAAAAAAATAAAATTAAAAGGAATAAAATAAGAAAAGCTATACTCCATTGCAATTTTTCAGGTTGATTTAAATCTTTGGAAAACATACACCAATTTATTTGCTGAGTTATAATTTGTGGCTGATCTAAATTGTGTAGTGCTCAAAGGGAAGTTATTCTGTGTTAAAAAGAATAAGAAACTTGATTACTCAAGTGCACTGTCTCATGAATACTATTGATCTCTTCTCTCTCCTACAGAGAGTAGTGAATATTCTCTGTAAAACCTTTGTTTATAACAATTACATCTTAATAGCACTGCATGCAATTTTCTACTTTGGCTTGATATATGCTGCTCTTTTGGCTCTACAGCATCTTGCTGAAATGTACAATTATTTTCAAGATGAATTGATCATGTTTTTTAGTGTTACTTATCCATGATAGTAAGCATCAATTTGAATTTGGCTTCTACACATTGATTAAAACTTGTTTTTCTTATTCAATAAGAAACAAATATTATCAAACACAATATTATCTACACTTCATTTTAAGCTGACCTTATACTCTGCATATTCTAGCTACCAATATGATAACATTAGGAAGTATACACAGCTGAAAGAAAAAAAACAATTATTTGTAGGCACCAAAGTAGGCTTCTTGGATTTCATGCCTTTTTTCCTGTTCTTTATGGTGCCTGATCTACAGAGATGAAATGAAGACTCATATTTTTGGATGCTCCGAGCCCTGCTGGAGATACAATGTTTATGTTCTTCTTATTCTTATGTCCATAATATCTAAGTAGTAATCAGTTATCAATACATTTTAAAATTACCTTAACTGAATCCAAGTTAAAGTAAAATGCATATTTCCCTCTCTATCAATGTTTTTTTTTTCTCTCTCTTCATCTCTAACACCTTTAATGTGCTCACAAGAGCCACTTAGTCTATTTGGCTAAGATTAAACAAGAATGTTCTTTCTCCTCCTCTCAAAATCAGATATAGCTGGTGTGCTCTTGCAGGTAAGATGGCAGAAGCATTTATAATATTTTCCTTACTTAATACCCCAGACACCACTGTCACAGAGAACCTTTGTTTTACTGCCTCCACCAAAAATCATTGAATTTTGGCAAAATGTTACATTCTTTTAGCCATGTTCTCCCATCAAATCTCCCAATGCACCCAGGCAGCATCAGCCTTTCTCTTGGACAATTACTATATCAAACATATACAGAGAAAATCAGCTGACTCTGCTTTTTTGTTTAAAATAAGCACTTTTCTGCTTCCTTGTTATATCCTGTGCTTGACTGACCAATTAACATTATTTTACTTAGTCAGAGAGAAGAGCCATCTCCTCTCTTCCCTTGGTGAACCACGGATACAATTTATTGTGATATACAATCAATAAACACTACTAATTTTATATTTTTTCCTCTATATGAAAAACAAATAACCGACAAATATTTTGATGTACAGATTCTGGTGACTGATTTTCAGTGTCTTTTTCTAAGCCGTTTTCGACATCTTCTCATGACTAAAATTTTACAAAACCTCTACAATGATAAACATATCAGGATCTTTTGCCTCCATGCTGCAGATCACTGTCACTTTATTTTTTGTGTGAATTATGCCGGTTACTGCCTCCCACAGAAGCCTACTGACAATTTTTAATCTTTTATACAAGACCTTCAATACTTCACTGCATCAAATCTTAAACTGAAGTCAAATATTTTTTTCATCCCTATATAACAAAAAGCAAAATATCACAGTGATATATGCTGGTTTTGGCTGGGCTGAAGTAATTTTTCTCCACACTAGCTAGTATGGGACTATGGTTTGGATTTGTCCTGGAAACAGTGTTGATAACTCAGAGATGTCTTGATTGCTGCTGATTAGTGCTCAGAGTCAAGGCCTTTTCTGCTTCTCCCCACCAACAACACCAACACCACCCAACAGCAAATAGGTAGGGGTGCACAAGAATTTGAGAGTGGAAATATCCAGGACAGCTGATTCCAACAGACCAAAAGGATATTTCAGACCATATGGTGTCATGATCAGAAATAAATTAAGAGCAAGGTTAGCCGTAGTGTTGATGCTCAGGGACTGGGTGAGCATCAGTCAGTTGGTGGTGAGCAACTGTTTTAGTTTTCATTGCTTGTCTCTCTTGGGTTTTGTTTGCCTCTTGTTATTACTTTTTTTCATTTAAATTAAGGTTGTTGTTATTATTGTTTCAATTATTAAGTTGTTCTAATCTAAACCCATGAGTTTTTTGCATTTACCCTTCCAATTCTCCTTCCCCCCTTCCTTCTGTAGAGAGTGCAAATGAGCAGCTGTGGTGCTTGGTTGCTGTCTGGAGTTCAACCAGCATAGAGATTGAGAGTAATTTTTTCAAATGAAGAAGGTGGTGATTAATTTTGAGCCTTAATTTCCTTTCTTCTTTGCATCAGCCTTTCAAAGCACTCAGATTTTTATAACGTAGTTAGATCTAACTGTGCATGCCCAGAACAGATGTTGAATTAAGGTCATATTATATTAAATATTATCATAAAATATAACCATTTAATGTTTTGGTTTTTTCTTTTTTAAATTAGGAGTCAGCTAGCAACATACTTTCCATTACCAGCAGAAAACAGAGCCAAACAAATGCAATACATCGTTCCTCTTATTGCTCATGCTGTCCTAGAATGTGATTATTTCAGATTTATTGGCAATCTGTTATTTTGCTAATTCAATATATGACAGTACAGGACAGCACCTTAAAACTCTGCAAGGCTCTCCTTCCTTGCAAGTTACCAGATTTCTTTTTACACTTCTTTGAGTCTCTGTTTATGAGTAAAGAAAAGCCTGTACCTTGTCTTTCATGAGATCTCATTACAGGGTGATTCTTCTGTACCAAGAATGGAGGTGAAAACATTTCCAGCAAGCTGGCAAGGAATATTTTTTACAAATTTAAGACACTCACTGTTCCTTTGGAAAGAGGGAGTATTGCAGTTGCTGAGTGAGAGGCATTATTAGATTTCCTAACCACCACTTTAGGCTTTGTAATCTCTAGCTTGCACTGTGCCTATGCAATGGGCTTTCACAGCTTGTTCTATTTCCTTGTGCAGCTGAGGTTCATATAAATAGGTCAAACTTTTTTTTCCCAAAGTCGAGCAACCTTCATGCACTGTTAGAAAATATGGTTTTCTGCAGTGACACAGAGTGACAAGTCTTCTGGTTATGTTTAAAATCTTAGTTCATAGTAACAGTGACATATACTTGAAAGGAAATGTATATAAATTCCCAGGCTCTAATGACTTAACTACAACCTGCAGTGTCTCATGCCCAGTTACTGCTGGACTCCACTCTACTGAATGACAGGTCTGTAATCAATCTCCTGTCTTTCCTCCATGAACATCTAAAACATTATAAAGAGTCTCTATGATTTGTGCAAAATCTCACAGTCTGAAAGACCTTTTCACCAAGCTACTAGTGGAAAGATCAATAATAGTCAATTTCAGCACCACTAAATATACTTTTATAAAAATATATTTCTATACATTCTTATTATCATTGCTGAAATACCTTTCTTATTTTGAAAATACTTCCTTTGAGCTTTTGCTCACATTTTAATTACCAAAGCAGAGGTTTTCTTCAATGCTGTTACTGAAAAATACCAGGCAAAATATGTGTACCAATATCCTAGCTGGAAGAATTAATAGACACAAAAGTATTTCAGGATTCCATCTCTCTAATAAAAACTCCTTTGTTGTCTCAAAATACTGGAAGTTACATTTTATGTATCTTCTAGAGTAAAAAAAAAAAAAGGGGGGGGAGGTGGTGAGGGGCAGAGGAGGGATTTGCTAAACCACAGATCTGTTGTAGTCATACACTGCTAAAGCGCATATTTCCAAAATGGAGAGGATGGACTTCTATATCTTTACATACATTTTTACATTTGTATTATTTACTATTTTCCTTATTACTTTCTCCTGTAGTCTCCCTAGTTATTATTTTCCCATTTATTATTTTCCCTTTTTGTGTTTTTTATGGTTTAAATTTTTAGCTCTTCCCAGTACTGCTCAGTATCTCTAGTCATTTTCCTTTATTTGTTTCTTTCCTTCAGATTAAATGTCCAATATGGTCTATATTATATAGCACATCCATGGACATGTTCAAGGACAGGTTGATGGGGATCTACTAGAAGGTGTCCCTGCACATGGCAGGAGGTTAGGAACAAGATCATTTTCCTTTCTAACCCAAGCCATTCTGTGATTTTATTACATAAAAAAAAAAAAAAAAATCTTCTTTCCCAGAAGATATATTAGATGCCAAAGGCAATCCAAGGAGTAATCAGAGATTATTTTTTTCATTTTAATAAAAGCATTGTAAAAGTGTTTCTCCTAGAATTTCATTCTTAACAAGAAGAAATCCTCTTTATTCTCATTCCTTTAATTATTTGTGTCTCTATATATGGAAAGAATTCAAACACAATTTTGTTTTGGGGGTATAGGTAATTTGGTGGTTGACTTTTTTTTGTAGGGGTTTATACTTACTCTATGTCATCTGCTCCTATTAAAAAAAACCCAAAAAACTATGGATTTTCAATTTTCTCGAGGAAAAGAGGGACCTTTTAGTTACATGAGTTTAGGTAAGATTGGAGTCTTTCTCTGGCTCTGGACTATGAGGTAAGTACCTGACATCTAAAATGTAATAAGAACAGTCTCTTGACAAGATCAGATCTTTTACCAAGACAGTATTACAAGCTGTCACTCTCTCTCCACTTTATTAACCCACACATATAGTTTAAATACTTAAATAATATGGGTAAAATTGCCACTACATATGATTAGTTTTACCTTATTGCTCCCTTGTCACCTGCTTGGTAACTATTTAATTGTTTCTGATGTAGAAGTGACCAGTCTGAAATTCATGTGTTTTCCCTATGTAGATAAGCTATTCCTTTCTAGCTGTAATATTCATCATGACTTGTAGCTCATCAGAACTTGTATTTTGTCAAAGTATCCCACTTCTTCCAGACCCTAAACACCATTAACCTTTGCAAAGCAGCAAGCTATCACAGTGCCTACTTTGTTTTCCAGACAGGCTTGTATTTATTCACATCTATGGACTAAGTGCTAGAGACTTATTATTTCCAATTCTGAACTATGTTCATACTCATTCATGCCTCATGTATCTTGTCTCAGCTTGTTTATAGTATCCTGAGTTCTTTTTGATGGTTTCTGTCCCAGAACTTCCACCTTTTTAAAAAATATAACAAATCTTATGGCCAGAAACATATAGCCAGATTACATGCAAAGAAAGCTGCAGGAACAATCAAGGAACAAGTGACAGTAATATTTTCAAATCCAAGCAGACCATTCTTGTACATGTATTTAATAAGTTTAGATAGCATCTCAAAGACCCTGGCTTATTTTTTTGTATCCCTTCAACATAGTCATGGATTCATTTAAATTGTCATTGAGCCATCTCAGCCCCTTGGGCCTTGAAGTCATATATTTAAGAACAGAACAAAATATGTCAGATTGACTCAAGGACACTCAAAAGCAACTTAATGTAAGAGTTTTCTTCTACCTCAGAAAAAGTCAGGCTATTAGTGTTTTTAGCTAGCTTTAGTGTATGGAGATGTAACAATAACACACATTCAAAGAATTTATTATAAGTAGTTTCCACTTCTCATTCTATTTGAAATTTCTAGTTAAAGTTACCAGACCAAAGTCAGATGCAAATGGAGCAGAACAGAGATTTCCACATGCTCATGTTTTATCTCATTTCCCTGTGGTGGGAATCTGTGGGTTTTAAGCAGTTAATATCATAACATGGCATCTCTCAAACACTATTCTTTCACAGTATCATATTGAAAAGTGACCTAGTTTTGTGTCTGTCCATAAAGTTACAGATCATAAATCAGATGATTTATGACTAGCTAGACTACGCCTGAAAATGTTTGTGAATACACATTGATAGGAAAGTGACATTAAAACAAAAATGGCAGCTCTTTAATTACACATGAATTTAATAAGAAGTTTCAAATTTCAGTTTGAGATATGTGATTTCTTTGATATACACTATTGAATATACAATAATGTACTATCATGAGTTGAATTATTCTTTCAGCTTTTTTTTTTTTTTTTCATGTTTTATAAAGTTTTTCCATCATCCATATTAGATTCAGCTGCTAAATTTCTCATTTGCAAACCTTTATTTGGTTTGGGAAGCCACATAGCCTCTTCTGCTAATATTCAAAGAAATAATTCCCCATCTTTTACTTGATGAAAAAAACAACTTTATAAGTAAAAAAATTTCAGGTTGACATGTCCTTCACATGATGGATATACAGATGATGTATCTGCCTGCGTGACTGGATGTCCAAAAATTGGACGAAATGACACAATGTAATTAAATCTACACAATGCCTCTTGGCAACCAAATCTGAACCTTCCACATGACAGACGTGATGCTGCCATAGGAGAGACTAGAAACAAAGGAAGATATTGAAGAAAAGGCCATAAGGAACAGAACACCATGACAAAGCAGTCAACGCTGCTCATGTCTAAGGGGCCACTGAGTAAAGAGGGCCACAGACAACACCTTTTAGACATGTCTGCCCGTACAGGGGGTATTGCTGATTTGCTTTAAATCCTTAATAAATATATTGGTCTTCCCATTACATATAATAATGTAGAGAAACACTGTCAAGGAGATCAGGTGAGCATAAAGCACAAACACCTCAGAAAACATTGGCTGAAAAAAAATAAATGTTATGATTTACATTTTGTAGAGCATGTTAATGGTAAGGACATTAAAATATACATGTCCATGTGAGTGCTAATGTCAGAAATTGTTAGGAAGTTGACTATATGTTTTTATGGAGGTATTTGAATAAATTTCAAAGGTCAAATAATTGTTAAGCCAAACAACTGGGGCTGTAAGCTATGAATTCTAAGCTATGCCCACACAGAGACAATTTTGCAAATAACCAGGATACAACATCAGTGCAGTTTTCACTATTACCTCATGCTCAAAAAAAGAATATAAGTTTTGTTTTATAAAAAGATAATCTCTTTTGATAAGCTTAAACAAAAGCTGCATGCATGTGCAGCATGGTTGTCCTATCAAGACACTAAAGATATCAACTCAGTAGATAGCTAATTTCTAGTTAATTAGATATGCAGAAACTAGATTACACAGTGTGTAAAACTCTTACCCTCTTTGAACTGCACAACTCCTTAAGACCCAAATTTTCTTCCAAAGTGAATGCAACAAGAAAGAGACATTGAAAAGGGATGAGAAGGACAGAAACAGAGCCTATTAAATTTAATCCAAAAATGAGAAGCACTTCATTTAGTCCCCATTACATTTCCAGTGCTCTTAATCAGCCTTCAAAGTGCTGTGCATCTCCAGACTTCTACACATTGGACCCTGGCTGTGTGATGGCAACTGAGCTCAGATAAAAAAAAAAATAAATAAAAAAAGCCAGTGTTCATGAATCTAGCTTTATATTACAAGATTTCATCAAACCAGCAGTGAAATGAAAATCACCACCTTCCAGGATGTTTTGCTTATTCAGCTGAAATTGCCAGAATCATGTCTTATTTAACTTTTCTCAGAAAGGAATACTAGTGGTTTCTGATGTTCTCTCACACTCTTGGCTGATAAATGAAATAGACTATAGGAAAATACCAAATTATGAGAATATTTTAGTAATTAAAAGATACTCACAGTTTACACACAATTCGTTAGATCTCTTCTGTAGAAAAATTCTATGTAGATCTCTTCTGTGTGTAAATTGTGAGAAGCTTCAAAATGTTACTTTCAGCCCTTGAAACACAATAGGTTTCCATCAACCTCGCTGCATTTTGGGGTGCAGAAGTCAGGGGGCACATTCAGAAGTCCTGGATCTCCTGCACTTTAATTGTTCTGCTTTACTTATATAGGGAGTCTTATTTTGCAACAGTTTCTATTTCACCAAAACCACAATCTAAACACCATTTTGAAGACTGCACATATATTTAGTGGTATATACATATATGGCACATGTATCTTCATATTTTAGAAATAGTTTGAGAATAATGAGAATCAAATGCACCTAACATATATAGCCTAATGGTTAACTTCCCTCAGGTGAGACCTCTAACTTCAAAAGAAATAGAGAAAATGTCCTGGTAGAGTTGAATTGTTGACAGCAGTGGCTTTAATTAGGCTTCACTTTGTCATCACTGCTGCTCTTTCTGTCTGTACACATCTCTCTCCCAGAAGAACTATAGAGAACTGTCTAGCCAGTCTTTAAACCGAAAGTCAACTGTCATTTATTCTTCCCAGAGTCATGGATCTCTGAGTTGCATCTGACACGTATTCCTGTATTGAGGTTGTCATTATTGATATGAATAGTGTTGATAACTTTTCCTTTCATTAAGAAAATGCTGCTCTGGTGGTACACCCACTCTTCAACATATAAATGAAACTTCTGAGAAAGAGCAAATGTCCTTTTATCAGAGACAGAAAACACATAGAATAGTTCATGCAGCAGTAACCAACAGAGCAAAATGGAAATTAGTATTAAGAATTCAAATTAATCATCTTAGCATCAATAAAAATTATTTAAACTCATCAGACTGCCTATTCACCTTCAAATCATACATATTACAGCAGTCTCTTCCTGAAAAAGTGAAGCACAAAAGCATTTTCATAATTTCTGGGTTTTTTTCTGCCCTATGGTGTTGAGTTTTTACAGCTGATTTTCTTTGTACATTTTTGTATCAAATGAATCTCAGTCCCTTCTGTAATTATGTTTCATAATTATTGCTAACTTGATATTTTCATGATATTTTAAATTTTAAGTTTAATTTTATTTTGTATATTGAAGTAGCCCAACACCATTAGCTCATTAGTTACCAAAGCTCAGGAAACTGGGATTTATTTTTTTTTTCTGTTAGATAATGTACCATTCAAATTCCCTACTTTCCCTTGTTACTAAGCTTTCTTGGTGAAACAGACTTTGCCTTCAACCAAAAGATTGTGTTGCTTTATCAGTTGCTTCATTAAAATACAAAATAAGTCTTCTGTCTTAAACTTCTGACATCTAAATGAATTAAAAAATAAAACCACAAAAAATAAAAACAACAAAAATATTTTCTAGGGATTAAATTTGTGCTCTTGCATTTTGCAATCATTTGACCGCATGAATGCTGGAACAGATTAATTTGAAATCCTGCTTGAGTATTTAGAGTTGAAAATGGAGCAATAAGTCATTGAAAATTTAATTTTCCTTAGATTTACAGTGAAAGCTCAGCTTTGATCTATGGCATCTATGTCCCAAGAAACTGGCCATTCTTAATGTTATCACTCTTCAGACACATACTTCCATCACTGAAATATAAGGCATAACAGATATTTGGAATACTGGTAGAGGACTACAGTAATGAATTAAGAAACTGAAATTGACAGAGAAAGCTTCGTAGTATGTAGTTATGATGAGCAGACATCAATCAGCATGCTAAGCCTCTGATTCAGCAATGTGCTTCTGTGTCAGCCCCTACTTCAAGCATGGGAGCAGTCCCACTGGTCTGAGCCAGCCCCAGACCTAGCGTAGAGGGGCGCACTTGAAGAGCAGGATGATGCTCCAAAAGCACAAACCTGCCACAGCTCTGGTCCCATCAGGAGCAAGTCAGACTCACATGATGACAGGAGCAGCAGCTGATGACAAAGGCGCAGCAGGCCTGGGGAATGGGGGCTTTCAGACACTTCCAAATCAACAGAGAAACATCCTGTAGAGCTGTATGCCCACCCTCCTATTCAAATCTCTCTGGGTTATATTTATTGGTTTGATAGATATTGTTGTTGTTCTTCTGGTCCTATAAACAGCACTCCTAAGTGACACCCTTTGAGCTCTCCTGGACCACAGAGGGCTGTGACCATCAATCCCCCTCTGTGCAGGATGCCTCAGCACCAGCAAAATCTCAAATCTGCTATACCTGAAGGATCACCCAACGATGGTGACAGGGCCTGGGCTGCTACCCCCCACTCCTCAAGACTCAACCCCTTGACCACTGAGTATATGCAAAGGCATCCAATACAAGTGCTTCACTGAATTCAATGGGAATTTTTCACAGGTGTATGCCTTGTTCATACTCCTTTAGTTCTGTGTGTGTATGAGTGCGAATATGACATAACAAATGTACTGTGAATGTTGCTCTTTTAGATTCTTAAATATATTAGATTCATAAGAAAGGCTTAGAAGTGAGTTGTTATTACCATGTTATAGCAAATTTGATAGACTCTTTTGTTAAATTGTTTAAATTATGCTATCTATTAAGTGCTGTTAAGCTTATGCTCTTAAAACTCCAGGCCTGAACAATTTGTCAGGTCAGGGGTTAAATATGGCAAGGGGATCCACTCTCAATATAGTGACTCAACAGGAGAGTTTCTGGGTTTTTTTTTGTCTTTATAACTTCTTATTCTTACCATTTTTCCATCCCAAGTCTCCACATAGATTATTTTTGGTTGATTTTAGATTTTACTCAGATTTTCTCTGTGTGCTTTAACAATGTCATAAGTAGTAAGAGTGAATCTTGTCAACAAACTGTCGCTCTTTCACTTTAGCACTATGCCTGCTTTTTCCACTATCCTTGAGTGACCTAAGACACTCACTCATGCCACATCACTTCAGATAAATCATTAAATATATAAAATCAAATAATAACAAGAAATTTTAAAAAATAAATTGTAAGTTTTTTGCATTTTCTAAGAAACCAAAACAATCCAAGACAATAGCTGATGAAAACTAAAAACATTTATCTTCTTTTCTCTCTTTCTGGAACCAGTGGGAAAAAAAATCCCATGTAAATTGAAATTTTCAGACACTGGTTTCTTCATTTTTCTGATAATCCATCAATGTAAGTTAAAGCTAGAATTTAGCTACTTGAACCAAAGAAAGAGTGAATTATGAGTCTATGAAATCTCCCATAATGTTATTGTGATGGTTCTGTATTAACTCTTTCAAAAATCCATGTTCATTATAAGCTAATATAGCTTTGAACTTCGAGTGAAGATTTCACATTCCTTTTAAAACTTCATAAAACATTCCAGTACATGAAAGTTGTCTTGTCCACCTTTTTCAAATGGTACATTACAGAACAAAATTATTGACTACCTCATTTATAAATACTTAAGTACCAAAATGTAGGCAGTCCAAATTGTATTACTTAAAAAGAACCATGTATGACAAATGACATCCTTACAATGAAGGACCTTTTAGACTGAGAAGAAAGATATATTGGCTTCTAGACTGTGTGCCAATCACATGCTGAATTATTCTGTTCAGCGGTATTTTTGTGGGATTTTTTTTATATAAGGAACTAAAGGAATAATGCTGAATGAAAAATAACCTTACCATTTAAAAAGCTCATCCTATTACCATCAGTGAAGCAGCAGGAAATTCAGCTGCTAATGAACACCTCTAACCTTAACCACATCTATGAAAAAACTTGCTTTGCCTAAGCATAACTGAGAGGAAAAAGCAGGCTTACAGTGTATGAAAAATGACACCTTCAGAAGTATTATAACAAAATGATCTAATTCCACAGAGACATTTGTATGAAAGTATGTTTTGGTACTCTCTGCAAGAATGAAGCTTATCTTCTTCTATGTGACCAGAAGGAATTTATGGATTGGATTGCAAAATGGCAATTGTAGTATAGTATAAGATTAGGAAATGATAAAATTTTTATTTAACCTAAATCATTACATAAAATATAATCCAGAGAAAAATTAGTTTTAAAAAAAAACAAACTGAAAAACCTCTCTCCTGACTAAGGTCTTTCATTTAAAATTATAAGCAAATTAAGTCTGTCAAAGTCTTCACATTGATCTATATATCCATCTTCATTTTAACAAAACCAACCATAAATGTTATATTCTTGAATCTTTCATGTTCCTCAATGAAATCTCACATTACTATTGGTGCACAAGAATGACTACAAAACATTCTGTAACTCATCTTGTTAGCAGCACGTTCTTGAACCAGCACAAATAGTCAAATACTCCAGCACTGAACAGAAATAGAATCCTTATGTTCTATCTCAAAAGAAAATCAATTTACAATCTCCCATATGAGCTCTCATTCTGTTCTTGTTTGTCCTTGTTTTCTCCTTATTTAAGGAAAATTGCAAAAGCTACATTTCTTCCACTAGTTTATTTTGGTCAATTAATGAAGCATGCAGATTTGTTATAAGAGATAAGACTGAGTGAAGTAGTTTTACTAAATTATATGAATAGTTGGATAGGAATTAATTTATCTAGAATCTATAGCATGTTCACAGTTTTGCCTGACATAAATTCCTGGAATACAGGTTTCCACAGTATACAGACAAATGAGAACTAGAATATGATAAAAAAGTATGTAATTAGAAGGAAAAAGAAAACATCATGCTTGGTTTGTTTTGTTTGGGATTTTCCTTGTTTGCTTTTTTTGGGCATCAGAAAAGGACTTATACATGTATTTACAGCTTTAATTCTCTTCTGCCCTGTAATTCCCAGACAAAACCAGCTCCACCATACTCTTTCTGTAATCCTAAGTGGAAATCTGCAGAGACTGGCTAGAAGCAACCTTCAGGAATATGATAGCAAAGAGCTGGATGTACCTAAAACCAGCCCAGATGTAGGAAGTGAGAGAATATGTTGACAGCCCATCAGGCATGTTAAATCAGAGGAAATGCTTCTGCTATGTCCCTGAGACAGAAGATGGCATGTTCCACATGTGGGAGTTCAGCACCACAAAACACATTCACAAAATAAAAAGAAGTACTTAGTGTCATTCTTCATCTTAAGTAATTAATCTTGGTTTTAATTTTTATGCCTTAATTTCCTTGGTAACCTCCTTCCTCTGCCACAAAAGTCAGGCAATGGCTGACCTTGTAAAACAGAATCTGTCATTTTCTCTTTCTCTGTGTCATTCTAGGTCTTGGTAACCTGAATTGCTTCAAAGATGTCTGGTCTAAGCTGCAGCTAGGTCTGACACTTTTGCAAGAAACACACATTTTACAAAACCTGCAGTTTAACTATTTTATTTTTATTTTTTTTTCCCTAACTAAAATATTTGCATTCCATCAAAGTCATGGATTTTTCTTTGTCTTTCCTCTGGCATAACACAATCTAAACTTCTATAGGAGTGTAGCTGCTTTATTTTTGGATCATGTACTATGGAAGTAAATATTTACTATGTTTCAAATCTGCATTATTCGCCTCTTACTGCACAAAGGTTTTAATTTAAGTTTTAAAAATTATTAAGATCGACAGTGACCTCCTCCAATGACCATGAAGCACTCTACAGAACAGAACTCTGCTTCAAAGCCTCCACTTCTACTCAAATATATTATTACTTCTGTTAATTCATGGGAGTTTATGCCTTTGTAGATTAATGTAAAATAAAGAAACCCAAACTCTGTTCTTCACATTAATTAAGAACTCAAAATCCCAAGTATTTCAAAATTGTCTCTATGACTCTGGTGTGTACACAAATTATCTTGTTTCAAGTTACAAACTGGGCCAAGTTAAAAGAAGCAGGCAAGTGAAGAAGTAACTCTTAATAAAAAGATTGTGCATCTTTCTTTCTGAAACTCATGAAAAGCCTCCCTCCCTCCCTCATCAGACCAAGTTCACAAAGTATGGTAATTTTCAAAGGGTAAAACCTCTTGTTAAAAGGCAAAACTTATCTGAAAGCAGCTGCCCTGGTTGAAGAGAGGGGGAAAAAACAGTGAGCACACCATGGAAATTCTGCCATTTTGCTTCCCTCTCTCCAGTGGGAAGGCTGTCTAATCAGACCTGCAGATCTTGTCCTCTGTTGCCACCATCCATCCCTTCCTGTTCCTCCAAGACATGGCTTTGGGATGTGGTGTTGAAAAGTGCCCAGTGTGGCTGAGCCCAGTAGAGCCAGCGCAGTGCGGCGGAGGCACAGCCCCAGTGGAGCCCGAGCCCCAGTGCAGCAGAGCAGAGCAAGGCATGACACAGGCAGTACAGCTTGCAGGAGCTCGACCCTCATTGTTTCCATCGTCTTGGTCTTGGGGACGGCCACCATCTTGTCTTGTCCCAGCAGCAAGAAGTTCTTGTCCCAGAACTAAGTTAATGTGTTTTCTGTGGGAAAAGCACCTCCTCTTTTGGTATACATTTGTTAATTATTGCTGTAAATATGTGCACTTCTTATTCCATTGCTTTTTTATTTTCAGTAAAACCCATAGTCTCTGCCTTTGTCCGTCTCATACTGGAAGGGGCGAGGGGAAGGTGAGTGGCTTATTTGTAATTAAATTTCCACCACAACACCACTGAAATGACTGAGACCTTGACTGAATTTGCCTAGTGCCCAGCCTGAACTGTTACATGATTCTGGTATGTGCTATTAAAGCAAACCAAACACAAATTTTCTTCTATGGAGAGACTTCTCTCAAAGTTCTGAGCTACACCTGACCCACTTTGATGATTAGGTACACACAGAAAAGAAGCGAGGAAAATGAACTCAACGAATTTCTGCCCAGGTAAGATATTTTGGAGCAGGAAGCCAGGAGGTGATAGTAACCTAGGTATCAATGCCCAAATGGCTATAGCTATGGAGAAAGTAAAAGGAAATGGTGATGTCACCAATGAAAACATTGGTTACTTCCATCAGTCAGCTGTGTTAGAAAGCAACAAACAGTGATAACGACAGCCCTTCATGGAGGACATCATTGCACAGTGATCCCATTCTACTTACAAATACCTTTTACATTATACGTCACTAAGCAGCATGGTTCTGCACCTGTGTCTACCTCACCCATGACAATTATCTAAAATATTCAGTTTTGCAATCCTCCATCTTATCTAGTGACTTATTTTTCCACTAGAACCCTAGGCTTAGATAGTCAGTAGTACACACAAAGACCCTTCAAACTGTAAAGAAAAGAGAAGCATGTGGCCATTTTTTGGAGTCTTGCATCAAGGAATTTACAGCCCAGAACAGATCCTGAGCTTTATGAAAGCAGCTACAGGTATAAGCTTTGCCAAAACTTTGTGATTGGTGTGTTTTAGTAATCATGAATCATTAGTTTTTACTTGGCAATTCCTACAATTAAAAAATCCAAACCAGCCCTTCTCAGTGGGGCTTGTTTTAAAGCTCTTGTATGGAGAGAACAAACTCCCTTGAGGCACCAGGCCTTGTAATATGAACCTCTTCTATCAGCTATAGTCTGTAGCTCAGACTATAAAGAATGTTAATTAATTTTCTACTGTATGAAAACATATGCACAGTATTATTTTTATGGTATTATACAAATATTTAAAATGTTTTGACAGAATATGTTCTGAGAACTTTAACTGAATATAAAAGGGCTAAATTATGGGAACTCTTTAGATGGCATTACAGCTGACATGCTGTATGTAACACAAGAAGATGCTCAAATACAGTGAATGGTATTTGCAGTTTGTAAAATTATTAAAATGTCATTAAGAGTTGATTATCATGAGAGACTTCAATTACTGTTAATGGCTTAAACATTTTTATGAAAGACCTTTTTCCCATTATGGTAAAATTGTGTAAAGAAGGTGTGACCATCAAAGCCCCGCTCTCCCTGGATATGCCTCTGCACAGGAACTTTAGACTGTGACTTAAACTGCCTAATGGAACTTGAGATAAGATAAAGGTGACACTATTGTCCAGTTATCTCAGATTTAGGGAGAAGTAAATAAGGCTGAGGGAGAAGAATGTATCAACAAAGAGAGCCAAACTCAGGACTGCCTTGAAAATCAGCTCTGGCTGGCTTCAGGGACAGGGAGTATGGGGAGAGAGTTTCTGGATATGTGGCATAACCTCTGGTGAGAGGCAGTGAACATCCACCCTCCCTTACACAAATTGTCTCTGTTGTAAACACCCCAGGAAGGACACACCCTTGGGACATTCAAGTGAGAGGCAGCTGAGGAGGTGTCATAGTCCATCAAAGACACCCTGAACTTCTTTCCAGACTCATTGCTGAGGCCTTGAAGAGAATTGCACATGATGTGAAGTGATGCTGCAGATCCACAGTCTGTTGCAAAAGTCACTGACAAACTTGGCCCCCACCCCCCACGCCAGGGAAGGTACCTGGACATCCCCATCTGGCCTGAACTTATATTAATCCACTGAACTCTATGTTTTGCAGGGACCTTCACCACCCAGAAGACTGAGAGAAGTGGATCAATGGAGTGGTGGTATTTTCTACTTAATCTGTCTCTATCACTCTCCTTCCTTCCCCTCACACCTCTTTTTTCTATTGCTTTATATGTGATTCTCTCCCTCATATTTAGTGTTAAATAACATCCATACTTTTGACTTCAGCAAATGGTCTCATTTACACCTTAATTCAGGCAGAGGCAATTTTCTAAAAAAGTTTAATAACCCCATTGTAAGAAAAATACATCAATATTTCAGTGCTTTTGGAAGATGAAACTTTTTAGCATAAATTATTTTGATTTCTTCCTTATATCTTCCTGAAAAGGCATGTAAGTCTGAATTTGCTAGTATGGATTATAAAAAGCCAGTAGCAAGTAAAAAGAACTACTTGTCCCCCAACTTACAGAGATAAGGTATATTGTTTTATTTATTTACCACAGTAAGGTACAAGAAAAGGTACAATATTGAGCTTTGTGCCCTTTGATTTTTCTCTAAATTATTGAAATACTTAACACTGAACATTTCATGGCTGTTGCAGAAATGAAACCAGTTTGGTTGCAGAAACCAGTTTGGTTGCAGAAACCAAACTGAAACTGTACAGTTAGCCTCAGAGGTGTGTTCTCCCATCCATGTATGCACATAGCCTCTATTAGCATTAATGAGAACTAGCCATGCATATGGATGAGAGATCAGACCCCTTAATTTGTTTAGATGAGACCAATTTTAATCAGTGCAAGCTAATGCATAATTTTGCAGCATGCTTGTGTGGTTGGTGAGTCAACATGTTTTGAGGGTTTCACTTCATATTTCAGGAGTGCCTGTGTATGCTGAAAATATATGAAACATAAGAATGTCAGAAGATTAATCAGGAATATTATTCTCAGGGTACTTTGTCCCAGTGAGGAGCCACAGTGACATTGAGCAACCTTGCAAAAGCAAACCAGGACAGAGAGTGACTGTTGAATGCCAGAAGCATGATTTTGCATTGAATCCCTACCATTAAAAAACCTTTAACACCCGTCATTGAAGTCTGTTATCATAAATTATTGCTCTTGATCATTAAACACAGTTCAGTAAACTTATGTTCCTAGTGAATCTTCAAAATCTGTATTACCTCCTAACCTCACTCAACCTCATAATAAGCTCTGTAAACATGTTCAAACAAAAACAAGCATCAAGAAAAATGATTAAGATGCATTACACAAAAAACCCCCTAAACCACAAAATACGAGTTGAGACTAAAAACCTGCTCAGAAAATAACCTGTGATACTCTACCCCTCATTTGAAAATTACTTTCACTCTCAAAAACAAAAAAGCAACTTTTATTTTAAATACACTATTTTTCTACTGCTTCATCTTTTACTGGTAATCATTTTCTTAACTCTGATCAATCCCACTTTATAGAGATCAGATTGTTTTTGGAGACACAGAACTGTGAAGGCATTGTCTGTTTTGTGAAAAAAAAAATGCCCAGACAGATAAATATAGTAGTGTTTCTTTTTTTCCCCAAGAGAAAATACAAGATATTGTAGATTGAAGACATATACATGTGGGCAAATGACAAGAAACTGCACCTGTACAAATGCACCTATAAAAGAGACTACTAGTGCAGATCCATTTGGAAGATGATGATCCATAGTTGTCATTAGGTCATTTTGTTAATCTTTCCTTCAAGGTTTCACATTATCAGTGCTCAGACCATCTATTTGACAAATGTAACTTTTAGTTTCTAAGAGGTTTCAGCTATTGTGCTTTATGAGGTTCTGTGTGAAGCCATGAGTAACTTGTAAAGATCATCTTAAATAAAGGTATAGTGTAACCTTGTAGCACACCCCATAAGCAGCCACTCTGAAACACAGAGAATCAACCAAAAATAAATAAAAAGTTCTAAAAATGTCCTCATATTCCTGCCTTATTTCCACAAAAAACACAGAGATTTTCCTACGAAATTTAGCACAAGGCCAGAAGAATACAACCACTAACCGATATGATACACAACGCTTCAGTTTCAAGAGATGCTATTTTTAGTACGACTGATGGAAAAGTAAGGCGACCACCAAGAAAACTGGATTATTTCATTCTAATATGTTGCATCACTCTCGTTATCTCAGTGGGGAAGAGGAGAGAGAGAAATGGTGTAAATGCACATGTAGACATTCACTCTATGCTGTGTATAAATAAATTGCCAGACATTCGGAGATCTACAATTTCAGATGCAGTCTTAGGAGGATTTACAATAGGATTCATGAACATGTGACAAAACCCACTTTATAAAGGCAATTAACACATGGGTTTCAAAATACTGCATTTTCATTTTATATAAACAGCTTTACTTATTTATTTATTCTAAATATGCATTCCACCATAATAAGTGACATGAGAAAGAGAAATACACTACTGGGGTACCTTTTTCATCTTGGTAAAGAGTAAATGTTTTTAAGGTCAGCAACACATTGGATTGCTTCAAGTGAAAACAGTTTTTGGAAGTCAAAACTGATATTGACATTAAAATTTAAATGCAATAATAAGAGAAATCCCTCTGAGATATCTCAAATTTCAAAACATATTGCAGAGTATGGATAGAGGAGAACTGGAGAGTGGTGTTAAGCATTTTCATCAGAGATGATGCTTGGTAAATTATTGCTACATAATTTTTATTACAGATGTTCAAAAGTATGAAAATAAAAGATTGTTATAGGCATTTTCTATGTGAATCATATTTTGCTGCTACCTAAATTCATGTAATATTTATAAGATAAGGACTTATTTTCATGAGTCTTAACATCTGAGGGAAAACAAGCTACAGTGTGTAGTTACTAAAAAGACTCCATAGTTTATCTTAACTGAGAATAAACTCAAACTGTCAGATCTTAAACTGATCCCAGCCGTATATCATGTTACACATTTGGAAATTTATATAAACTCTATCCCTGATAATCCCCAAATAAAATATATGCACAAATAAATTAACTTCATGGTCTTAAAGTAATTTCTAATATTATTTTGTTCTCTTCCCTGGGCCAATCTATGTTCAACATCCAATTCAGCACATCTGCACAACATTCCAACAAACTTCCCAACTTAGAAATGCAGTATCCAAGATACATACTATGGTATTTGAGCTGAATCTTCAAAATTTTTTTATATACATGGTACCTCTGTAGCCAGTGGAAGGAATCTCATCATGTTTAGTTCTCTGGACAGTGAAAGCAGACCTCCAATAAAACACATTAAAATGAAACTTCATTGGAGTGAAAACTTCACTACCAGCAACAGCTCCTAGATTAAATAACCTAATCTGTCTAGTACCTCAGTAATTCACAGGGTGAATTACTTCACCATCATCTTTTACTTGAGTTATTGGAGGATTTATCACTACTGAAAGGTAAAAACAAAGTTCCTATTCTGTTCATCATAAGTAAAGGTAGACAGAAACATCCAAAGGAACTTTCAGTGCATGCTGACCAGGTGTGTAATCACAGACCTATTAAAGCAGGAAATTCTAACACAAAACTGAGTATTTTCCTTCTAATGTGTTCCTGTATTATGTCCAGCTGTTGAGACAGAAAGATATCAGTAAATTTCCCTCCCCCCAGTATTGTATATTTGCTACAGAATAAATCTAAAATGTGGTGCTCTACTGTAGATGGGGCAGTTTTAATGAAATCCAATAGTCACTGCTGAAAAAAAAAAAAGTCCCTTTCTAAAGAATTTGGTTTGGATTGTGCTCTCTCACTTCATATAAAGACTTCAAATGTACTTATTATTTTTATACCTTTTCAAAGCTCTTGTAAAGAAGGTCTTCATCTGGCCAGTAAATTATTTATTCTAAATCTTTATGAACTTTTTGAGGGTTTATTCACTTCTTAAATTCCTACTGTAACAAAGATTTAAAAAAAGTTTTTACAAATACACGGGGGTAATAATCCATGGAATTTTACCTGTACATTCCTCTTCATCTGTTTTATTTACACTACTCTCTAAATAACTCACGGTTGTGACCATCCCTCTGTAATTAAATTAAGCTATAACTGCATCAAAAGTTTTAGACAATAGAAGTGTAGTTGCTTGATGAAAACAAAACAAAAAAAAATTACAGAAGAAAAAAAGTTATTTTAGTTAAAATTCAACTGCATATCTAAAAATTAGCAAGCAATTCAGTGGCAAAAACTTAATGAGAAGAAAAATACTCACAGAGTGTAAAACATAGCATCAAAAAAAGTTCATAAACATTTGCAGCCTTTCCAAAGAGAATTCACATCAGGACAAAGCTAATGATTATATTTTCATAAATTGTGTGGAGACTCATTTTCCATCAATTTATATAGATGCCTAATCACCATAGCTTATGTAGATCAATTAGATAGACATGAAAGAACTGACTGAGCAGTTCTAATACCTGATTCAAAAGATCCTTTCCCCTTTCCCCTTTCCCCTTTCCCCTTTCCCCTTTCCCCTTTCCC
>NC_031769.1:73674525-73774021 GCF_001522545.3 Parus major | reverse complement strand
TATTTGTAAACAAAGTTGAAATTTAGGACTTTGGCTTAGGTATCTGGAAGTACCTCTGCAAAAATCAATGTCTACTGAAATTTAAAGTAGGGCATGAGGGCCTGGGAAAGACTTGAGGGTCACAGATATGCTATCACAGGGCACAGAGCCAAAAGAACACTTCCCAATGCTAATGGGAAAAAGAAGGTTAAACCCTTCTGTGTCCTGGATCCTTTTCAAGCATTTCCAGAAACCTATTAGTAATTAACTAATATGTCCCTCAAAAATCACAGACATAGGAATTTGTCTCCAGTGTACAGAAAAAAATCACAACTTCTCCCTCAGCCTAGAAATGCTTCTAGGCACAGAGGCTTAATATCATCTTGAGTAAATTATGTTAAATTCAGTAAGATTGGTAAAAAATAACTGTCTGAATTCTTAGTCAAAATTTTGCATGAAATTCTGTATATTCATTGTCTATTTTCCAACTGTTCCTTTCTATAAAAAATAATTTAATTTATCAGAAACCAGAGGAATCTTTGATTTACAACTTCGGCCAATTTTGTCTTGAATTTGCAGCTGTTTTTCACAGTCTAACTTTCCAATAACTTTTGAGATTAAAAAGATAAAACCAGTAAATAAAAAGCATTGGTACAAAGAGGTATGCAGTGCTTAGAATTACAAAACAGACTTTAGAGAAAGGTGCAGCTACTCACCACCTATTGGAGTCATGCTGTGATGGCAAAAGGCAGAAAAGTGAATATTTTTATACCTTTTCTTTCTCTGTTAACAGAGAACACACTTTTTTCAGAGCAGTTTCATATTCAAATTGTGAACTGGAAAACTATACAGCTCTATATGCTCACATACTTTTTACTAGCAAATCAGTTATGTGTGGCTTTAAATTAAGCACGTCAGTAAACTTACTGTACTCACCAGTACTAGTCACATGCTTAATTAGGCTTGGAAGTATTTTTGGTTAAAGAACTTAATGTCTTACAACAACAAGCAAAAGTAGTAGTTTATGAATAACTATGAAAATAACCCCAGGAATTTCAGATATGAAAAACCTGCAGGCATTTCATTTAAAGTTAATATGGATGAAATAAAGAAAGAATAACTTCTGATGAAAAGGAAAATCAAAGTTTACATTAGTACAGTTTAAAGTCTTAGTGATCTATGATTTCTCAGTTCTAATGCATTACTACCTTCCAATCTGCACACCAGTAGATGTTCTTATTTGCATTTGCTTTTCAAGCAGTTACACATACACATCATTCACTTAGTATCAACACAAAGATTTGTTGATACTAAGTGAAAATAAACCCAGAATCTTCCATCACAACACAAGCTTGACAGTGAACTCTAGCTTAATTGCTACCAACACCTATCATACCTCTGATAGAAAGTGCTGATCCAGGCAATTGCTTGATGGCTCTTGATTAACCACATGTGAATATGTAAAATTTAAGGTTTGTGGCCTTTGGAAAAAGGGCAAGCAGTTCTGGAGGACTAAAATTATACTGTGAGGTTGTTCAGGCAGAAAATTTGAAGAGTCAAAACCTGCCTAGAACTTACATCTGGCTACTGATAAAAAAGACAGTTAAAAATATTTCGATCAATACTTCAGCAACAAAAGGAGGGCTAAGGAGAAACTTCATTGGATGGAAGATGAAATTTACTAAGATAAGTAAATGTCTGAGGTATTTAATGGTACTTCTTTGCCTCATATTTTATGGTAAGACTGGTTGTTCTCTGGATACCCAGCCCCCTAAGCTGGAAAACAGGCACGGGGAGCAGAATGAAGCCCCCATAACAAATGAGGAAATGGTCAGTGACCTGCTATACCACTTAGTCACATACAAGTGTAAGGGACTGGGTGGAATCCACCCAAGGGTACTTAAGAAGCTGGCATAAATGCTCCCCAAACCACTTTCCATCATCATCTTGGTTAACTGGGGAGGTCCCAGTGGACTGCAGTTTGGCCAGTGTGATGCCCATCTATAAAAAGGGTTGGAAGGAGGATCTGGGGAGCTATAGACCTGTCAATATGACTTCAGTGTCACTAGAAGGAATAGAGCAGATCATTTTGAACTTGATCAGATCATGAACATGACATGTACAGAACAGCCAAATGTTCAGGCCTAGTCAGCATGGGTTTAGAAATGGCAGGCCCTGATTCACCAAACAGATCTCCTTTCCATGGCAATTCAACACACTTAGTGGATGAGGGAAAGGCTCTGGAGGTTTTCTGCCTGGACTTTGCTAGTCCTTTGACACAGTCTTCCATAGCATTCTCCTAGAGAAACTTGCTGCTCAGGACTTGGATAGGTCCACTGGGTTTGCTGGGTAAAAAATAAAATATCTATATTATAATATAAAATTGGTTGGATGGATGAGCCTGAAAAGTGCTGGTAAATGGGTTTATATCCGGCTAGTGGTCAGATCACTAGTGGAGTTCCTGAGGGCTGAGTTTTGGGGTTATTCCTGTTTAATATCTTCATTGAGAACATGGATGAGGGGATTGAGTGCACTCTCAGTCACTTGTAGTTGACACTAATTTGGGCAGCAGTGTTGATCTGCTGGAAGGCTTTGCAGAGGGATCTGGATAGGCTGGATCAATGGGACAAGGCTAATTGTAGAGGTCCAACAATGTCAAGTGCCAGGTCCTGCCTTTGGGTCACAACAACTTCCTGCACCACTACAGGCTGGGGGCAGAGTGGCTAGAAAGCAGCCCAGCAGAAAAGTACATTTTAGGAGTGCTGGTTGACCACCAGGTGAACATGAGCCAGCTGTGCCCAGGTGGCCAAGAACGCCAATGCCATCCTGTTCTGTATCGGCAGTAGTGTGGCCAGCAGGACCATGGAAATGATTGCCCCCCTGTACACAGCAAGGTAAGGCCACACTCCAAACCCTGTGCTCTGTTCAGGTACCCTCACAGCAAGAAAGACATTAAGGTGCATGTCCAGAGAAGGCCAACGGAGCTGGGGAAGAGTTTGGAATGCAAATCTTTTGAGGAGTGGCTGAGGAAGCTGGGGTTGTTTAGCCTAGAGTAGAGGAGGCTCAGAGGAGAATTTCACACTCCTTACAACTACCTGAAGGGGGTTGTTGTGAGATGAGGGTTGGTAGCTTCTTCCATGTAACAAGTGGTAGGGGAAGAGGAAATTTCAAGTTGCATCAGAAAAGGGTTTTTTTGGATATTAGGAAAAAATTTCTTCATGGAAAGTGCTGTCAAGCTCTGGAACAGGTTACCCAGGAAGTGATGCAGTCACCATCACTGAAGGTGTTTAAAAGACATGTAGATGTATCACCTTGGGACATGATTAGCTGGACTTGATGATCCTAATGGTCTTTTCCAACCTAAATGTTTCTGATTCTTTCATTTCTACTTTCATCATTTCTTGATGCCTACCAGATGATAGATATCATGCTACTTATTTTCACATTTTTGGAAAAAATCTCTTTAGTAGTCTCAAATCTACAGCTCTCACCATGACAGTTTCATGTTTTTAAATGAAATGCAAATTAAATACAAAAAGGAACTCACAATATATTTCAAGCAAACTGAAATTAAGTAATTGTTAGTCTTTTTAAAGAACATTTTCACTATTTTGTCTACTTGAATATGTTCTGTCCCTTGCCATATGTCTGTATTTGGACATAATACCTTTGACAATCATAATTTTAAAACTGTGTTCCAGAATTGATGAATTACCAGCAACCCATAGTTATTCAAATGTTCATGAAACCAAATTTAATAAGAGAAACATTTTTGTTGGTTAAATATATCGACTTATTTCAAAAAGCCTTGTATTTTGTGAATTTTCTTATACACATCAAATAAAAAAAATGAACTCTCATTTAAGGTACAAATGCAAATGTTCCTTTTCTTACAATCTCATGTATTTTGTCTTGCTTTGGAAAGACATGGATATGTTCTTGGCTAGCTCCTCTATGCAGTTACGCTTCTATCCCAAAAAAATCTTCCAAATTCAGGAATCAAAAAAGTCAAACAGAAGATCGTGGAACACTTGGCCAACCTAAAAATTTGTGTTCTGTTTGAAGTTTGTCTCAGAGACCCTTCTTAGACTCCAAATGTTCAACACTATCTTCAGGCATGGTCCATGGCATGTGTAGTCCATACTTTTCATAGCAGTGCATCATCTCTGGAAATCTCTGTTATCCTGCTTCTCCTATTATGAGATACCTTTGACAGGAACCCCCCATTAAGCTCTGGAAAGCTTTAAGTTCCTGAATTTCCAATTCCAAAAGGCAGTTGGAAGATATTATACGGCATTTTTTACAAAGGAATTAACTTTTTCTGTCTAGTCTCTTCCAGATGAAGTGTTCCAAAACTATACAGATAACTGGTACTACATGTTTCAGAATAACTGAAACCTAATTTTGTCTCTTAACATTTTGCTTATAAAAACTTAGACTTATCCATTCAAAGTTTGGGATGTAGATCTGATCCCCTGTCTACTCCCTTGAGAGTATGCAGGAAACTAATTAATGCATTTGCCTTAGCATAACTTAACTGGTGAGTAAAAGAAAAAAATAGTGATTTTTTATTTCCTTTGTATGCTTCTTAAAGAAGACATGGGACTACAGCAGATGCCTGGAGTAAAGTTACAGATGTATTAGGGGGCCAGCTTGTATAACTGTTTTGTTTGCCTTTCTAAATCTGAATTGGATCATCACCCCTTTCATAGCATAGGCTTCAGATTTCTGTGCTCTAACTTTTGGCAATGGCCTCGCAAATTTAAGTGTGACATAAGGAGTGAATTCTGTTATCAGACTGCACTTCAAATATACTCCATTTTAGTACACAGAGATCACTGAAATTTCATTGCTGTTGTCTGACAGAGGCAGCTAGTGCCTGTCACTTCATAGAGTCCTCTATTTTATATTCCTTAAGGAATGGGGAACCACAGTGTCAACTTTTAGATTTGAATTTTTAAAGTTAAATGCACTAAGGAAATTCTCATTTGCTTACTGTTAAAAATGACAACTAACATATTACCACACTTTTCCCCTTTTGGGGTTTTTTTTTTTTTTTTTTTTGGTCTTTTTAACTCCTCTCTTGTGGTTGAATGAGAATCATTTCCTGGCTACCTGCAAGACAAAGTTTAAGCTGTGAGCGTGGAAGAGACATACAGAGTCATTTAATTAAAAACCTTACTCATCTATTTCCCTCTCATTCTTATCAAGAAGAAAGAACATCATTATTGACGGGAATTATCAGGATGACAGCAAGTTGCTGTCACATCAAAATAAAGGAACATTATGGGATTTCAAGTTTAGAGTGTCTAAAATTAAGAAAAGGACTTGAAGTAGTATAAAGGAGTATGGGTTTGTACTTTGATTACTTCAGTGCCTCTATTATTGTGACCAGTAATTTTCTTTCTAGAATTGCATATAAAAATAGTGGATGAATAATGCTATCTTATTTGAAAATTTTAATAATTTAAGAATTTGTTTATTTTTCATTATGAAAGGTAAAACCACGAGCTGCAATTACTATGTCTTCCTCATGAGTGATACATTTGCAGTTACTCCAATTCTGGTGTTGAGTATGGTTAATACTCATTTAGTTGGTTGAGTATGGTTAATAACTGAGATATGCTTTAGTACTCCCTAGTTACTGCATTGGGCATTAGAGAACAAGAATTAGAAGCACTGCCTAAGGGCTTAATCCACCTCACTGGGAAGTCAATAAGAAAACTCAGGTTCACATCACTGGGACTTGAATTAGTCCTAAATACACAGAAAAAAAAAATAAAAATCCAGCTGGTGGTACAGTTCTTATGTTCAGTTTACAATTCAAACAGAATCCTTATGAGCATGGGGAAGTTAGAAGTAAGAGTAGGAATTCTCTGGAATTTATTCTGATGTTACTCTAAGAAAGTAGGTAGAGAAGTTAGAAATTGAATAGATACTATAAATGATGAGGACTTGTATTAATAATAAACAGAGAAAGTTATGACAAATAATTTCCATAAGCATTATATAAACCATATGATTTGTGGTATCAATGAACTATTTATTCACATTAAATTGCAAAAAATAATGCTTATAGGAACTGTGGAATAAACAGATTGATGTCCAGTATGTTGTTTTTATACAATTCCTAAAGGGTTAAGAAAGGTCTCTGGCAGTAACAGCTTCACATATAATGAATTCAAATCAAGTTATTAAACTTAGTACAGTTATAGTTGTACAGAGAGAATGGAGAGTCTTGACTTAATGTATTAAAAGTTACAGGAGTATAAAAAAATGATCAGTGTCCTTCATACCATATTCAAATCTTGATTTTTGTACAGGAAAGAATAGTTCCTGCTTCCATATGTCTTCTGGAATGTAATGAGTCTCAAAGAGAATAAGCACAGTAATTTTCTTCCTCTGTAAAACTGGATTAATGCTATCTCATGTTTGACTTATTTCTGTCCTGAAGGAGTCTGCAGACAAAAAAACCCCTCATCTCAGTAAAACAATAGTACAAAGAGAATCTTTGCTGGGGCGTGGCATACAGGATGACATACATTGCCTTTATCCTTGCCTAATGGATAAATTATCACCTCACTTCTACTCTGTTTTCTGATCACTTTCTCTACCACAGAAATCAATATTACAAATGTTTCACTGAATCAAAGTCTTACAATAATTTTTATGGTATAATTTATAATTAAATAGCTACTCTAAAATTAGTACACTTGATAAAACTTATTGAAGGAATCATCCCAGCACGTGTCATTGACCTCAGCGTGAACAGCTTTTAGTGATGAGATATAAGCAGCATGCCTAGACACTCAGGCATATGATATTTTGTAATTTTTTTCACTTACCTTACCATAACAATTCAATCTGAAGTAGCAGAAAATGCTGATGTGATTCTACCAGACAGATATTGACGTTAGCTGTTCTTATGGAAACTTATAACATTATGGAATAACCTCACTGAAGTCACTTGATTTAGTTGGTGTGTTTGAGACATGATATATCGAGAAGAGTTTGTAAGCTGCATGAAGTGCAAGGTGCATTTTCAAACTGCAACTGCTAATGTTACCCAAATGATCTTCATAAAGAAAGCCCTACAAAAGATGACAATTTGAATATAATAGAATAAAATTACGAGACTGATGCTTTGTGTTTGGCAGAAATGATTTAAAGAAATACCATCTTACTGAAATGATTATGTCAGACTAAATGCTCTGTCTACTCTACTGTACCTCATTAGTTTTTGGTAAAATCCAGTATCTTATAACAAAATAAAATTTAAGAGTTGATATCCATTGAACATAGGAGCTTGATTTTGAGCTACAACTTGCCACAATTTCTACCCACAAATGTGGTATTTATGTAAATGTATATATCGCAAGAAGTTGTACTGGGCAGAGGGTTAGAAAAAGTCTAGCTTACATGAGACTGATGTTTTACCATTGTTTTAGCATCTAGGATGGAAGAACAGCAAAGGAAGCATTATCTCCCTTTGTGATAAAAGGAGCATAGGTTTGCTTTTTTTCAGGACCCAAGAGAGCTTCAAAAAGATAAATTAGTCTTACAGACACTCTATAGTCAGTCATCTGCAATATTGTAGATTAGACATTTTAAAATTCCATTCTTATGATAGGCAAATGTCAAGTCATTTTCAAAAGAATCATTGCTGCTCACTTTTACAATGTTCCTGCATTAGTAATGATAGGAAAGGAAATTAACTAAAAGAAAAAGTTTTTATTGCCTAAATTTGCTATTTTAAAGATGTCTGCAGACCCTATAAACAAGAATCTGTTTTCAGACAAAACAGAAGATTCTATGATCAGAGCACTTCCACTCTCTTTTAATTCCATGCAGTTGAATTAAACAAAAGAGAATTTCCTTTACTTATAGACTAAAATATTTGCTTTCAAAATCTTTCATAACACACCCCTTGTAAAAGTATGCAGCCTGATCATCTGCTGTTCATTCACTGTTTTTCTTCATGTGGTGACTGTGAACACTGTTTCTCAGGTGCTCTTTCCTTGCATTCAGAAGTCCACTTTACCCCAAAAGCATTAACCCAGCCAGGTTGCATTTCTTTCTGTTATGTCATGTTAGATGTGCTCTACAAAAAATAAGGAACATTGACCTTGAAAGGAAAAGGGCAGGCGGGGGGAAATAATAAATCCCGCAACCAAACCCATTCAACAGCCCAGACCAAGATCTAAGCTCTGTCAAAATGATTTCTTATTCCATTTTACTGAAGCAGTGCCATGCTTTATCACTTCTGAGTTCATGCCTTACAGCAGAGGCAGCCCACTTGAATTGGTAAGTTGTTTAGTTAAAGTACACACATGCTATTCACATTGTCAATATGATTTAAAAGGAAAGAACATTTTGCAGGTGTAATACAGCCATAAATGCAACAGGAAACTTAAATCCAAAGGATGAGAGCACACGTAATTAATTGTTGCCTGTCTCACTATGCTCCTTCTCCTTCCCATTTACAGCAATACTATAGTCAGGCACGTGGCACTGGTGACTCATTGGTGGAGATGGCAGAATTAGACCTTCCAGGAGCTTCTGATGAAGTCTCACAATCATAAGCAAAACTGGTCAGCTAATCTGAGCTAAATGTAATGTAGTGCTTTCATTACATCACTGCACACACAATTGTGCACAAATTTCAGTACAATGTGAAGAACTGCTGAATTTATTTCGTGACTATGCAGATGCTGAAGCACCTAAATTAATTGTGAGTTGAAAAAAAATGTTTTCCAAGTCACCAAAGTGCTCAGTTTACAACCAATAAAGTTTACACTTCATTACATCTCTTCAGAAGTAGTTGTGTTTATTTATAGATATTTTATACAAGTAGGTTGAGCTGCTTGGTTTTTGTGGTCCAGCCAGATTGCTACTTTGATAGAATAGATCAAGTATTGCCATACAGACATTGACTTTTTTCTTTTTTTTTTTAAAAAAGCAAAAGGCTCTGTATTAGAGCACAAACCATACCTTAAAAGACATATTGGCTCAAACAGCAAGGAAATAAAAACCTTTCTCTCCTCATAATTTGCAAATAAAGAAACCTGGACCCAGGATGCTTGAAATGACCTATAACTCAGTTTAATTTTATTTTAATGTAATTGAAAATTCTTGTGAAGGCAATCTTGAAAGTTGAGCTCATTTTCTATTGCACTGCAGTAGAATACCAAACTCTGCATTTCATGTAAATTAACAACACTATCAGACTACATTGAATCTAAACACTCCTGCATCTGTACTTTGTGATATGTGAATAAATAAAAACTTGAAAGTAATGCAAATGAAGTCCCTGACAAAGGATCCATAACATTCAGAACTAGGTCATAAGTGAATGCATTAGTGTTCAATATAATTCCATCTTAGGTTTTAATGTTCACCTTCTTCTCTTGTTCTTGTTGCCAATTGATTATCTTTCAGTAAAGTTTATACATTACCATTAAAAGTTAATAATGCATAAATATTAAACACACCATTGTAAAGTTAGCAACACTATTAATATCCTCAGTCTCTGTAGGCAATACTAGAAATTACTAAGATCAGTATCAATAGTCACAATCATAAAAATCCTGTCTTTCTGGAATTGATAGCAATAAACAAAGTACAAGATACAATGGATATATAATACAGCCACATCTTCCTACAAAACTGGTTCCAGGAAAGAAAAGACAACACTTTTTAAACAAGATATTGCTCTGAATATTACACCATTTTCTATCCTTTTGTCTGTATGTAATACTTGTAAAATGCTGTAAAATCTTAAGGCACTATATATTCTGAAAAGCTTAGCAATATTTAGTTCTCTAGATTGTTCAAGGGAAAAAAAAACACAACAAAACAACAAAACAACAAAACACCACTGCAGCACTGAAGGGCAGAAATGTCACTGTCAGATTCCCCACTGCAGATCTCTGTCAGGCAGGGCATTATTTTAAAAGCAGGCAAAGACTTAAATATGCATAGTTGCTCTAGATTTCAGTCCCTCTAGGTGACAACAACTAGCTAAAGTAGACATGTGTGATAAGCTTTACACACTCCCAAGGGTGCTAAATCATTGTGTTGGCTCAAATTTGGTTTTTAAGAGCTTTGTTGACTTCACAGCTGGTGAGTTGACGCTTTCTATCGCTCCACCACTTGGCAACAGATGCCTCTTACTTATGCACAGATGCTGAGTATCCACCCAACCCTAACATTAGCCTTGTGTTTTGAGCTAATTGGGCCAACACAGCTGTAATTAAGACTTGAATAATTAGAAAACTAGCATGATTACTTTCACAATTAATCCTTCTATTGTACCTTTACATTCTCTTTTGCACTATTCTGCAAAGGTCTTATTTCTTTGGGTCATGCAAATCCAGCAGCCTTCTAAACAAGTGGAATAAAATCGTATTTTTCTGATAATAATATTGACATTTTAAAGAGCTGGTTTCACGCTGATTTAAAAGACTTATAGTGTGCAGTTAGACTGGTTTTGTTGGGTTTTTTTTTTCTTTCATTCTACTTACCCATTACATGGATACCTTTATAACAGCCACACAGGAAGGAAAACCATATACAAGAATGAACAAAGATTTATAAGAACAGCATGTGAACATACTTGGATAGAGTGTAATATAGAAGATCTTTAGGATGAACTGATCTTACATATCCTTTTTTATTTCTTTGACTTGGTGTCTGTTCTAAAGTGGATGCTGAGGGGTACCTGTTAAGCAAGGGAATAGAATTGAGGGGAAAGGAAGCATCTTTTAAGTAAGAAGCCTGCCTAACCCGGGAAAGTAGCAACAGTAGTATTTGGAAAGAATATCAAATTGTCTGATTTTAGAGAGAAGGAATAACAGGAAATGAACAAATAAAAATTGACAGTCATTATATAATGTCTAATCTGAGCTTGAGGGACATACAAAGTGTGTAAAGATGAGATAAATATGCCAATATCTCACGCTGTGGGTATTGCACTAACTTTAAACAATGCTCAATCTGACAACAATATACAAAACCAAGATGCTCATATATGTCCTTCCTCACAGAAATGCCACTTCCTTTTCTCAGACACAATTACTGACGTATACATGCAATAGGAATTCTCTTGTTCCTGATAGAAAAAATCAACACTAGTTAATTTTTCCTTCTCTGGTGTTAGGAAGGTTGAGAACAGTATAGAAGAAACATTATAGCTCCACATGAACATTAATAAGAATCATATATAAGTACATATTAACTGCTGTTTTATTGCATACATCCAGTTGTGGGGAGGAAGGGGAATTTGTTGAAGACAGACTCTCTTGAAATAAAGATTTATGTTTGCTGGTCTCTTCCAGGTGTTTAAAAGATATTATTTGCACAGGTATCTGAACTCACTTTAAAGGGCATTTCAGGAACATATTCATCAGGAAAATCAAAGGAACAAGAAAAAGAAAAGAGAAGTACTTCACAAACTGTTTCAAAGGAACCTAAATGTTAAATGGCAGCAGCCAGTAGCAGCTCAGCCTCCCCTAAACCAGCAGCAGTTCAGTTCCCCTGAGGAAGGAGAAAAGGCTGTAATTGCTGTCTATCACTGTTATTTGAAATAAATATAATGCTTCCATATTCAAGAAGATATATAGCCTCAATCCCTCTTCTCCTACCAATTCCTTAATCCAAACTAAGAATGTTTCTACGTATGCCTATGACAATCCCTGAGATTAGTATCTGACATTATGGCAATTTGTGATCACAAGCCTAACTCTTGTAAAAAATTGAGTTAAGTCTTGAGATAGTGACTCATTACATCCTTAGGAATAGAGAAAATGATGCTAAGGACCTATGGAGGGAAACATGACTCCCAGAAAGCAGCAATTACTATATTGACCCAATACCCTTGATTTGCTGGGTTGGGATAAATGAAAAAAGGAAACAGTCTCTTGACTTTTATGTTGGTGTCTTATTTTGCAATGCAAAATGTAACCAAAAGTAGGAATTCTGTTACCATCTGCTAAAACCAGGTGTGGCGGTGTTCTTTGTTTCTTCCATGACCCATCCCTCATAACTCCAGGAGAATATCTCCTGTTAATGATGGAGTGCTGCTGCATAAGTGATAAAATTACATCATCCTATTGTGAGATGTTCCCAAAGGAAGAAGCAAGCATTCTTACCTAGATATAATCTGAGATTTAGAACACCACAGTCTTTTTTCCACTAGATTCCCAGAAGAAACAGAGACCTTCCTGCATCACCACTGGACCTTCAGAAGAAAACTACACCCTTCTACAAGATCACTGCTTCAACAGAACCACATCTGTCACTCCAGGAGGACTGCAGACACCACTTAATCGGACTGCTACCAACACCCTGACCAACAGTGTGTCAGGTTGTAATCTGACCTGACAGTGTTTTTTGTACTACTGGATTTTATTTTAATTTTCCTATTAATTTGTAGGTTTTATTTTTTATTTATACATACTAGTAAAGAACTGCTATTCCTACTCCCATATTTTTTCCTGAGAGCCCCTTAATTTCAAAATTACAATAATTTGAAGAGAAGGTTTACATTTTCCATTTCAAGAAAGGCTCCTGCCTTCCTTAGCAAACACCTGTCTTCAAACCAAGACAGTTGGGCAGATGGAGAATTTTCCAAAAGCTGGGAACAGAAACCTTTTCGTGAGAAACATGGGTGGGAAAAATGAGACAAACCAAGTTTGTCTTTTTTTCTTTTTCTTTTTTTTTTTTTCAATTTGTTTATTTATTTAAAGGCAAAGGAATTTTGGCAGAGAACAATTATTTCAGTACTGTATTGGATCTGGCTGAGCTGGAATTCCTTTCCCCACAGCAGCCCTCACAGTGCTGTGCTCTGCATCGGGAGCTGGAAAGGTGTTAATAACACACCAGAGTTTTGGGTACAGCTGAGCAGCGCTGGCACAGCATCAGCGCTGTCCCTCAGCATTCCCCACATCAAGGGGCTGGGGGTGGGCAAGATCCTGGGAGGGGACACAACCAGACCAGCTGACCTAAATTATCCAAAGGGATATTCCACACCATATATCAGCTCAGAAATAAAAGCAGATATAAAAGCAGAAAGGAGGAGGAAAGTGGAACATTTGTAGTTTACAATGTTTGTTTTCCAGAGCAACCGCTACATCACTGGCTGACAGGAAGTAGAGAATAAATGTTTTCTTTTTCTTTGTTTGTGCATATGCAAACTTAAACTTTTGCTTTAGCAAACTGCCTTATCTCAACCCTTGATTTGTTTTTCATCTTATTTTCTCTTCACAGTCCAGCTGGGGAGCAATAGCATGACTTGGTGAGCACGTGGCATCCAGCCAAGATCGACCTACCACAAGTACTTATAAACTTCAATTTGTCCAAGACAAAAAGCTCAGGAACTCTTGATGGCATCACATAAGTAATCACATTCTTACCTAATCTCAATCAGAGGTGCTGCACTGTTCCATACTTGGCACTTTGGTTTAATGACTGTAGCAGGAACTTGTCTATTACTCAACATCCTAGACAATGAATGACACTTCAGTACCAGCCATAAGGGTACAGTAGAAATTAAGACTTAATAGTTCTAAGACTCTGTTTGGACATTCCATGAAATTTCAAAGCTCTCATGAGTGCTTATCAAACCTACCCTCTCAGTTAGATTTTCTAATTCTATCAAACATGTCCAGTGTACTTCATAGCCGTAGCCTGATACAGCTTCTGATGAAATAACAGAAGGTTAAATTAGTTTTTCCATCCAGGTTGACTCTTCTGAACAATTTTTTGACTGAACAATTTTTTGCCTGCTCTGTAAACCAGAGTTTGCCAGATACTTCTGTTGCTGTAGGTTTTTAACTATGAGGCAATGTACTGAGCAGACTCCAAAACTTTTTTCAGTTGTGGGGTTGGTAAACTTGATAACCTTTTAAATTAAATTAAAGCTATGTTATAGTACCAGAGCAATGCTCCACTCACAATACCTCCCATGCCTCAAAGAGTCACTCATGCCTCAAAGACAGATGAATGAGATTATCCAGTTACAAAATTCTTGCTAGTGATTATCAAATAACAGTTGGTTTCACAGAGAGCTTGAGATTTCTTTCATTTTAGAATATCAAATTCCAACATACATGGGATTATACTTTCATAAAGAATTATAAAGTAATACATCAAGTGATTACTTAGAATTAGTTTTCATTTCTATGGCTGTGTTTTGCCTCAGTAACAGAGCAGTAGAATTTTGCATGATAAAGAAAACAAGTATGTATTTCATTTGTATTCTTAATTACTTTTAGAATAAAAATAAAGATTAAAAAATATTTTGAAAGTAATTAAAGAGAAAAAAATCCTTAATATTCATATGACTTCAATGTCTCATTAGAGATTTGCAAAGAAACTAAAAAATAGAACAATAATTTTGATTACTAGTACTTTCTTTTTTTGACAGGAAATGTTTATTTACTTGTATTGTTTTGTCTTCTATCCTACTCACAACATTTATTTTAGTGTTATGATGCTCTCTGCCTTTTCAAATGTTTGCCTTCAGGGGTATTGATGCTACTAAAGAGCATCTATTTCATAGATCTGCATTAAAAATCACTTATTTTTCCTGACAAGCTATTTAAAGCATCACATTTATTCCTTATGAAGTGCACTTTAAAAAAAAAAAATATATGTCCTATGAAAACTAAACCACATTTGACCCAAGTTTTGTTTCTTTGCAAGAAAGACAATTTCTATCTGAGGAGATTAGCACTAAAGAGGTAGGAAGGACACATTTTCCAAAACAAACACTTTTGTTTACTTTTACTGGGGAGGGGGAGATATCCTACCAGAAACTTTAGAAGAATGGCTCTTAAAATTGTTAGTTTAACTATGGAAATCAGTAATATCAGATAATTTTTTTTCAAAATTAAAATCTGAAAACAAGATGAACAAGTAAGGTGCACAACACACCTCCAACACTTGTACGTTTTAAAATTTTAGATTGCACAAAACCTCTATTTCTTTATCATTTTTGTGCAAGACATACAGGCACAAAGACACAGAGGATCAAAGAATGATCCCAAATATCCCAAAGTATGCGTTGAAATGATAATAAACTATGTCCCTACCATGGTATTTGTCCAAAGAGAACCTAAAGAACACGTGTTAGAAAAAGAAATGTCTGATGCACCTAAACACTGCATTCAAAATGTTTTAGGTAGATCCACTTATGTTCTGGCTGGTAGAACCTGCACTAATAGAAATAACGGAGGTAGGGTGCATGGTAAACAGCTCCAGCTGCTCTTTGTCAAATAAGTGAGATTATATCAAGGTGGATTTATTAAGTCTCAGCTGTTAGTTAAAATCATCATCTGTCACTAGGTATGTGAACATGAACTGTGTTCATACCTTGACTGGACAGAAGACATATTGAGAAATTGTTCTGAGACCATCCACTCAAGATAAAATTTAAACATAGCACCTTGCAATTTTTACCTGAATTAGCATCCCTAGGCATGTACCACAAAAAGGATTGTATAGCCACTATGTAATGAGAAGTGAATGGCAATTCTGGTTGTTCAGCACAGAACTGTAACAGCAACATTTAGAAAGACAGTTGTGTGTAAGTTTTCTATTTAAAGTATTCATGCTCTTTGATCACACATAGGGCAAAAAAATGTCATACAATTATTACAGAAAATTGTGAGTTGATTAAAAAAGAATGACCTTTAGAAAACATTTGCAAAAAAATGCCCGTTGTTTGTTGGAAGATAATACTCCAGGCAGTTCCAGACAAAATTAAAAAAATAAATAAATAAGAAAACAAACTCACCCAGTTTAAATAACAGGAATGGAGAAAGATATTTCTACCTGACCGAAAATACCCAAATCAAGACAAACAACAACAACAACAACAAAAAAGGCTACTTTCTAATATTTCCTGTGGGGGTTTTTTGGGTGTTGTTTTTTTGAGTTTTTTTTCATCTTCAACTGTTAAAATCATCCAATTGCTTGCCCTGATGACTCTGCTCCATCCTGCCATACATAGTTTCTCATCTACATCTAGCCTAGGATTACTCACATTCTTGGCTGCTGGAACTCAAATACGTCCTTGACAGATAAATTTTGGCTCTCAGGGTGAAAAATAGTGACAGGTAATTGCTGTGTTTTGCATCTGATGGGTAATGTGGAGTGGGATTGAAGTCCATTGATGCACCTGAAATAGCTGCTTACGCATTCTGCGCATTAACAAAGGACGTAGACAAATATTAATAGTAAAAAGAGAAGGATAGGAATGAGATGAGGATAGACGAGGACAAATGCAGAAGAAGGTGATAGCGTCTTAAAATTTTATTAGATTTATATGCAGTGAGGACCAAAAACGGGATAGCAATTTTTACACTGAATCACAAAACATCAGAGGTACGTGATGCTCTTTAAAAAGCATTTTAATTAGCAAATTAATTTGAGTGTTTTCCTTATCAGCACTTACCTTTTCAACACCACCTCTCATGTTCCGCATTTATTCTGACACATGCACTTTTTCAAGTAGAAGCCCGGTATATCACATTTTCTCACTTTGTTTTTTTGACACGTGCTCCTTCAAGTAGCAGTTCAGAGGTGGAAGGGCCAAATTACAAAATGCTCTGGTTTATAGAAAACCTGAGTGTCACTATATAGGAGGTCAGATTTTAAAAAGGAAAGAAAAAAACAAAACCAAAAAATCAGCAGGCTATTTCATCATGAAAATATGAAACACAGCTCTACTGAGAGGTCTGCTCATCAGTCAGGACCTTTATTGAAATGCACAGGGCTTCTTTTTTCCTTTTTTTATAGTAGTGTAAATCAGGACTCAAACATCTGTTTCAGTTACAGTGAGAAAGATCTATACTGGGTATGTTAACTTATGCCAAAAAATTATTACTATTTATGTAGTAAAGGAATAAAAAGTGCTCCTTGAGACAGTAAATGACACCTTTTCTAAGAGATATAGTTACATATTTGAAATTATGGCAACCAAGTATCATGAATACTATTAATATTTTAGAGAGAATTGAAAAAACACTTAACAAGCAAATATACAAGTCTCCTAAATTGAAAGGCAATGGCTTTTCATTTTGGGATGTAATTATTACTCCAGTTTAATGAATGAAATATTACTTGAACTAGATGAGGTTTTATAGAAAGCTTGTTGCAATAAATTTGAATAAACTCAGATTTGGCAGAATGGCTTCATCATCAAATTCCTAGCAAAAGTATTGAGTAAAATTCTGCTCAGACTGTTCAAGACAATGTAAATCTAGAAAAGAAATACTGGTTTCTAGCTTTTCATCATGCTACAGGTACTATTAGAAATCTGTAATTAACTTTTCTATTTAACAATATAGTTTTTATTTGCAACATTTTCTTAAAGAGGAAAAAATGAACCGTGAAATGGAGTGGTTTTTTTGTTCTTCTTTTTTGTAGGTTTTTTGTTTTTACACATTAAACTTAGCATAAAACAGATATATGAAAGTGTGTGATACACACACACAGCCACTATGCCTGAGGACAGAATGCCAAGGAGGTTCTTAATAAATGTACTTTGTGATCTTTGTACTGATTTTTAAGAGAGCTGCTTAAACTATCACCTAAACTACATATACAGAAATATTTCTGTATAACTAACTAACTTTATAAATGGTCCAAAGGGACTGCAGAACAAACATAAAGAAAAGGGAAAGGAAGTCAAAATCTAGGTCTCCAGTTCAAAGCAAGTACTGTGGGTAGTGTTTGAGCTGCATAAAAAAAACCCAAATTTTTGTGAAATTAATAAATGGCCACAGACAAATGTTTAGCAAATGTGTGTCTGCATTTACAACTACACTTAGCACCTGCTTGCAGCCTTCAGAAAACAGCAGCCAGGAACCTACCTAATGCTTATAGACTCTAGGTCAAATGACCCAGTTCAAAAAGCTGGATTATGGGATCAGTGCAAGAGTACATTGTTGATCAAGAAAGGTCAAAAGTTTTGTCTGTTTTCTGAAAAAGAAACGGGTTTGCATATCTATTTACCTTCAGAGGAAAAAAGATTGTTTCAAGCATTTTACTAATCAAGTCACTCACTATGGTATTTTGTAAGTGTATTTGGTTTGCTGGACAAAGTATTAATGCAGTCAGTGAGTAAATGCATACATGAAAAGAATAATAAATCTGGCCTAAAAGTGGAAACAAAAACTATTTATCCAAGTCATTTATCATCAGTTTTGGAGACTGTTCCAAATACACTGTACTCTGAAACTTGACATACCACATAATTCTAGTACCTAAATATACAACTTTTAAACTTCTGTGGTAGACAGAATTTTACTGTGAGTTAAGTGCTTAGACAATTTCTTATTTTTATTCTCAGACATCTACTTTTGTTATGAATCTCTCCATAAAGGTTTGCATCTGAGCTGTGGTTCCAGGTCTGGGCCATTCAGTACAATATTACAGAGATGGACTTCAGCACCCACAGACTCCAAATCCCACTCTGCTTCAACACAGGATAGTAAACAAAGCTTACATTGTACATATCCCAACCAATACAGTCATTGTCTTAAAAAAACATTGAGAGCTGAGACATCTGCAGCAGAAAGATGGTCCTCCAGCCCGGAGCTGTCTGGTGTACATCAGTGAGTCTGATCTTTACAGGAAGACTCTTCACCCTCAAACCTGAAGTGATACAGTTGACAGAAACTGAACCACAGCTGCTCCTGAAGTAATCTGACCAAGTGTCATGATGTGAACTCTCTTAGTTCTCATCTGGTGGTGAGAGGAAGAGAATCTTTAAACAATCCATTGCAATATAAGCATTGTAAAACCTGTGTTTTTGACCTCTGCTACTCTACCTCTGCTCTACTTTGTCTATATGGCGAGATAGGTTTGTATTTAATTTTGATCTAGAATTTTTCTACCTGGAATTTTTTTTCCCTGCTTAAACCATCAGGCTTGAAGGTTCAACAGAAAAACAGACTGAAGCTTTGTCACTCCCAAAAAAGCACTGTATCCTCAAAGCTTTGCTACAAAATAATTACCTGAACAAATATTCAGTGACACATGCCAAACCTAGTGCCTTCAATGAGTTACACCTCTACAGAACAACTGGGCCTTTGTGAAAGGTTCTGTTAATACAAAAGAAGATAGTGTTTGAAAGTAATTTTTTAACATGCTATGTTATCTTATCTATGACAAGCCACAATAAAAAGAGAAGCCTGGAAAAAGTAGTAGCAAAGACTAGATTAGCACCTATATCAACTTATTAGAGTCTGACAAGTCATTCAGGAGGTGCAGCTTTCACAGTGGCTTGAAAATAGCAACCCTTGAAAATTTGCTCAAAGCTTACTCATTTAAAAGCATAATATATACATTGTAATCTCTGCCTCTTTTTGACTGTAATGTGTGCTTTTGCAAAAACAATGTCATTCTTAGGCAGGTGACTTAAATCTTGCAGTCTGTTTCCATGAACCAGTGAAGAGCAGGTGATTTCTGCAGTCTAGACACACACATAGACTCCAAAGCTGGAAGCAGTACCATGTCTTACTGTGCCAGTTACTTACTGTACAGTGAGATACAGCCCCTGACACAAAGACTGTACAGGTAAAAGCAGTTAAAAAGTAGGGGAAAACGGGATAAGGAGATGGTAGAGCTGTTGGAGCACATACGTCCCATTCTTGTGAGCACTGGAGTGCCTTCAGTGGGGTTTTTGTTCCAATTAAAAGTGAAAAATTTAAATAGATGGGCCAAGTGTGAAAAGTGATGTCCCTGCAGCATCAAAGGAATGAAGGGAATCATGGCAGGTGAAGAAAAGGAAAGAATGAGGGAATGCTAAGAGGAAAAGAATGAAGAAAAACATGTCATTAAGGAAGAAAATGAGACAATACAAGGAGGAAGATGCTACCCCAAGGTGCAAGGATAAGTGTCCAGGAAATAGATTGTGAAATCAACAAATGAAAGAGAGATAACAAGAGTCTTGTGGGACACAATGGTCTTGCTAGGAAAGCTGATGTTAGTTCTTCAACCCATGTTAATAGCACAGGGTTAAAAAGCCTCCTTTTCAGGTAGATCAATTTCCCCATATATCTTCAAGAAGAGAAACTGTGGAAACTCATTAACCCCTGAAACTTTTTCTATCTCACAATCACCCCATACTCTTGAAATTATATATCATTTAGGATAATACATCTCTTTCTTTTACATTATCTGGATTACAAACTATAGTCATTAACAGCTGTTTCCTCTTTCACATGTCACTATCAGTATTTTAGTGGGACTGTTCCTCACTGGTCTATGGTTGATTTCATGTTAATTTTCATGGAGGTCCCTTTCCTTTACCTATTTCCAAACCTCATTTTAATGAATCTCCCTAAAAAACTCATAAAACATCAAAACATTACTATCAAACACTAATTTTCAATGGAGTTGGGCTAGATAGTAATCACATTCTTCTCTCACTAATAAGGAGACATAGCTTGAGACAAAAAACATTAGCACTGACCTCATTCAAAGAACATGAAATATCTGAAATAAAGCTGAACTCTGCATATAGCTATATATTAATAGTATTTGATACAGCCTTAGAATAAAAAGAGAAAACAACTTCAAGAGAGGGAACTAGGTTATACTGCCTTCCTGTGTAATCTACCCGCCTGTGTTTAACAAGTCTGAAAAGCTTCAATAAGTCAGATGCCCCAATTTATTTGCTTAATGAGAGGAATGTTGTTTCCCATATTGCTGAGGTCACTTTTAGGATCATAATTATGTATGAAGAGGCTCACAACCCACCAATAGAAAAGATTATGAAATAATTATAGAATTACTGTCTTTTTTTATAAAGCATGAGAAAAACAAACATTTCCCTGTGTTAGGTAAACTGTCGTGTCATAAAACCTCTGAGGCTGGCACATCGGAAAGTAAGCGCTCTTCACTTACAAGCAGACAGAACATGTGATCTTGTAAAATAATAATAGAGATGTATTTGTAAGACTTGTTTAGAAACACACAGACACGTTGCCATGAAAGTGTGATTTATTTATTTTTTACTTACAGCAACAGCTTTGTGAAACAAAAGGAGAACAAAGCCACCATGTCAAACGATGTTTGTAGTCAGACCTTGTGAAAGACTGGAAAGAAACTTCCTGCTTTGTATGTAACCTGGATGTCTCCAACTGCAACTGTTTTACACTTGATTTTTTTCCTTGCAGCGCATTAAGTTATTGTATTTTGATTTTTTTTTATAATGAATACTCTGATGTATATGAATGAATACTATACTGAAAAAATATTGATTAGTTGGGAAGGGAAAAAAGTGAAGACATATACAGTACATTCTTATATGTGCATTGAAATACTTCTACCCTGGTCAAGACTTGCATCTCTGGGTGGAAGAAGCACCCACGCATTTAGTAAAAGTCATATAAATTTAACATGAAAAATGAAGTGAGCCATATGCTATACCAAAATGAGGAGCAGTGTGTGTAACTGCTTCCAAAACTTCCTTTCCTAGAAAACAGTGGTCATCTTGAGTTACCATTAGAAAATATGTTACTTTCCAAAATAATTTATGAGAAGGAGAATATAGAGATAATTAAAACAAACTGTCAGTATTCTTCAAACAATCCCACAAAACCTCAGGTCATTTCCCCCTATGATAATTTTGTTTTGCAAGAAAGACAACTTGGTATTTTTCACTGAAAAGGCTAATGGAGTAAGTAACCTGCAGGTAAAAAACATTTTCCTGAACCATTCCTTCTCATTTTTTTTTCCCTTTTCTTTTGAGAGCAAGGTAGGGCAGGTAGTGAAGTGGTGAAGTGGTGGAGGGGAGGAGAAGAGTAGGGCAGAGGCTTGAGAGGTATATGTCCATATTGCTTAGCTGAGTTTTTAATGCAGGATATAGTGCTATGAATTGTATTTGCAACAGTAAATGATAACCAACAATAGGTATATTTAACAACAATAAACAGCAGTGGTCGAAAACAGGCAGTGCAATTAATTCGCACTTTCATAAACTGCCTAGAAGTTATACATCTGTTGAAGCTATTTGAAATCACTGAAGTTTCCATTAATGTTTTCTTTCTATTATGATGGAGTTTTAAACAAAGTGTGTTAACTTTTAAGGGCAACAGAGAGAACTGACATTTTCAATATGACAGATCTTAATTTCATCCCTTACAGTATTAAAAAGTTTGGCCTCTTTACAAGCTCCTTAATTACATCCCCTGGTAGCATAGCTATCAAGCATGGACATGACTGAGACTATCCAAATCAGTTCACTTTAGACATTTCCTAGGGTAGATAGACCATAGGTACAAGGCTAGCTAACTTCAGGCTGTGTAAAAATCTCTGACATCTTCCTATTACTCACTTAATCTTTCAAGACAGCCTCCCTCATCTACTGTCTTTTTTCCTTACAGATAAAGATCTTCAAGCATCAGTCTATTTCTTTTGATATATCTCACTTTCTATCAGCCAGTGAAAAAATGCATCCTCTCTCTCTTCAGTCAAACACTACTCTCACCCCATAGCAACCAATTTAATTTTCTGGCCACTTGTATTGAAACAGCACCCCTGCTTACCCTTTCCCCCCTCCCCACACACACACACACGAGAAATGCTATTCCTACGAAAGCAACTATCCAGATCCTACCAGCCTCCGAGCACAACATTCCTTCCACATGCCAGTCACAGTCTTCAGTCTGACGGTAGCCTGGAAAGCTGCATGCATATTCTTGACTCACATTTCAAGAATCCCTTACTGTCTCATTTAAATGCCATGGGACTTTGAAGCTGTGCATCTACGAGTTCCTGCTGGCGAAGGAATCATGCTCCTTATTCAGGATTATGTTTTACCATAATGTACTTTTGCTTTCCAGCTGCTGTGCTTCCTCAAATACATACAAAAGGGAGGAAAGTGCACTTGCCCTTCCTCCTCCTCCCTTCTCACACTCCTGCGTGCTCCTAACAATTTATTTTTTCTTCTTCTTTGTTTGTTGGTTTGGGTTTTGTTTTGTTTGTTTGGTTTTTTTTTGGGGGGGGGGTTGGCTTTAGGGGTTTTTTTGGTTTTTTGGTTGGTTTTTTTTTTTTTTTTTTTTTTTGTTGGTTTGGGGTTTTTTTTTTGTTTTGGTTTTTTTTTTGGGGGGGGGGGTTTGGCTTTGGGGGTTTTTTTTGTTTTTTTTTTGGTTTTCTTGTTTTTGTTTTTTTTTTTGCAAGCTTCAGAGACTCACAGGATCGGAGAAAACTGCAGCCATTCCCAAGAGGCTGCTTGAAACTGGGATCCCTCCCGCGAGGTGTTCCGGGCTGGGACGCTCGGTCCTGCCCCCAGCCCGCTCCCGCCGCGCTGCGCGGCTCCCCTGCTGCAGTGCAGCCTGGCACCTCACTCTGCTCCAACTTTCCATGCAGACATTCGGCACCATGCAGGCAGCCAGAAAAAGCCGCACTTACCTTAATTGAAATCTTTTCTCTGGTAATGCTGGAGCATCAGTCCAATCAACAGCGATCGGGGAGAATCTAAGTTTCAATCAACACCCTCCGGCTATCCGCATGCTGCTCTGCCTTTTTTTTCAGTGAACTCCTCACTGTCTAGAGGAGAGAGAGAGAGAGATCAGCTGAAATCCTCAGAGGCTCGTAGGGAGTGAGAGAAGAGGCACCAAAGCAATGTTTCTTAACACGAGATTCTCAGCAAGCGTGCTCAGGTCTGGAAGATCCTGTAAGTGCTGTGATAGGCTCCTGTCATGTCCCCTGAGCCGTGAGATGATCATTGACCTGATTAGCTCTGAACACTCCCTACATGCAGAGAAAGCGCTGAGAGGATTGGTGGGTCGCAAGGGAATTGGGAAAGGCACCAGGGCCGCTTGGGAATCTTCATTCTTCCAGACTAATGGATGTGCTGCAGCTGAGGCTGTAATTTGTGAGGAGGTTATGCACAATGTTAACCATCTGAGGACTTAAACAAATGTGCTTTTGCATGCTGTTTCTCAAGGTACACCAGCATTCAACGCAGGGTAGAGCTGAGTAATTAGAGGCTGATGTAGCCATTTCGCAGTACAAGGCTCACTGTATGAGAAGATCTGTAAGCTGAGAGATAAAGTGGATCCATACATTTGTCTCTGACCCTGGAGACAATAGCAGTTAATGGGTAGAATAAGTGAAATTAGTATGGTGGGCTCATGTTAGCCCCCAGATGGCAATCAGTCACCATGGAAAGAAAAAAGAAAAGAACAACAAAACCCAAACAGACAAGAATTATTTAACAAGTGTATGTGGCAATTTAAATAAAATGTTGAGAAAGATTTCCAAATTACTACAGGAAAGACTTTTCAACACGGAGATAAATCTGTAGAAAAGCACAACAATACAGCAATGCAAGTTCTTCCCTCTCATTCAGCAGAGGGGGAAAACCAACAAGGAATGAATTTAAAGGATCTAATTTGCCTTTCTCTTACACTGATACAAATAAATCTATTAAAGATGACAGTTTAAATTCAGATCAGGATAAAAACCAAAAAAACAGAGTGAAAGAAGAATGAGGTGTATTCATTACTTGTGTTTGGTTCAAGTGTATTATGGAAAGCAGACTTCAGTGTTCAGCATTCAGGCTTACATGGTCAAACGAGTCAAGCCAAAGTGTGCCAACTCTTATGACTGTTCTCTTCTGCTATTTGCCTGTTCTTGGACAATAATTACGGCACTAGGCAGTTGACTCTATTTTCCATTCAGATTTATCTATGAAAATACCAGCTGTGACTAAGAATAACTTTGCTCACAGAATAATGTATTTAGTATTGGTGATCTGAAGCACCAATATAAAATGGAAAATGGATATTTTGATAGAAACTAATGAAGAAGAGTGGGAACCTATAGCAGCAATGCTAGTTCATACCTAGTTATCACTTTATGAGTGCTGAAATAAAGTTAATCATAAGCTCATATTGAAATTCTTAATCAAGTTTATTTAATTTGGGTTTACTCATACTTTTCAAGTAAATTTGTGTAATTGTGCTTTTAGTAGGAAAAGCAGTAAAGAAAGCAATTTTTAAGTTGTTAAGTGGCAGAAAAAATGGATTATGTGTTTACTTTCTAAAGATATTCACATCAGAAAGCTCATTATTACAGAGAAAAGAGTATCATGTGATTTAGATCACTCAGAAGTAACCACTAAAGTTTGAATCTCCAATTTATTTAGCAAGACAGAAAACAATGATTTTTCACCCTGACTTTAATGCCTGAAAAACAAGAAATAAATCTAAGTGTCCCATATTTCCACTAGACAATCAGTAGGAAGACACCAACTTTTCTACACTAGCAGTGCTAGGCATATAATTTCCAGGTTCCTCCTCTGGAGGTGCCACTCTGTTTCAACTGAAAAGCGCCTCAGTGTGCAAAATCTGAATAATAAGACTGTCAATATTTTATATTCAGACAGCAAAGTTTTTAGAATGTAGGTTACTGTCTTGTTTTGCAATTTATTGAATGCCTATCACCCAGGGATTCACGCTTGCCCTGGGACCAATTGTAACAAAGTAATAATTAATTCATTATTTAATCAAATAAGAAAGCTTCTACACGCATTAATATGAAACATAAACACATTCTTGAGTAAAGGGTTTTATGTGTCAAGACTAAGGTGATTTCCTATTACAACCTCCACTGAAAAGAGGCTGTTCTCCTTACTTACACATTTGTACTCGTGAAAGGGTGGAAGTCATCCCAATGCTTACAATCTTATCTGTTCCGACATGGCATCCCTCATGAAACATGTAATCCACTGACACATGTTCTATTATTTATGATTTCAAATAAAATTAAAGAAATTAAATATGAAAAATACCTTATTAAGAAAATTTATTTGCCATTCCTGTAAGTTTCTAATTTCAGGTTTCATGCTGCTTTGTTTAGTTGAAACTTAGCTCTCATCAGCCCTAGAAATTTCAACACATCCCTTGAACTGCTGTTTCAGCCTATGAGATCTCCATAAGAAGAATTCTTTTCCTTCTATTACCCCATTTAAAATTATCTTTCAGTAGTTTTATACTAAAAATATTCTTTAATAATTTAAATAGTAATCTTTCACACTGAATGTTCTGATTGTCTTTTTAAGGTTTAAAGGTCAATATTTATCAGAACTTCATTGTACAAAACTCAATTATTTTAATTGTTTCTCACAAGTAAAGGTCTTGGGGAAAACAAACAGCAGATCCAGAAAAGGGACTGAAGCATGAAAGAAAAAAACCTGAAGTGACAACATGATTTCAGTTTTTGCAGAAACAACTGGGACTTAGTGTAGTCTTGGACTATTAGGTAAGACACTGGCATTTAAAACTCGGTGTTAACAAAAGAAAACAATTATTTGACTCACTCATGAATCTTGCGACAGTCTAAATAACAGAAGCAATGTCTGTCGCCTTGGGTCCTATTCCCAATCCTAAATATAACTTAAAATTTTGAATTCAGTTCCTATGAGTCATCTCAATAAAGGGACAGAGATTTTTCTGAACAAGGAGATCAGAAAAGTAATATGTTTTTCAATAAGAGATCGTATATAGATTAAAAAATATATTTTTATCTATATAAATTTCACTTATATAGATAAAAAAAATTAAGGACCCTTCTCAGCACATTCTTACACAAAGGGGGCAGTATATTAAAGCAGTAAAAAAAATAAAAAATTCTAAGCCATCTCTAATTAACCTTTTGAAATCACTGCCCCAAACCATGATTATAGGAGGGAATTATGTACACGTGAGAGTATTTTAAAATCATAACAGAATTTAAAATGGTTACACAAGAAAAAATTTTATGCTCAGTATTGTTCTTCAATGTGAGTCAAAAATATTTCCTCATGGGCAAGATAAGATACTAATTATGGGGGGGGAAAAATGCTCGAGCAACTAATGATTTAGCAGCAAAATTTAGAACACCTTTACAGTAACATTGAATAATCCACCGTATTTTTAATGTCAAAGGCCATTAGATATTTCTGCTTCACTAAAAGATTTTTTTTTTAAAGATGGATAGCATATTTTAAAAATCTATATTTACAAAATTGGTCATTTGAATAGACTGAATGCCAAAATAAATACAGAAATCTGTACTTCAGTAAGTTTCTTAACATTCCTGTAAAGACTTTTGGTTCACAGATACAAAATACTTCAGCTCAATAATTTATCATGCATCAATGTAAATTCAATACAGAATAAAAGGTCATAGAGGAACAGGAAGGAAAGTACTAATACAGTCACAATTTTCCTACTGGCCTAAATCACACAGAGAGTCAGTCGTATTAGCTCTGTCAATTCTCAGGAACAGAAGGAACTAGAAGCAAATCATGTCTATGTCCATAGCTTCAACACACAGAATTATTCTTCTCCTGCACTTAAAAAGATCTTTTGGTATGAAAAAAAAAGAAAAATGTTATAGAGGATGTGCTGTCAGATTTCTGGTTAATTTCTTCCTTTCTAATAAGTAAATTAAAAAAAAAGATATATTGTCTGTTTCATTTTGACTGGAAACACAGAAACCTGAAATAAGGTGTGCAAATATTCTAGGATAGCAGAAGTAAACCCAGGAGAATTCATAGAAAAGACTAAGTAAAACTACATTTATCCTTCATCTCTTCAGAGAAAAACATAAATAATAAGCCACTTCAAGACATTAAAAATTCTCTGCAGGAAAACATTTGAGCCATTCAAACTTTCACAGTCATCATAATTTCCACATTTTGGCAACCAGTTTTTTCCCCATGGCCTCCATAGACAATGAGACTAGTTAACTCTTAGAAATACTTAACTGTCATGCAGGGTAGCTCTGAAATTTTAATTTCATCCTCATTAATTTCAAAAATACCCGCTGAGCAAAGGCAACTCCAAACTCTCATCTGGCCTATATCAGCATAAATGCATTGATTTAAGTGGAATTGTAAAGCAGATTTATAAATTAGTGAGATCTCATGTAAAAGCAATACAATAGTCACCAATGAATACTATAGCAAGTTTCAAAGATCAACCTTCCTGCAGCATCATCCAATATTTTATTTTTGATACAGAATATTTGTTTCCAAACTTTTTCACCACAGTGAGTGGCAACAACACAGACAACACAGGAAATTTCTTTGCAACAAAGAGTTTAATCTTGAGCACAGTTCTTCAATTCAGGATCTTATTCAACAGGTTAAGGTAAAGAAGTGATCTGGATGGAGGGAGACAGCTGAATCCTTGTCATACTCAGTGGAAAACTACTTCTGACTTCATCAGGCTTCCCCTTGTGGTACCTCAAAGAGCTCAGACAAATTCAAACTGCTTTATGTCTTCTGATCACTGTTCTCACTCCTAATTTACCATTCTTTTTACTTAGGCCAGACTTCCAAATATAGGAAAGTATCATGACATATTTTTTTAAGACACTTCTGATAATGTTATGTAAAGTGCAGTTTGAATTTTGTTACATGCTTGTATTAAGCCTTGTAGGCTGAGACATTTCAGTGTTGGTGATCTCTATTTCCTTGGAGAAATTCTCACAATGTTTGAGACATTTAGGAGGCACGTGTAACCTTAGATTTTCAGTAAAGGCCCACAAAATGCATAAACAAATGAAAGTTTTGGAGCATCCTAATGCCGCAGTGGAATGGTCCCAAAATCATAATGATAGGGGAAAAGCAGGTGGTGATTAAATAGTCTACAATTCAGTTCTGGGAAGAATTTATGAACATTGTGCTTTGTATGAGTAGGGAACTTATGGGTAGAGAGGGCGCATAGCCCTGTGAGCGAAAGGAAATATAGAGGGATAATATTTTTAAGAATATATTCAGGTCTAATAGAGAGAAAATTAAAATGAAGGTAGAAAGACATAAAATGGAAACAGGCCACCACTCTTGTGGTTCAACTACCATATGAGACAAATAAACTTTGCTTATCACAAAGGAACATCATTCATGTTTGAGCAAGTAAATTATTGTTGCCCATAATTATAAAGAAGGTAACAGAATGAACAGTTATTTAAATGTGATATGTGCTTGAAATACTATTTTATTTAGAGATGCATGTTATTAAGGCACTTTTGTGAAATAATGAAATCAAAATTCTGTTCAGTCTCTTTGGTGTGCCTTTGTGTATGAACTGGGAACCTTGGGACTACTAGAATGTACTCTACAGGACCATGGAAATTTTATATTTGAAGTTAGTTAATCTCTGATGAAAATTTCTGTCAGCAATGCACCTATACAGCTCAGCTGGAAAAGAAATTTAACAGCTGCAACCACGAGCATAGTTTTGTAGCAAAGTTTGCAGTTTCTGATCTGGGTCTTTTTGCATGGGGCTGTAAACCTCCTTTAGACATAAAAGCAAAAATAGGAGCACCCTGCAATTTGCACCACAGCAGCAGTGTGGGAAAGAGAATGATTCAGGGACATCCTTTCTAAAGTACAATTCCTCCCTCATATCCTTCTTGTGCAGGTGAAAGGAACAGTGTGATTTGTGGTATGATCTGTCTCAGCAGCAATTTACAACTTCCAAGTAAAATCTCTCCACTCACTCCCTTTTGCCATCAACTTGCTTTAGCATGCAGGGACAAGGGGGAGAGGATAGTGCAGAAAGTCATGTGCAGGGATGCAATGTACTGCTTGTAACCACATAAATATCTTACACTCATCCATTAGCCTCCCTGTTCCTGTCTCTCTGAATAAGGAGGGTTTGCTTGTCCCCTTGAAGGGGACAGAACTGAACTGCAATTTAGTCTTGGGATTCTCCCTGGCATTTTTATAGCTAAAGCCTGTCTGCTACTTATGCATACTAATACTATAAATCTAACACAGTTTAAGGGCCACATTTTCAGTGTCATAAAACATCATATCTGTCCATTTTTTCAGGGTAACCAAAGGGCTTTTATAAGAATAGAGAAAATCAGATCTTAGGATGTGACAACACCTCAGCCTGAGACTTTTCAGATGCTACTGGTTTCTGGAAGAGCTCAGAAAAATGAAGAAACAAGTATAAACACTAATTAAAATTAACTTTCCAAGAGTCCTAACTGGCATCTCTCTGACTAGATTTTAGTCTTCTAACTATGGGGAACTTGAATTTTTTTATTTTTTTTTAAGTTGTTCTGCTTTGTTTTTATTTTTATTTCACTCTTGACTGTTTTCTGATATGGTATTGCTCTTGTCTTTTCAGTTTTTCCATTCAAGAATAATTTTTAATCTGTTTTTCAAAATTTCCAATCTCTTTTAATATTCCTCCTTCCTTCTTTTCTCGCTGTCTATTTTACCAGTCTCATAAAAAGAAGTACACTGCCTTTTCTTGGCAGTGTTAGAATGGATAGGTATAAAGGGAAAAAAACAGGGAGAATAATAGCTGCATTTTTCCATATACACATAAAAAAAGAAACCTTATGTAGAAAAAGGAATCAAATACTAACAAAATTGCTTTTATTCTTCATTCCCTGAACTACAATTCAGGAGGAGCTGGAAATGCTGTAAAGGAGCATGACTGGAAACATTTTAATTCCTTATACAGTCTCATTCTTCATAGTCTGAAGCAACTTTTCCCTCAGATAACAGACACTAGCCCATTGACTGTGAAGGACAACTTCCTTGTAACAGGGAAGAAGGCTGGGCTATAAAATAAAGAACCTGCAGCATTATTGTGCCAAACCCTGAAAGAGTAGGCTGATGGGAATAGCAGGCAGTAAGACAAGCTCTTATTTGGAGCCAGCGCTCTCCCTTCATGTAGGACCCTGCTAGTTAGCACTGGGTTAGATTTGCTATGGGAATACTCAAGGTGACAGTGAACAGAGGGTAAGGCAGTCTCTCATCACAGCTTCTTCAGAGGTTATCCAGAACAGAAGTTATTTAGTGCCTTCCATGTGCCTAATGGCTAGACTATTTCTCCCACAAGTATTGAACTGCATCCAATTGTGGAATAAGTTAAGTGGATTCCATGGCATAAATAGGCTAAAACATGTACTGTATATAAATCTAGTTTTTAGATACCAAGGAACATGAAGATTCCAATCTAGTACAAACACTGTAGAGACACTGATTAGAAGGGCCTAACCCTGTCGAGTTTCCTTCTTGTTTTTATGACTCACATCATTACCCCCTCTAACACCCTCCTACTACAGGTGTATGTTACATATTACATGCTACATATTAGTCCCCCATGAGTTTGCTTACCTAGAGTAAAAATTCAGAAAAAATATTTCTTCCTTTTGCAGACCTACATGTTATTTCTCATTTGCCTGTTTTTGGTTATATCCTGCACTTCAAAAGTCTCATAAGCCGTTGTGATTATCAGGTTTCTTATGGTTTACCTTAAATGATCAGCTGAAAAGAGAATGAAAGGGCAATAATATAAAAAGGTGTTAATTTTTCCATCCTGTAGTCATTATTTCCAGTTGGATCTATTAATGCCATCATTTTAAAAGCTCAGAAGGCAGAGAATCAGATCACAATATGAAATGTGACACTCATTTCTAGCCAGCAGGAAACTGAAGGTGGCAGGAGGAGATCAAAGCAAAAAAACCTGGAGTCCTTAGCTCAGGCAGCCCAAGCAAAAGACATGTCTCAGCCGCTGCCTCTTCACTCAGGAAGAGGCCATGGTCTCTCATAAACTTGGGCATTGTATCCTGCAGAGGGAATTAAGCAGTGGCATCTTAAACTCTATGCCACTGAAGTTTGCTGCCAAAAACCAGTACAGAGCACGCTGGAAGAGTTTCTTTAACACCATCTTCCTCTGGGAACATGCTGGAAGAGAATCTGCTTCCACTAAGCAGACACCTGTTACCTCTTTCAAAGATGGTTTGAGACAGTGGCTAAGTAATACAATTTGGGCTCCACTGATTAAACACAATAGAATTCTCTAACCACATAAGACAGATGAATCATATGACACGTTTGAAAAAAAATTTTGGGTTAATAATTGTATCTTTTCTGGATGGGAAGTATCATTATGTGATCATATTCATTTTGAGTCATTAGCCTCTCTTTTCCCTTTTTATGAATACAGAGGAATGAAAGATGGCTTAATTATAGCACTAGGAAATGACTTGCCTTTTGGTGGGGGGTTGAGAAGATGGTCTCATAATCACAATACAAAGTTGAGACTGTACAATATTACCTTAAAATATTTATTCTCAGTTACTCTTTCAGTTCCATTTGCATCTGTAATAAGTAGCATGTTTAAAAGACACTTGCATATATGAAAGGAGAGTAGAAGAATACAGAAGCTGGAAGATGCAAGGCCTTACTTCCTAAATACACAGTCTTGTTTTCTCTCATGCTTGCAAGCTGTAATTTGTGATTGTTGTGAAAAGGATAATATTAACACTGTCTGTTAAAAACAGAGGGTAAAAACCACCAACACTACACATTTGTTCATGTTAATTTGTCTCTTTACTAGCAAGGCCAACTAGCTTGTGTTCATCTATCTCCAGAACCACCTATTCTGATATTAATCAGTTTGCCAAAACCCTGCGCCTTTTTTTCCCCCTATTCATGAAGGCACTTCTGAGAATAATAATTACACTACTTAGCCTTTATCTAGTGCTTCTCATCTTTCAAGTGCTTTACAAATATTAATTCACTAATTAATCTTTCCAACAACTCACATTACTCCCATTTTACAGATGGAGAAGCATGAGCAGAGAGGGTGAATGACCTGCCTGAGGCCATGGAGAGCAGAAAAAGGGGAGAGGACCAAGGGAAAAGATGCTTATAACTAGAATGAAATGGAGGCAGATGAGACAATTATGATGATTGCTCAGCAAATAATCATGAGATTCCGGTGAAGAATTCAACATACCACCGGAGGGCAGGCAGTGCTAATCCTACTGTGTACTATACAGCCACTGAGTTTGCCAAAGGATCCACAAATAAAGAAAAAATAAAACCCACCAAAACAAAAACACACACAAAACACAAACAAAGAAACAAAAAACTGAAAAAAAACCCTTATTTCACTTTCATAATTTTTTAAAAACAAGAACAGTCTTTTCATAGATACTGGCAAAAATCTTAAAAGTAGTTATGAGCACAAAACTATGGTCAAGAAATTAGAAAATTCTAATTTACTTGGTATCTCAATTGATGTGGGGCTATCTGTACTCAAAATTGGATCAACTAAATGTAAAGACTGCCCAATGCTAGTGACATTAGGATTCTTATGCTTGGTTAATTTTCCATCTAGGGACTCTAATAGAAAACATGCTCTCTATAACACTAGATCTAGATCACATATTTAGTTCCAGCTGTAAGTAAAAAAACCCTATAAATAAACAAACTTCTCTCTTGAACCTTGGCTTTCTGCCTCCCAAATGACCTCTGTTTAATAACATTTTTCCGCTTTGTTTTAGTTTGGTTTTGCTTTGTTCACAATCCCAAATGAGTCCAGGAAAACAGACATTTCTACATTAGGACTACAGGAGAACATGGGATAATACTATTGTATGATAATGCTATCAGGGAGATATTTTCCTTAAGGCTGTAAGAGACACATCATTGTCTGGAATTTAGGACAGCAACAATTGTCTGTATTGTATATGTGAGGTATCCACGCTAAATACAGGAAGTGAATTTTCTAAGAGCAAAAACTATTCTCTTTGTCACAACTGACACAAACCTGGAGACTGGTTTTGAGCTGTGTTAGAATCCAGCAAAGACAGCACACATACCTATCCAAATCAAAATCTCCAAATGATTACACATATAGTCAATGTACTTTATGCTCCATATAGACTGGGAACAAATTAAAAAAAGCCAAAAAAATCCACTGAAAGCTGTACAAAATCTAGAAGATATACAGTCAGGTCAAACTGAGATCACTTTTGGCCATCTCTGAGAAGTTTTGCTTTCTGCTTCATTGATATGTTAAACGTTTGTTTCAGTTGAACTTTATGCCAATATTGACATTTTGTATAACACTGTAGCTCACTGACTAGTGGATAAACATTCCAAGAGTACAAAAAGCCCCAATGAGAATAAAGTGAGGACGGATGTAAAAAGGCCCCTGACAATTTAAAACATTGCATATAAGCTCCAATATTCAGCACTAAGAGGGGAACTCTCACTCCTCTAATCTGTGCATTTCCCTCACAGGTTATCCCCTTGTCTGGAGATGCTCTTAAAATGAAATTTAATTACCTACAGAATTGCCACACCTTTTTGGTTCTTAGAGTTTGGGAAGCAGGTAATTTTCCAAGATATAGAACTGATACACCTATTCTGTGTCATGAAAAATTATCTGCTTCCCAAGCCCTGAGAACTTGAGCCAAAATTGTTATTTTGAAAAAGAATAATAAAAAAATGTATTTTGTTTCTGCAAGAATTTGAAAGTTAATTGTTTTATCTCTCTCTGAGTTCTACATCCTCTTAAAATTAATTCTCCCTTTAAACTTTATTTAAGATGCATATTGAGGAAAACATTTCCTGGAAATTACAAGATGGAAAAAAGACTTTATTGGTACTATTTTGATATTAATAACACAATTTTGTGGTTTCATCATTTTCCAGCTTTGCAGAAAATACACATGATTACCAATCCAATCACTGACAACAGCAAGTAACTTACCACTGTGGTAAAAATTCTGTAGCAGCAGGAAACAAATTGACTGGGAAGAGCTCCTATAGTACACTGTAATCAGGATGAAATTATTAAATTTGTGATTTCATCCCGTGATTACATTTTTGGTTAGCTCCTGTGATAGAATGGGGTTTATGTTATTACAAAAAAGTAACGATCACAAAACTTTCATAACATATCACATACACAGCTACAGAACTCTTGAGAAGGATGCTCAGTGATGACATGAGCGTATCACGACAGAAACAAACACTGTATTTTGTCTGTGAGGTTTAATTAGGTCTTACTTTCTTTAGGTCAGCCTGTTGGAGTAAGGCCACAGACCACTCTCACCAAAATTCAGACCACTGTACAGAAAAGACTTTCAGCAGACAGGAAAAGTGGCAAAGAAAACAAAATATTTGGCTCAGCTGTGATATTACCCAACATGGAGAAGACAAGTTTTGTTTATGACAAACTTTAGACATAAAAATATCAAGGATTCAGACCAGAAGTCCTGAGTTTCTTCCCAGCTTCTTCTTGGTTACACAGAGGCTACTGCACCTTCATTTTGTGTTCCCTTTCTTCAGTATATTTCAGCTCTAAAAGGAAGAGGCGGATTTTATTTTCACATCCCCATAATTACATTTGGATGCTGTTAAGCAAGGATGGAGCTCAAAAGTGCTGTTGATAGAAACCTAATTACTGTTTTAGGAACCAAGTTCTTTTAAACAATGATATTTTTAATATTTATTTATTTATTTAGCCTAAATCTGTGTCAAAAAATAGGCAGCGCTGTGTAGTTCAATGCTGTAAGTTAAATGAGTGGTTATCAAGGTAAGGCAAATACTGGTTCTTAGATGTTGGGAACTACAAATGGACTAGCTTTACATATCAGCTCATCTTTAATTAAAATTTGTTAATACATTTTGAATGTTGCTGATTCTAATATTTTAAAATACCTACGGTTATATTCTAGGCTAAGCAAGAAAATGTCAGTTTTCTTTCTTTAGCACTCTTTTTGTTTGCATAGGCTTTAGTTTCATATTCTTCAAGCAGGAAACTGTATGTAATTATTTTGGATGTCTTCTTTTATTGCTTAATTAAAACTATAGAAAATTGCATAAAATAAACTCTCTCCATCTCATTGACATTTGCACAGCAGCACATTTGCAATCAACCAAAAGCATATTTGTCCTAAGTCATTAATGATAAAAAGGCACAAATCATTTATTTACGATGATATTAAGAATAAAATATTAATTTGTCAAAGAAAACACTGTATTAATAATAAATAATCCTGATCTCCATGAACCTGATACCAGGATGAAAATGCTTTAATTTGGTTTAGAAAATAATTAAATACAGGCATATACTCATAGAAAATAATTCTATTGTCTTGTAAACAGTGGTAAAATACATGTCTTGGAACAACCTCTAAGTAAAACCTTGCACAAGAAGTGTGTTACAATGATGGAGCAATTAACTGTATTGTATCATTGACCATTGATTCTGAAAATGCTACTTTTTTAGAAAGAAAGTTCAGCATAAATAAAAGACATGAAAGGTTTAGAATTCACAACAATTTTGAAAATAAAATAAAAGAAAAATCTTTACTTTGGATCATTTATTTTCTAATTCAGGAAAATATACATGTGAGATTAATGATAAATCCACCCATAACTCTTGTCCAAAATTCTGAATCATTTTTCCAAAGCATGGAACAAAAGAATAATGAAATAATGGGCCAGGAAAAGGTCCTGTCTATAAGTATGGATTTACTGCATCAGAAATTCATAGGCAATGTTAACTGCAACTGAGAAGTTTTAAAAGTAAGTTTGTTTATATTTTTATTCCAACTTTTTTTCCAATATTTTGATCATTCTCACAATAGTTAAAATACTTTCGGAAGTAGCCTAAGTAGCTGCCTCATTTTCAAGTGATTGGGGCTTTCCCATTATTTATGTCTACCTTCACCTCAATTTTTCATCCTTTTCAGAGAAAATCATCTTCCTTTTAGTATGCATCTTCTTTCCAAACTGTTTTTTGAAGCACACAGGAAAGCTATGGCAACGGTGATGACGTCTGCACCCTTTAATTTGTAGCACAATACTGTCTCTTTCTGTGCCTCATTCTCAATACTAATAGGCATATTTCCAGTCACTTTGCTTCCACTTGGTATTATATACATTAACAATCTTTTCATGCAGGTCCCAAAGCACAAAGCTCAGGGAGTATCACATTTTGTAAAACATCAGACACAAATATTCATGTTCCAGAACTTATGAGTGATTTTATCCTCAACAGCAAGCAGACTGGGAATGGTTGAAACTCACACAGACATATCTGAGTTAGTCCTAATTAGCTCAAATACCAGTAGCAGCATAGCAGGGCACAGCTCTCACTGCAGGAGAGCTGCCCAAATATTATCTTTACAATACCCTGCCCAGCAAACAGTAAGTCTGAGAGACCAAAGGAACAACACAGAATGTATCCCTCACATTTCATTAAAAAAATCCACCCCATGCTTCAACCCTTTTTCACTGCATTCTCACAGAAAGCAGTTCCAGTGAGCCAAGTGAGATTATTTACATTAAATTTGTAACCCAACAGATTGTGGGCCAAACCTTGCATACATTTGCGAGAGACTGTCCTTACTTGTGCAAGTTAGAGACAAGCAAAAAGGGCATTGCTAATATATACACACTCTCACACATAATTAACTCGAGGAACATCTTAATAATTCATTGGTAAAATATATGTTATACACATGGTTCTGGTTTCAGCTGGACTAGTTTGTTTCTTCACAGTGGCTGGTGTAGGGCTGTGTTGTGGATTTCTGCTGAGCACAGGGCTGATAATTGAGAGATGTTTTTTGTTATTGCTGAACATGGCTCACACAGAGCGAAGGCCTTTTTTGCTTTTCACACTGCCCTGCTGGTGAGGATGTTGGGGGTGCTCGGGAGGCTGGGAGGAGACACAGCCAGAACAGGTCACCCAAATTGACTGAAGGGATGTTCCAGACTGTATGACCTCATTCTCAGTGTTTAAAGTATGAGGAAGGAGGAAGGTGTAGACATTTAGAGCAATTGTGTTTGTCTTCCCAAGTAACTGTTCTGCTTGATGGGGCACTACTCTCCTGGAGATGGCTGAACATCTGCCTGCCCTTGGAATACAGTGAATTAATTCCATGTTTTGCATTGCTTCTGCACACTGCTTTTGCTTTCCCTGTTAAACTGTCTTTATCTCAACCCACAAGTTCTCTACCTTTTACCCTTCCGTTTGCTCCCCAGTCTCTGTGGTAGGGAAGTGAGCTGGCTGGGGTTAAACCACGACACACATGTACATCTTTATGGAATTATTTATAAGAAGAAAGGGTGATACACAACACCCCAACTAATACTAAAGTTCTCAGAATTTCAACATTTTCACAACTTGAAGTCACATTTGAAAGAATGCTGCAACTGACCTGTATGCCTTGCAATATGATTGCAACTCAAGGTTCTCATGAGTGGTTTCTTTAAATGAGTTTGCACTCTGGTTTAGGCTACCTGGTAGTCCATTATTAGAATAGAGTGTCAGTAGGTTTTATTCCATCTGAACACAGCCATCTTTTTCAAAATGAGATTTATCATCTTGTTTGGCATCTAAGTCTTCCCCCTTCAATTATGAAAGAATCATAGGCAATTTGCTAAGATCAGGTGGCAGAACTTTAGCCAATTAATATTAGAGTAGAATCCCACCATTTCTTGCCACATGCTTACTTCCGTAGACATAGACAGAGAAAAGAAACCTTATTTTTGTTTTAGAAGACATGCTTTGGCAAGTGCTTTGTCAAACTTTTACAACTGGTCTTCGTTTTTTATCAAAGCAGTCTTATCCAGATGTTCATAATTTTGTAAATATTATGTAAACACTTCTCATCTGTGATTCAGGCTGGGGGAAGGAGTAGACAGTGAGGAATAAAACTGTATAAATTTCCTCTCACTGTGTTACTTTACTGTCGAGGTTTAGGAACCCTACTCCCTGTTTACTGCTGCCCTCCCCACAAGACTCCACATGCTGCTGACTTGCTTCCCCTCTTCCACCCCTGGGTGCCCACACAGGAGAACTGCACACTCAAAAGGGAAACATCACAGCTGAGGTAAGAGCAAGTAAATACCATAAACACCTTTTCCTCAGCTCAGCATACTGTGCATCTTCTATAAATTATATAATCATTTAATACATCTAAACCTTTACACTGTCAGATAAATATTAAATAGCTGCTACCTAAATTAATATTTGTTACACAGAGTATGAGTGTCTACAAATTGATTTAAAACATAGAAAGGTAATTTGAACTACAGACACTTTTAGATATAGACTATGGACCTTAATTTCATACAGTTAGAAGAAAGAAATCTTGTCTACAACATCATTATTTACTGTTGCTAATAGATTATATATATATATATATGTAAATGGGGAAAGAAATATCACAATTTTGATATGATTTTTTTGTTTTTATTTAAAGGCAAGTAACTCCTCCTGAATATTTAAAGAAACACTCAACAAAGAAACAATGCAGACCCTTTGTATGGAAAATCTGAGGAACATGGCATATTCTTCATTACTGAAGAGTAGAGAAAGATGGACAAGGCCAGCTAGCAAAGACAGAGGAAGAGCTGTTTCAGAAGTAACTTGTCAATATCATATTTTCTGAGCAAATTATCCATGCTAGCTGTGTGAAAAAGCAGCCTCAGAAAATAAAGGCTTGGTTTGTCATTATGTCAGTTGTTACCTTTTCTAAAACCAACACAATGTTATTTTTATTTATATATATTTTAATTATCTATGTTATTTATTATTCTATAAAGTAAGTGTTGTCATTATAGATATTTTAGTTTACAAATTAAAAGTGTACCTGAATCTTAAATAGTCCCATCTTAATATTATTTATTAATTTTATGTATATTTGATGCTTTGCTTCTTACTGTATTTTAATTCCAATTATAAACAATTTAAGAAACTGAAATAAAAATAAACTAAATTTGGGGTTTGGGAATCTTTTAGAGTTAATTTTTAAAATAGTTGCAAAGTTTGTCTGATTTGTTAATTCCTAAGTAAGGATAATGTAAAATCAAAATGGTTTTCAACTTGATTTCATTTAGGATTTTTTCCTTCATATCAGCTTGCCCTGAATTTACAGAAACAATTTCAACTACAAAGACAGCCATGTCTAAATTCCCCTTCACTTAAATAAGGTCAGACTTTCACCTCACACCTATACTATTTTATCTTTCTATGCCCTTCACTGTATGCATGAGGCACTGGACAAATGAAGTCAGTCAAATTTAAGAGAGATGGAGTTGGTATTAACATGGTTTGCTATTGTTCACCCCAACAATTCAGTATGGTTATGTGGAAATAAAAAGGTTATAATGAGAGCAGAGTATGGAACAACAGGAATTCATTCTCACAACAGTGATTGTAACGTTAATGACACGTTGTACTAACACAACCCACTCCAATTCAATTTAAAGAATTCAATCATATGTCCATTTCCAGTTGCAATTTACTTTTCTTCTTACTGTAATAAATAAATTAATTCACATACTATGTGTAAATTAAAAATAGAGAAAACACCACCCACTAAAAACTACCTCTAATCTACCCATCTGTCACTGTGCAAGGTGTGAAGCAACAGATATATAATATCACCTCTGTATTTAAACCCTCTAATGCTGATAACTTGGTTTCCAATTCCCAGTGTTCCATTTCCAAACACACGAAGGACAAACAACTCATCAACTACAGCCAGCAGGAATTTAAAAAGGGGAAGTCATGCTTGATCAACTTGATAGACATCTCTGGTGTAACAATTGGCTGGACAGATGGGAGGAGAACAGTGGATATTGTCTACCCTGACTTCAGTAAAGATCCCACAAGATCATCACAGAGAAGCTGTTGAACTGAGTCTGGGATGAGCAGATGGTGAGGAAGATCAGAAAATGGACCAGTAGCCAGCCCAAAGGGTGGTGAATAGTGTCACAAAGCCTAGTTGGAGGCCAGTAACTTGTGGGATAACCAGGGATCAGTTTGGGCTCCAATCCCAATCAATGTCATCGTTCATGTTCTGTACTGAGCTGTTACTGTCAGCAAGTTTGTAGATTACAGAAAATTGGAAGGAGTGGTTGACACACCAGAAGGCCATAATGCCGTCCAGAGGGACCTGGGCCACCTGGTGAAATGGGCAGGCAGGATTGCTGCAAAGTTCAGTCAAGAAAAGTGCAAGTTGTGTGCCTGGGGAGGAACAACCCCAGGTATGCTTGCAGCAACCAGCTTTGCCAAAAATAAACAGGGAATCCTGATGTACACCAAAGGAAACATGAAGTAGCAATATGCCCCTTGCAGCCAGGATGAATAACAGGTTCCTGGGATGTTAAGGCTAGCAGGTAGAAGAACTTGGTCCCTCCCCTTTACTTGGCACTGGTAAGACCACATTTATTGTTGATTTTGACAGAATGAAGGATCTCAGGTTTTGGTTCTATAAAGACTGAGATTTGACAAGAGCATTTTATACCAATAGAGTGAGTTCCAACAAAGGGACACAGCAATCACTGTAAATATTACTGCAAGTTTGATTGCAAAAAGGCACACAGAAATCTATATCTAAAAATACTGCTATCCTTAATACTGTATAAGAAAGAGTTTGTTTATATATTTGTCTTGGTTTAGGGCAAATTTTGGAGAAAAGCTGTGAATGGGGTCCCTCTAGAAAGGCAAATTCAAGTCGCTCCTGCCCTAACTGGTTCAAGGAATATATTTCCTTGGAGAAAAGTGGAAAAAACTGTTTATTTAGCAAGCAAAGTATTCACAAGATAAAAAAAAAAAAAAAAAATGAATGATATTAAACAATGAAACCTTTTGCTGTTTGAAGAGACGGCGAATCCAGAAAAGTCCTTTTCATGTGGTGTAGCTTGGCTCACTGAGTCTCTTATCAGTCCCTCCTGCACTAGGAAAAGCCATGTCCTGGGCCCTGGTGGGTCAGAGGTGTGAGCTCCTGGTGTTTTTCTGAGCTTTCAGTCCAGAGCAGGTTTAAACAATTCCAAGGAAAAGAAAAGCCACAGTCTGGAAAACTTCTCTGCCTCATCTAGCAAAAAACTAACTAAAATGCTAAGGAGAGCTCTGTCCTGCTGTCTGTCTGTGCTGCAGACAACACAGTCCAGAGCAGCATGTGGAGGTGAGACCTTCTGCAAACTGTGGCTTCTTCTTTCCCCCACTTTGCTCTCAGAACCAGTCTTAAAGGTGCAGAACTTAACATCCAGCATAAACAAACAGACAATTGGGGATACAAGTCACCCTAGGACATATATCCACAGGGCAGAGATATCTTAAAGCAGGCATTTCTTGCAGGGCTAAAATACAGCAGGGTTAGAACACAAGAAGCTAGATGAAGAAGAGTAAATACGAAGATTCTCACAATTGTGGCCCAGGGACAACACTTGAATTACATCATTCAGATTTGTGACTTTCTGCAGCAGCAAGAGACGTCAACATGACGTTTTTTAATAGCACTGTGAAAGTGGCAAGCATAAAGCATTCAAACACAGGACTGGTTTAGTTCTTGAAGCAGCAGCATAACTAAACACAAGGACAAGATTCTTAAACACATATTCAGTTATTCAGTGTACTCCAAAACCATTATTTCTTACAGAAAACAGGTTGTCTCTGCAAAGTCTCTTGCAGTTTTACTGTTCGCTTTTTCTATCTTTCAAAAAATTCTGCAGAAATCAAAGCCCAAAACATGTGTGTATCCTACAAAGTCTATCCATACGTAATGCAAAAATATTTTATTCTATATTCTATATTGTCTGTATTTGCTACAGCACTCAATAATCTATCAAATAGCATCAAGCTTTTCTTTTATTTGTTTGACGTTCTTAAGAGAAAATAACATGGCAGCCAAAGAGGGGATAAGATGGTTTTAGAGGGGATCTGCCTAAACTGAGATCTGTAGTTCTGCAGTTGCACCACTCACAGCATCTCACACAACGAGCCAGTTTTTGTTCATTTTGTTCATTTGTTGCATTTCCATCTCTGACCTGGAAAGGTACTATGGCTCAGCTTTCCATATGAAGAAACACATAATTTTCTATATTCCACATAAGTGCTGTCAGGAGCAAGAATTAACTTTATTAAGCATATCTTTAATTGTGTTAGGCTTTATCTTTGGTGGAATCAGCTGCCTTGATGCTACTCCTAGCATTAACATTGATCTCAGTTTCAATCTGGCATATTTACTTCTAGATGAGGAGACAGAGGAGCTCTCTGTCATGTTTCACCTGCAGCTGGAGTCCACTGATCATCCAGACAGGGAAATGTCCTGACACTGTTTTCCAACCTGCATGTTAAATGGAACCCTATAATTTAAAAAAATATAGTAAGCACTTGAAATTAACCTTTCTGCCACCACAAAAGATATGCCTATGCTATTAAATTACCCAGAGTCTGTGATTGTTCTTGGGCACTGGGCTTAGTCACATAGCCTGCAAATTAGAAGAGTGTCCAGTCCACTTGCAGCCTCAGTATTTTCTTACAAATTATTCCCACTGGAATGTGTTAGGAGATGGAAAACATCAGCAGTGAGTTTATATAAAACCATCTTATTTTGGAAGCTGAGTTTACTTACATTGCTGTTCTCTTCTTTTTTGCCTCAGTGCCAGAGAATCACAGAATTATGGAACGGTTTGAGTTGAAAGGGACCTTTAATGATCATTTAGTACAACTTCCCTGCAATGGTCAGGAACACATTCAACTCGTTCACAGTCCTGTGCTACTGACTTTGGGTGTTTCCAGGGATGGAGCATCTACCACCTCCCTGGAAAACCTGTGCCAGTGTTTCACCACCAACATCATAATGACCCTGGTGTGTTACACTTCTTGATACAGGCACAAAGTGACCACCATCTGGAAGGAACACTTCTTCTACTGATGTTCTATCAAGATTTTGAGATAAGAAAAAGGAAGATATCATGGAGAATGCATTATCTGTGTTACATATACTTAGAACAAAATGTAAAAAACCCTTTGCCTTTCAGGGCTGCCAGCCAGGCACATATCTAAAGCCTTAGTGTTACTCATGAAGACAGAGAGAAAAATTCAAGAAGATTTTAATTCTTAGCAATCCTGAACATATAAGCCGCCACCACTAGACGAAGATGCAAGCCTTCATGACTGAAAACCTAATCCTTGTTGTAAGTAGCAATTCTCAGAGTGTTTAATATAAGAAATTTCCCAGACAATAGAAGACTGACATTTAAATTACAAAGGAAAAACAAGTGGTTTGTAGCATACACATTATATGTCATGCATATACTCTTGAGCTGCTGAAGAGCTCTTTACACTTCTCAGGCACTTTTTACATTAATGATCTCCAGTTTTGACTGGTCTTTCTGGAAGCAGACATCCTCAAAATACAATGGCTCAGGGCTGCCAAACCCTGCATTTGTCTTCTATATAGACAAGTGTAGAGATACCATTGAGATGTCAATTCCCAGAATAGTTCATTTCCACAGAGGAATGAGATGGGGCTTTTTTGGTTGGTTTTTTTTTTTGTTTGTTTTTTCCTCCTGATTCACCAAAAATCTATTTTATTGATGGCAAGTCATGTATCTGTACTAATTTAAGGGGGAATTATTAAAAAGATCAATTCCCTCTGTGTTTTTTGTTGTTTTGTTGTTTGTTTTGACATCTTCAAAGAATGCTACTTACTTATAAACTGCTATTATTAGTGATTTCCATTCCATTAGTCAATAGAGATACGACGTCTCACAAGGAAACAGAGAAAAAGCAGAAAACCCTGCAACTGTTTAGTGTTTTTGTGTGGCAGACAGTGTTATGTGAAATAACAAAATTTTTTTTAGATCATTAAGAGCCAGATCCAACTCTCCTTAACATAGGTCAAAAAACTGCCATTGATAGCAATTGATTTTGGATGTGATCCAAGGCAAGTTAAGAATACAATGAAGTGTCAGCAGCCAAGATGTACTCACTATTTGCTAACTACTCCAAGATAGGAAATAACCAGATGCATCATTGAAATAGTAGCTGTCACAGAAATTGTGATTAACTTCTGGGTTTGCACCAACAAACCTTCCAATGCTATTCTCTCATCTTAGTTATTTGGGAACATCACTTCCTGTACAAATGCATTACTTAGAGTTTGTTGATTGCAGCCCCGTCCTTGACATCAATAAGTACTTAACTGTGTACTACATTAAAGCTGGAAAATTGCTGGTAAAAGTAATATTTTGCATAATCTATGCTGAAAAAAACATTTTGGTGCAAAACAATTCAAGGGACTCATATTTCATGAGAACACATTTTTAAGTACACATTTTCACCTCACTCTAGAAATTGCTTGGGACTTTCTGAGGGTATAAATATTGATTTATTTCACAAAAGTGTTTCTACCTTCCAAAGTAACAGATATACCAGAATTACAGTCATGCAAACCTCATAATTTCTGTGGCAGAGGAAACACTACCTTTCAAAGTTTATCTTTTCTACCAAGACAGAGAAAGAAAGTTCCATTTTATGCAACATGAAACAAAATTTCAGTATGTCAGTTTTCTGAAGTTTCTTAATATGAAGAACTGCACTCTTATTTAAGTATACCTTGGTACTATTTTTTCTTTCCACCTCAAATTTAGCAAAAATTTTAATGTCCTTCCTTTTTTAAATGTAACCAAGATCAAACAATCAGGAGCATACATACATAGATGCATCTCACATAAAGAGAGAATGCAGAATTAAATAAGCTTGTTTAAATTAACGGCTCAAAATGTAACATTAAATTTAGAGTTTTCTACACGAAAAGCAGTATGCATGTTCAAAGTCTTCAGTGACAAATTAATTCCAATTTTTTTTTTTTTCTGAAAAAAGTTATTTAAAAAAAAAAAAACAATTCCTTACTCTGACATTGATTAATTTATTTTTTAGAACTAGACTTCTAGAATGAGGTGCTAAAAAGTCAGATCCTATTCCTGGGTGTCCCATTGGCTTCCTCAATAACTTGGGTGAGCTATTTTTCTTTATCTGGCTCATGTCTTTTACCTTAATGAATATATCACAAAAGAATTACATATAATTTTAAAAGTAAAATAAAATTTTATATTTTATCTGGTTGAGTGTTTGTGATACATAGAAATAGTTTTGTATTATGGTCTTCATTGATTTTGGTATCTTATTAACAAAAAACTGTTTTTCATGAGAATAATAAAAGATAGTTTTTTCAAGAAGTTTTATTTAACTCTTAACAAGAATCTTCCAACCAACAGAAAATATTCCTGAAAATGAAAAAAAGAGAGAAATACTAGTAGGAGTGACTTCTATCACCCTTTGGATTCCATACTCAAAGCATTTTCCTCCCTGCCAGTGTAAAAGTAACATCTCTAAGTGCTGCTTTGGAGTCAGGCTGCACTTTGAACAGCTGACAGACACCCTGTTCAGGTTCACTGCTTACCAAAATAGCCAATCTTCTATGGGAAACACCATCAATAGCCTGTTGATTATTTTCAGGAAATTCATGAGAGCATCCTTCTAAGAGTTTATAGAAAGCCCCCTCCCCTTTGTATGCCCCTAGGGATATATGTATAGAGTAGTAGTTTCACAGCAACAGCTTTATTTCCAAACCAAAACATCCACATAATGTCTGGCAAATTAGTTCACTAAGCTTTCTGAGACCTTTTTCTTTGATGATATTCCCCTCCTTACTGATAAATTAGTTTAAAATATTTATCAAGAGACAGACGTTAAAAAAAAAAGTAGAAACATTTCTAGTGTAAAAGAAATAATAGGAATATTATAAAAAATTGTGAACTTTAAGAATATGCTGCCCTCTGTTGCACAGTTACAACTTCATTTTAATTGACCCTAGTTAAATCTCAATGGTCAATATTAAAAATTTTCCTGAAATACCATTTTTAACTGCATATCTTCACAGAATCAATTTTTATGCACAAAAAAAAATAATACAACTTCAATATTTTGTTTAATATATAATACTGATAGTATAATATATAATATTAAGATATAATTTAATATAATATATATATATATATCTTGAATTACAGTATCTTAAATGAAGCAGATATGTAAAAAGGTTAAATTAAAAATGAATCTTTCCAATCTACACATGCCCTATTCAGAGAGAGATTCCTAACCAAAGTCTGTCCCTGATACATTTAAATTCATTCGTACTGTGCCTGTCTAAAAGCCAGACATGGAGAGTCTAGAGCTGATGTAGAGTCTGGTAATGTTGATGCTTCCTGCTACAGGAACCTGATCAGACTCTTTCTGCTATGAAATGAAAGGTAAAAATCAAATTTAGAAACTAAGCAAGGAACATACAACATAGATTTCTTGTCATGGGTATATCTTATCCTTCTGCTCTTGGCACTACTCTCTATTGAAATAAATGTGAAGACTGAATTTTACTCATAATTTGCATATGCAGTACTATAGATAGAAGACATTTCTATTCTATCTCAGAGACTTATCAGACCTATGATTCAGAAGAGGGCTGAATTACATGCTTACATTGTTTTTTACCCTGGATGCAATGAGCCAAAAGCATTTGTGAATAATATATTTTTCAATCAAAATAAAATATTTGTCTCCAAAAATCTTAATAAATCTCCAGATATTTTAATAGCTTGAAAGTAATCACTCAAATAAAAGTAGACCTAAAAGCATCATAAACCAGTAATAAGTAATGATTTTTAGGCCTCTAACCAGAGTGCTTATGGTGATCAAAATTTCCCTCAAAGGGCAGAATTGTATTTTGGAACTTAGTGCTCCTAAAATCATTCAAAATGAGAAGATGTAAAACAAACCCCTAAACCATAAACAGTGAAGCCTTAAAATTTTTCATCCATGTAAAACTTCCCCTGTGGGATGCAACTAAAAGTCTGAGTGTCACACTGAAAACAAAACTTATCCAATAAAAAGAAGTGTATTATTTCATTTACCTGCAATGTCAGTTAGCCTTATTATTCGTATCATGAAAATAATAGGATGATTTTAACCTCCTCAATGAAGTACAGCCTTATTTCTACTCTGATTGCAAATTGATAAAAGTTTCAATGCAACCATGTAAAATCTTACCCTTCATGCCTCTAAAACAAACCTACAATAGAACTAGGAAAGCATTACAAGGATGTTCATATGGAGAGATGAAAGTATTAGCACTGTGATCAATTGGATTTGACAAAGTACAAGATGTAGGATTACCTTTGATTTTTCAGACCTTCTTAAAAGGATTCAGTAAGAAGACATATTAGGCAACAAAGCTATGGAAAAGCAAAGGATAAAAGCAAACCCCTAAATAAATACAGTAGTTCCTTTTGCTCTTATAGGCTTTTATTCTGAAAACATGTAGTCTAGAGGATGAAGTACATGGCCATTCTATGAGCACTGATGAGAATTTGAAGAAAATGTGCAAGTCTGAAGAATGAGCAGTAAGGATTATGCAACGAGCCTTTGAGTAATCTCACCTTTAAATACTAAATTAAAGGTATGCAGCCCTGGATATTTACTGTGAACAAAAATATAATAAAGACAACTTCAAACCCCCCCAAAAATAAAAGAAAAAACAGTATATTTAGAAACAGACCAAGTTTGAATAACAAAGTGGGAGAAGGACAAATCATGACTTGAAAATAGTGTGATGTGGATTTTTTTTGAGATTCACCTCTGACAACAGAAGAAATTAGCCTATATAACCTCTGCAAATATCTGTTTCCCTCCCTGGTCTTTCAACATGGTCACAGGCAAAATTACTTCTTTTTATCTTTTACAAAAATCTTCCACCTGCCCACATGAGAGCTTACTCATGGAAGAAGATAAAAAGTATAGATATGGAATATGAAGTGTGTCTATTTAAAAAAATGTGAACAAAATTCACAAAAGTGTACACAAATTTTATGGAATACAGTAAGTTTTACTCTGTGTCTGTATAGAAGGAGAATACAGCTACACTCTGTTCAGGAGAGTGAAGACATGGATCCATCCATAAGTACACAGCAAAGCTCAGAGATTTGTAGAAATTAAAACATTTAAATTTCACATAAGTTGCACTCTTTTCTTTCCCCCAGCTCATGGATTGTATCAGAGTAACATTTAATAGAGCCTTAGCTAAGAGAAGACTCTGAAGCCAAAGCTCACACTGATCGTACAATATAAGATATATGCAAATCCTGGCAGTAAAAATAGGCCATGCAAAGCTATTTTAGCTCTGTAGAAAATCCAGTCATGAGAACCAGGTAGCTCACAAAGTGACCCACCATGTTTCTGCATATAGCTTAACTTACACATGGATCTGATTTTCAGCTGAATTCAAAGGCAAAGCTTTGCTTTCAGACTGATTTGGGATGTCCAGAACTAGAAGTCTTATTAGAATCTAGATAAAATTGTCTCACAGGAAGAGCAGATAGAACTCCACACACTCATGTCAGGGTTCATGCATTCAAACCAGTGATATTGGAAAAAGAGCTTCCTACAGATAGGAACATATTTGTTTGATTCACTTCTTTGTCTCATTAACAATTCTAATTCGAATTAATACAGAGGAAAAAAAAAACCAAAACAACAACAACAAAAACACCACCTTAAACTGTACCTACATTCTCTTTTTATCCAGGTGCCTATTTTGTTATACTAACTTCAGCCATGGCAACCAACTTCAAGAGAAAACTATCCTATCTTTTGTTTTTCCCCATAAAGAGAAATGGTAATAAAAACCCAAATCAAACCAAAATCCAAACAGATAAAATCTGTGCCTTACACAGCTAACAATTCCCATAGGACTGACATTGATTATTCACCTTTCTTTTCTACCTATAGGGACAAGAACCCATATAACCAAACAAACAAACCCACAAAAATCTTACAACCTAATAGCTATCTTTGTCAGTCCCAACCAAAGCATCTCCCTCCAGAGGTCTTTTCAGTGATATTCCAGCTAATTAGCACCATTGTTGCTTTGACAATACATTCTGCAGTATCTTTTATGAATTATTTTACTACTAGGTAAGAACATTTTACTTTGTATGCTTAAGGAACTGTTCAGTTATTAAACAGCCTTACTTCTTACCCCTGGGTTTCACCTCTTTTTTAGAACAAACACATTAAAGTAGATATTTTGACTTTAAAAAAAACAAAAATCAAGCACTTGTACTTAAACTTTTACCTCTCTCTTTTTCTTCTTTCTTTTAAAAATAAATGTCTTTTTGAATGCATCAATTGCAATCATCCCTAACAGGTTTATAGTCTGGCTTATGCAGTTAGCTCTGCCTCACTTCACTGACAGCTCCTTAAGGATAGAGAGCACTTAGACAATGATTCCATAGTTTAAAGTACACTTTTTTCCCTCCTTTTTACTATGATTCTATTTTTGTTTTTCTTCTTTTTTTTTTCTTTTTTTTTTTTCTTTTCTTTAAGCTATGGTCTTCTGTCCTCTTTGGACACCAGTTTTCCAAGAGAAAACTGGAGTTTTTCTCTGCAAGAATCCCTACGGTGGAAGCCCAGCCCCAGGGCTTTGGTACCCCTTTACTCAGCTGAGCTCAGCCTTGAGAACTCATGTAGCAGCAGAGTGTAGCATCTAGTGTGGGGTCAAGAGGGTGGGGGAATTGGCTCTTTTCCTCTTCCTTGTCTTCCCTGTAGGTGTGTCTGGCCTTCTGCCCTTTCCATCAGCTCACAGAAAACTCTGCCAAGAAGACCAAACACCTGGATTTAACCAGTTCACAAAAAAATAACAGAAAACAGAGACCTCTGATCTCCTCAGACTCTGACCAGAGACTGAAGCATGAGATTTTGACCTGTATCCCACATCTTCTCAGGCTTCTGCAGGGGCAGCCAATTTTCTAACTCCTTCTCAGGTTTTGGGCTAACAACATGAGACACCAGTTCATCTGCTACCTCCTCTCTAAATCAAAGATTTTCCAGCTGAAGTTTGTAGCCTGACAACAAAGCCAAGACAAAAAATTTTGTCTTCCTTTCATCTCTTGTTTTTGGGCAGCTATCACCACCTAAACCATTTATAAAATTAAATTAAATTAAATACAAAACAAAATAAAGTAAAATTTCAGAAAAGCTAACACTCTTGACACAAGGTCTGCTTTACTAGTCTTCTCCTACCAGCCTGGTCACCTGCAGAGACACATTTGCAGATGGCAGGTCAGTGAGGGGTTTGCCCACATTTTCACCACCAGTTACCCTCAAAACCCTGTCTTGGGCAAAAGGGAACTTGTTGTGCCTGCAGTACTAACAAAGTGCTGCTGGTGCAGGTGGTGTGCTCGTGGTTTTTACAGCCCAAATTCTCAAGTGCAAAACCCTCTGAATAACGACCCAGTAGAAATTGCAGTAAAAGTCACATCCATCCTACCCCCTCCTGTTCTCCGCCTTTCCATGGGTCCTGGGCACCCCAGACTCTCAACATGTGCATGCACAGAAGGGAGGGTGGGCGGCCTTACAGCAATTCCCATGTTCAGAAAAGAGGTTTCTCCCTCCCTAGACTTGGGTCTGCTTCAGTTGATTTCCATACATACTGATGGCACTGCACAGGCTCTCCCCAGGGGTGAGAGTCACTCAGCCACACACAGCAGGTCGGCCAGTGCCACCCCATGCCAGCACCAGACCCCGTGAGGCTTCTGCTGCCAATGGTTAAATTCCATTTACTTGGTATCAGGGTCTGACAGCACTGTCTTGGCGAGCTGCCGGTGAGATGTAGACAGAGGAACAAGATAGAACAAGAACAGTAGTTGTAGCCTTAGTGTACAAAGAATTAATAAATAAAAATCTTTGCTAAATGTCAAGTGCATTCTTTTTATTGTAACAACATTGTCCTTCATGGACAATGAAAATTAAAACACTGAAAATTTGGTAATGGGTCATGAAATGAGCTGAAATTGACAACTGCTATACTGTGTTGGGTTTCTGCATTCTCCATTTCAGAATGTTTTTTAATGAAAACAAATCATTGCAGCATTTTGCATATTAAAATCCTTTAGAGACATAGTCCCATCATGTGAAAGCTGGCCCATGTCCTACAGCTCTTATTTTCCTAACTTTTCATTTTAGAGATGAGGAGAGATGGATTTTTTTTTCAGAGCCAACAGAAGTCTGAAGCTTTCATTTCCTTCTCTGTAGAAACACATTGCATCATGTCTAGAAACCTATCACTGCAGAAAATATGGGGATGCTTTTTCATAAAGTCTGCCTGATTATCAGTGTACATTGACAGTAAAGATCCACAAAGACTGATTAACTACCAGGTCAACAGAGAGAAAGATGAATCTTTTACCATTCATGTGTATTTTATGTCATTTATACACTTCAAGGAAGAGGACAAAGGAACTGAAATAAGAACAGTGTTCTACATAAAAAAGCCTAGGATAATTTAAGAAATAGAGCTCTGTGCATGACATAGAATCTTGCTCTGGACCCAGTCATTTGCTTTTTTTGAGGTTACAGAATTTTCCTCTTACTCTTAGAAAACTTGCAGACTGTTGTTAAAAAATACAACTCTTAATTAGATTTTAATCATTTGCTGCTTCTGTTCCATGTTAATTTCTGTTGATGAACTTTTTAAAAGCTCACTCTTTTTAAACAACCTCTTAGAAATTCTCATTCTGAAAACTAGCAGCACATATGAAATTTCAAAGACTACATTTCAATTTATTTTGATAATATGCAAACAACAATAAATTATTCTGTTCCTCTTTGTCCATATTAAAAAGTATAAAACAATAATCACCTGAGAAGGAACTATAATTGTGAATTAAATACTAAAATTATTAGTGGGTTTTTGTTTTGAAATTCTAGGTAATTTGGTCAGTTCAAGGAATCCTATCTAGCAAAAATTCAAGAAATAAGCTATTATGGAACTGGAACATGGACATCAGGATTCAGTATTAGTTCAACAACAGGCCAGTCCACACATATTCATACCCTGAAAATGTTTTGCTCTTAGATAACACAGGTTTGATAAATCAACTATGAATATTTTAATATGCTATAAGAACAGTCCAAATTCTTTCAGTTAATGTAATAAAATCTACTTCAGACATACCACAGAACTATCATTTCACACAAAACCCCTTTTAGAGATTAATAGAAGAAACTGAGCTGAAAATCCACCTTTGAATGGAAACCTTGTATTTCGAATAGAACTTAGCACTCATCAAAGCGCTCACTTTTTTAGCAAATAAGACGGTTTAAATGATAAAGGCTATCATTTGTACAGCAAATTATTTTATGGTATTGAATGCTTTCTATTTTAAAATAATTTTTTAACTGAGTTAAGTTTTTGTTTCTAGACTCGGGCAAGAGGGCATTTTCAAATGTTGCAAGTAAGCATACAGACTTCTTAAAAAAACATTAATCTAATTTCAAATTAGAAATTCAAATATCTCTGTTATATGAGTCAATGAACACTAGGACATGCAATGCCATTACTTCAGCTCATTTTTTATAGAAAATATTACTGTGAAGTACTGCAGGTTGAATAAAGCATAGTGTGACCACAAAGAAATCAAGGAAGGAAATAATCCCTAAAAAAAAAGTTCAATAACTAAAAAGCCATTGTTTAGTGGACTCTGCTGTGGTGCTTTATGTGACCCGAGTCATTGGCACATAGCTTGACCAGGCTGGCTACCTCAGACACTGCTGATCCTGGGTAAGTGGTTGCTATCCCACGGCCTGGTACTACTATTCCAGTTCTGATGGCTTCAATATTTACCTCGCCTCTCTCAATCTTCATTAAGTGATCTAAGATAACAAGAAAAATAAAAGAAAGATGCAAAACATCCTTTGTGCTGAGTACCATCTGAATATATGCAAACAATACAAGTCTATTTCAGTTAACAAGGTAATTAGACTCTATTCAAAGCTATCATAAAAACAACTCTTCTACAGTCAATCAATTTTCTGACCATAATTGCTCCTTAGGGTTCAAAGAGAGTTTCAAGGGTTTTTTCTTTTCCTTTTTTGCTTTTGGTTAATCAATAAAGATATAATACTAAGATGAAAATGCATCTTTGGGCAGTTTGCACATGGCTTCTGGCTTTAATGGAAAAATACTATACAATGATATCAATTCAAAGTGCAAATAGTGTTTATAAATTAATATACTTGATATACTTTTTACAGAGTACTTCATCTGGTTGTTGAGATAAATCAAATTCACTATTTTTGATTTTCATGCATGCTGCTGACTATCATATATTCTTCTCTGTACCTTTTTAAATAGGAATATAGCCTAAGGATCTAATCGTCCTCTAAGTCTTTCAAATAAGTCTGTTTGTGTGGATGACTTGCTTTGAAGGGAAATTTTTTTCTTCACATTGATGTGTGCTGGTTAGTGTTAGATGGTGAAAGCGTGGATAAGAGCTGAATTGCAGAGCACAACAGCGTGATATGTATGTGGAATTTATTGCACCAGAGAAATGGGGAGCTGCAATTATTCACATGTCAGTCTTGCAAGATAAATTACAATATTTGTACACTTCAAAAAAGATTTATCTCTTTACTACTACATTCAAAAAGCCCAGTTTAATTGTTCACATTTTAATTCTTCATGTTTCATTTCGGCTCCATACGCCAGCCAGATTAATATAAAATGTAACTCATTCTATAGTCAGTCAGGGTTCTTCAACTAGAAATATAAAATTTGAAGTACTTATGAACCATGAATTCTTTTGTGATAATATGTAAACATCCTATCATCTACTCTGGCAACTGAAAGAAAATGCTTCACTTAAACTGTAATATAAAAATTATGTAAAAATGGGCTTTCTTAGAGATCTGGTAACAAATAGTCTTCGCATAATGTTCATAAATCAGCTTAATTTTAGTTTTGGACACTTTTATATTTTTTTTTTTCAAAACACAGTATCATATTTGATTCAGAGTTTTGTTTCAAACAGATGCAGATTTTAATTCTTTTCTATTACATTAACAACTGAAAACCTGTATTGATGCTAATGTCATACTTCTTGCATGTAGGTGTGACTTTTGCTTTTTCCATTATATGAGAATTGTATCCTAGTAAGTTCTGCATTTCTGAGCAGCAGAGCGAAATAGTGAGGAATAATTCATGCATTCACACACACAAATATGTTCTTAGCAGAACCCCAAATCCTCTGGGTTCCCACAGAAGCCTGCTATCTCTTCCACATGATTTTACCTGGTGATTATTCCCAAGATATTTAACATAGACATCCACACCACAGCAATTTAAGTAAAACCCTTTTGTCGCTAAAGGACACAAAGTGATTCCCAGGGACACGTCACAATGGTATGATAGGAAAGAAAAAACACTTTATTTTTCTGACCCCAGTATTTATAGATTCTCAACAATGACCAGGGATTGGATAGTTAGGTTACCACCTTCCCAATCACACCGATCTTGCGAAACATCCATCAAAAGACATTTCTTAAACGGAATGCATAAACATCTATGTTTACAGTTACTTTCCTGAGAAAGTAGCTACAACCATGTAAACAAGATCAGAAGGTTTAATTTTCAGTATAACAGCTTTTTACCAGTTAGATAGTTAATAGGTCCATATACACGTATCACCAAAATGCTGGATTCTTTCTTAAGCTGCTCCTAAAAATTTTGAGAATTTCAAAAAGGCTGAACTGCTTCCTATCTTTTACTATAGATCAACCCACTATCATAAAGCTTTACTGTGGAAAGTCCTTCAAGGCTCAACCTCTCTTGGCAACTGAGTAGCTCACACAAAGTATGGAAATTGATCAGATAGTTTAAGTAGATGCTGTAGAAAACATTATTTTTATGTCTCCTTTCCATTGCTTGTATGCAGACACATCTCCTTGTTTTCTTAAGCTTAAAAAAATTCGTGACATTAAATGATGACATACAGTTCAGTAAAATGGAACTTAATAAGGAAAAGCATCAACAGCAAGATCTGAAAGCACTCAGAATAATTCTCACCATCTACAGTCTTCTCTAAGAAGAAGAAGACCACATAGGCTGAGATTAGAAAGTAGATTCATACCCTTCACATGCTGTAAGTTTTATCCAGCATATCTCTGAACATAATTTATCTGTGAACAACCAAGCTGGTGATTAGCTGGTCATTAGATGATAACCTTGCCAACCTATGTCATATGGCATATAAACAAAATGGAGATGATTCTGGTCTCTTATATGACCTGGATTGCCATGGACGCCACCCATTCACTGAAGAACTAAAACATAGTTTGGGCAATTGTTCAGTTTCCATTCTCACAACAAAATAAATTTTAATTTTATTCTTTATTTGACATTGAGGCAGCTTCTCTTGAAAGGTGAAGTTTTGCCAGAATTCATTTAGTATATATACATATAACTTTGGAAATCGAAGAGATGAGAAATGAAAGGCGTATCTAATTCCCAACAACATTCTGTAAAATGTATATAATATCTGCTAACATGAATGTTTTTAATTACATTTAAAAGAAGGTGTTTCATTTTAAAGTGTCTGATTGTTTGTAACACAAATCTTCCCGGAGTATCAAGAATATGAAATATTTGTTGAAATTAAACCAAAAAAAAATTTATTTAACTTTCTGAAAAAATTAAAAAGAGCGAGAGATAGAAAAGAATGAAACATCAAGTCAGAGAGGTTTTCATTATAGGCAACATGAGGATACTCACCTTGAATTTGGCAAATATCACCTTCAGATCCCTCAATATATTGGTCTTTCACATGGTAAAGGAGAGTGCCTTTCCAGCTGCTTTGGAATATTTTGGCGCCAGAATCTCCCAGATGCCCCCACTGATGCTGTTTAGATCATTCTATTCATACAGCAAACCGCTTCTGAGTCACTTCAAATTTCATGAATCATTATAAAAATGTCTCTTTTTAAAAGCATATCATTATATTTAATAACAATTGATAAGAGAATTTGATATTGAATCATTATGTCTAATAACAGTTGAAAAGAGAACCTGATTTAGCATCTCCCACAGAGTAGGGGAGTGAAGCTTTTCTCTTTTTGATCAAAACAGTACTACCTGGATTTCAGAAAAAATCACAGAATAGGTATGCTGGCACAAAAAGGATTTTGCTTCAATGAAAAATGTATTTTCCAACAAGAAAAAGCATGCAAAAATCATAAATGTGTATTTATTAAGAAAACAATGCCAAATAAAACAAACAAAAAAAAAATTTGAAAGAGAGACAGGAAGAGACAGCTGTTTAACTGATCCAATAACTCATTCATGTCATATGTTTTAATACAGAAAAAGTAGGAACTCATGCTTGAGAAACAGTTACACTGCTTGGTACTCTCTTAAATATTGGCGATGCATCAAGATTATACAATTGAATGTGGTGCGTAAACATAGGGGTAGTATTTTAATGCAACTTGTCTATAAACCATTCACTCTGAACTTATGTGGGTCTATCCATCTCCTTCCTCATGATTTCCAGACTAGACACTTCTAAAATAATTTACCACAGATAAAAGAAAAATAAATACTACAAATGTCATGACAAAATAAAGTCCACTTGAGCAAGAATGAAAGTAGATAAAACACACAGGCTTGCCATCTACAGTGAAAATACTTCCCTTCCTACAGGCTGCTGATACAATTTAACATATCAAAATATGTGGTGAACCTTTCAGGATGATTTCTGAAACATAAGAGTGGAAAAGAGCATGTACTAACTAAAATCTTCTGAGAAGTAGCACCATATTTATAAGCAGGAGCATCATTTTGCAAAGAAAGAACTGATTGCAATCAATTTCATTTTACCACTGGACAGTTTTTAGAAGATAAGAATTGACTTTCAGAGAAAGTTGGTTCTGTTTCACTTAAACATTTGAACCTTTCTGCATTCACATCTAAAACTTGGATACACATTGGGGTGGTTTTTTTTACTCTGTCACATGTGATTTGAATTACCTGAGGATATTCTTCTGCACTAACACAGTTAGTGCAGAACAACTACAAAAGCACTGACAAGTGACTTGGGAGTTAAAACTGAATTCCAGCTTTGTAAATTAAAGTTGTTTAATCTACACTGGGAGAAGGAAGGAGGAAAAGAACACTGTGTTTTGGGATGCAGCGCTTGCTGTCCACTTTGGACACTGACCTAAAAATAAAGAGCCTGGAATTACATTCCTAGTAAGAGTTTCTATTGAAGTTAAAGAAAACATTTTGTTACACTCTGGCTTGGAAGAATAAGCTTCTCATTTTACTAAAATGGAAGGAAAAAAAGAATTTAATTATTTTTTCACAATGAAACATTCCCTCAAACCAGTTTTCATTAAGATCTGTTTCTTGATATAATACTTCTGTGAAAATGATAAATAAAACACCCAAGATTTCTAACTGATTATCACACAGAACTTATGGACCTGCAGAGAAGAATGAAAGTCTCCTAAAGAGACTTTAATTATTACACTTTTGGATCACAAGGTCAAAATTTTGGCAGAATTTCACTAGGCACTAGGAAGACATTCAAAGTGCATTCAGACTTAGCAAGGCCTTTTTCTGTCCTGTAATACCGGCTCCCTGAAACAGGCACTTCCTATTGAATCGACTAAGACATTATGACAAATCTAAATTGGAGGACTTTCCTCAGCATTCCATGGAGTTGCTTGGTGTCAAAGTAGGGTGAACAAGGCCCTGAATACTCTCAAGTTTTCTGCTATTAATCCCCATTAGATTTGCACCAAAGAACAAACAATATGCTGCTGAGCTGACAGAACACATCAAACCACCTCAAGCAGAGAATTCAGTGGAGCTGATGATGCTGTGAGGTTGTGCTTCAATGTAGTAGGATGCTCACTTCCCAGACCAATGGAACCTTAGCACTGTGATTTAAAAGATTTGTTAGCTTTCTATGTTATCAACACAGGATGTAAGAGTTCTCATTTCAACATTTAATGGTCACTAAGGACAGAAAAAGCTCAAGAATTCTCTTTGAATTCTGCTGTACAAGGTCAATAGCAAGGCCAGAAGACCAGGGAAACAAAAAATAAAAGAAATTATTCAAGAGAAAGAAGTCATGTGGATGAGAAGGTGTCAGGAAGGCTAAAAAAACAGTTTTACTGAGTTGCTATGAGACACCACAAAAAGTAGGGTAAGATATTAGAGTAGAATTTGATATGGTCAAAAGGCTAAACAGGTCAGAATTTCCTGAAACATGTACAGAAATATAAATACAGAGAGATTCCCACTATGACAGACCATCCAATTTCACTCCTGACTAGAGCCAAGAAAGTACAGATCTGGGGAAAGGGCAGAAAAACAGCAATTGAGAGGGTGTTTTGCAAATGTTAGCTAGTTGTGGCTATAAATATGCCAATATGCTTCCTGATTACGTACTCCCTCAGAAGTCCATATACTTCAAATAAACAGAGATGTCAGATTTTAGATTTAGATTTTAAAATTAACCCACTTTGGATAAAGATAGTTTAGTAAAAACAAAAGAATGCAAAAGTAAACCCAGCTTAAAACACAAACTAGTTTTATCAAATTATCATCTTAACTACTCTATTTCTTGAAAATATATGGAGCTTATACTCAGGACAAGCCTGTGATTGCACATTAACTAAGGGTGTGGCTAACACAGAAAGCTGTCACCACAGCCATATTTGTGGCTTGTTCCTTATCCTTCAGAATCTTCTAGTACTTTTGAAGAGATGAAAAACCACAAAATCTTTTAATTTATTTGGTCTTAGATTTCCAGAGAAAGAAAATTTGTCTCTTAACATGTTATCTTTCCCTTTTCAGGTAGCAAATATGACTCAATGAAATCATGGCCTTGGAGTGTTTACAACTTACATATTTGACATTAGCAAAGGGAACAACCACAATGCAGGTGCTAATCCCACCCTTTCATATTTAATTTAAAATGTAGGGCCATTGAAATAAGTTATAATTTAATTGCATTTGTTTTATTGCAGCACAAGATCTTAATGACACTAGCTTGTACAACAGTTTGTGGACAATTTATCTGATCATCACAAAGGTACTTCATTAAGAAATAATGTGCCTTTGCTAGAAAATTTAGCCTAAGTTTAAAATGAACAAGAGTTACTGAATGAAGACATGAATGAAACACAAATCTCAACACAAATCTCAGCGTTTAAATCTGAACTAAATGACATCCAACAAAATCTGTGAATCTTAGAAGAGCACACCACGAGTGAAAAAACATTTGCCCTAAACAAACAATTCAGGATCAGGCACCTTTGTAACTGTATGCTACATGAGATAAACAGCAAAGCTCAGATTTCCTACAAAAGAAAACTCAACAAGCTTTCTTTCAAGCAAAAAGACAACGTAGTACATACATTTTCATCTTTGGTCATTCCCACAGTATTTTTTTCCCCCCTTCTATTAATTCTTCACATCAATGACTTATTGGTTTTTGCCACTGCATTTTTAATTTTGCTTCTCTGTTCAACATCTACAACTATTTGAAAAATATTAGTTAACACATACTGACTCTTTAAGGAAATATAGCCACATCATTATAGTTAAATCTTTGTCAATATTTCTGCAATAAAAAAACTGTATTTCCAAGATTTATAATTCAAATGTAAAGAAAAAAATCCTTCTGGGATGATGTTCAGCGTACAAGGTCATAGCCCACAACAAATTTGTTTTACCACTTTTCAAGTAAATTGATTCTGCCATTTTGAGTGCTCTAAGTGTAAATCAAAACAGAGATTTACCTGTTTAAAGCTAAACTCTGTTAGCCATGTACTCATCTGTGCCAGCAACAGGATTTTTATGGCTTTTCATTTGGAACAAACTTAACCTTCAATCTAAATTGCATACTACCAACTTTAAATATAAATATATATATGCAATACATATGTATATACATATATATAGATACACCTATTAGCATGCACAATAGAATCCCGACAGCTGACATCTCCGTTTAAAGGCTAATTCCATTATAGAGCACTGGCTTGTATGAATTAAAGACCTGACCCATATTTTATGTCTGTCCTGCTGTGAAGGTGCAATTTTCCTAAGGAAGCTTTAGCACAAAATGCTCCAATGCTTTTGTTCCACTCACGCAGCTGTGGCCAGTCTGCCCTTGACTGTCAGCATGCTACCTGGCTAAAAATCTCTGGGCTTGCTGGGTTTTGTACACTGAGAAAGAGTATAAATGGGTTCATCCTGCAGGTTGTACTTGTAGACCTTGTGTGGACAATAGGCCCATTAGGATCTCCATGAGAACTCCTGCTTATCTTGAACACATTTAGGAAACTATCAGAAGATATTTTTAATCAGTCTTTGTTAGCACACAGCATTGTTGTACTAATGTAGATGTCAAATAAATGTTTGTTCCGAATGTAATTTTCTCATTTTCTAAACCAATGCATACCAATATTCTAGAAGTGCTGGGAAAATGAGCCCTTGTACTACTGCAGTGGGTTTAATAATATCCTTGACCTAATTTAGCAATTTTCACTGACAGATAGCAAGGCTTTTTTTCTTTATTTCAACTGAGAAAATACCTCTTTTGAAAACAGAGTTGACCTATATTATTAATTTCTACTACTGATGGAAAATTTGTGAAGAGTCCTTCAAAGGGTCAACTTTCCTTCTAGGAAAAGTTTGCATAGGATGGTTTGCCTGTAACTGCATACCTTTGGACAAATTTTGTGCATTATACTGAGAATTAAATGGTATCTTAAGCCCTTTAAAACAATGCAACCTTCTTGTACAATACCATTTAAGAAGCAAAAATCACCTCTGTGTTACTTCACAGATGTAATTATAGTACAAAGTCATCAGACATAAAATGCACCAGTCTAGCAGGAAATGTAACATATACAATGTAGTGTGGCCTGGAAACACATTTTTCAAGTCATGCTCTGTCTTGAAATCAAAATTAGTGTTATAGTGGCTAATTCTGCAGTGAGTGAACTACTCTGCCTTCTTATATTATTTCTCTCATATTTCTATATATTTGTCTCTTATTTCTCTATATTGTTTCAACTCAATAGTTGCATACAGTTATTTTCATTTCCAAGCTACCTTCAGTTTATCCATATGGAATTAAGTTTCTCCTTCATCTTCACTACTTGTAGGATTCTGCAATTCCCTTTCCCTTAAATCTCTTTCTGCATTCATATTTTTAGAAAAAAATATTTATGAAGTCATATATTTTAGAGAACTTTATTTGCTTGGGAAAGGATTTATTTCATTTCCCTTTTGCTGTATTTTAAAATTTTTATTTCATTTCCTCTTTTAAAATTTGCTTGAAAACTAATCTCCCTGGGTTAAAGAAGGATCAATAGACCTAATCCAGTAGAAATAACATATTTTGCCGCATTGTAACTCAAAAAACTAAATGATACTGGCTGATTAGGTGTCTGAATTATCACCTATCTTGGCCTCTGTCAGTTTGGAAAGTTACATGTATGATGGTCTTGAATGATGAGATGTGTGAATGAATTTATACTCATGGGTATTCACTGATTTCCAGCTTTTGAGTCTTTATATTAATCTCTGTCATATACTCATCTTGTCCCTTCATATTTGTCCAAATGTGTTTAGAGTACCATTTTTCACTTAAAGAAATGGTTTTGCTTCACTTACTATATTTTTACTTGGCATTTATTAGGATTGTACCTAATAATAATAAAAATATTTAACTTAGATATTGCTCAGACAGACAAAGATTTAAATGAAGTTGAGAACACTTTCTAATGTTCTGATCCTTCTACTTCGGTGTAGAATTATTAATTTTATTCCTACAGTTGTAACTGGCTAATTAAATAACCTGAGTATCTTATTTTCTGCCTCAATTTATTTACATGAAAAATGTGTTGACCAAGTTAATTAAGTACACTGGATGTAATAATGCTGAAAGCAGCATTATTACTTTCATGGTAAACAAGTAGACAGACTATTTATATATCTAATTACCACTGGGAAACTACAGTTTAGATACCTCTTTAGGAGCATCTAAACTGTTAAGTCAACAGGAATTCAGCTTTGCCCAGCCTTCTAAGGTGGTGAATCCTTTGAAATATAAGAACCCCAGATGCTGCAGGAATTGTTCAGCTGTTTTATTCCCAAAACACTAAGCTATAATATCGTTCTCAATCAAAGGGAAAAAAATCCCACTAGTGGATACACACTTGTAGTTTGCTATTGTGTATTTGCATATAACAGCCCCCTTATGAGCTCCATTTCTACTGTGTTCTAGGTGGAAAGTGCAGACTGAGTGTAGAACATCTACTGACTATTGAGAACCCTGAGGAATTAATGAATTTTACAATTAATTGTCAATTAAATATAAAAGGGCATAATTATTAGAAATTTTAAAGATCATTAGAAATTGAAATCTTGCAGAATGTCCCTCCATCAAAGGGAAAAAATATAAATTGAAGAATATATTATTATCAAAACTGTTTAAACAGTCATTAGGGGGTAAAATAATTTCTGCCTAAAAAATAGGTTTTAAACTAACAAAAAATTAACAAAGTTTACTTAAAAATGCCACACAGGGTTTACATAAATAAAATATTTGAGAGAATAAAAGAATACGTCAATAGAAAAAAAAATAAAAAGTTAAGGATTACCAGACCACGAAAATAATTTGTGTTATGCTCTTCACCTAAATAAGATCTGACAGACTCAATCTTATCTTCAGCACACTTAAAACCAAATGGAATTACTTCAAATTCAGCAGTATGGCACTTGGTTTCAATAGGGCTCAGAGACATATGAGGGTTGAATGAAACTCAGTTTTGTTCAAATAACTAGGAGGACAATTTTCCAGACTCATGTAAATATTTCAGGATGCCATAAATATTATACATTTCAGGAAATTATTATGTAATCTGATATGGATATGAGAGTTACCAGTTATTAAAATAAACTTCAGAGTAGATGGTTCCTTGACATCCTATTGACGAATTTACAATGTTTTTAGAAAAGGTATAGAGGAGCATGTCTGTTTGTTTCTAAGACACAGATGACGTTCTGCATCCCTCTGTTTTTTATTCTTTTAATGTGTATTTTTTCCCCCACAAAATGAGATTAATTATGTAAAAAGAGCAGGGAACACCAAGAAAAGTCACAAAGCCACACATCCACTTAATTAATAAACAAAGAGAGCACAAAATTATCTGTTTGTGAAGCAAGAGTAATTGCAGCAATAAAAACTCATTCTATTTCTACAAACTGGAGTAACTATAGTAAAATCAACAACACAAACAGACTTTAGGGAAAAAAAAAGAGACATAAGCACAAACAAAAGTGCAGGGAATGTCTTTTCCCTAAAGTCTTTTGCAGGGAAAGCACAATTGCACTTTAGAATTCTGACTCTTTCCTTAGTGCTCCTTGTGTAATGCCTTAAAGCATGAAATTTGTTAGTAACAGGTCAAGGCAAGCAAGAGAAAAAACCAGCACACTAGATCAGGGAGTAGTGTTAAAATATAAATATATTATTAAGTGCTTATTCATATTTCTACAAAGTGTCTGCACTGAATAAAGCCCCAGTCAGGAACCAAAACAAATGTCAGATTCTAATAATTGCAGTCAGGAGCTAATGCAGAAAGGGAACAGATTGAAAACGTTTGCCCACTCCCCAGGGACAGAAAAGACTGTTGTCCCCAGGAAGTAGGAAGAGTGCAGGTGGCTGACATCATCCCACCCAGAATTAAGCAGAAGTGATTGCCTAATTGAATAGCTTTCTGCTGGCAGAGAGACATTGTTCAGAAATGGGTGATCCCACCCTCCTGCCCTTGCAGCAGGTGGCGTTCAGCCAGATGGACAAGTGAAAACATCAGTGTAAAGAGCAGGGCACACACCAGCTGTAATTTCCATCTATCCAGACACTCAGGGAGAGAATTTTGACAATGTCATTTGAGCTTGTTGAAGATGAGACGGTTTTTATTAGGCTTAAGACTGAGTTCGGATTTTAACACTGAAGACCCATAAGCAGTCATTCCAGATTTTACAGCTGCAGGAAATCTTAGTTTCAGTTAGTCAACAGCAAATTCTATTATTTGTAAAACGTATTTGTGTCTTTCAGCTACCAATTAATTATGGAAAAAAGAATATACTATTTTTAGCAATGTGATAACAGCGAGGGAAAATGAATGGGTAGCTCAGGGCTGAAGACTGTGAAGGTAAGGCGTCATTTCTATTGCTCTGTATGTTTCCTTGGTCATTTGTACAGATTGCAAAAATTCTTTGAATGGCAGTTTCAAAAATGTATAGTACAGACTACTATTTTTCCTCCTGCTCTTAATTTTTCCTATCTATTAGAGATGCCAGAGTGGGGCTGAAACCCTTTTCTTTTGTCTAGAAGCAATTAGCCCAATCAAACCACGATCAATTTAGTTTCTCAAAGTCATTACTATCATTATAAATAAGCAAAGATCTCGACCAGAAACCAAGACTGTAATTTAAAAATGAAAATATCAATTCACCAAGCACTTTAAAAAAACCCTTAACCTTAATACATTTTTAAATGAATGAAATTCAAGCATGTGCTTAAAGGTTTGGCTGAATGATGGGATAGCTCCATCGCTTTCCAAATTGCAGCAAAAATTCTGACTGAATGTTCAAACACCTGAAAACATAATGACACATTGCTCTACAAACAATTAACAAACTCATAACACAGGTCTTAAAACAGAGAAAAAAATTTAAAAATTAAAAAAAAAATTAAAAGAGAAAAAACAACAAAATCACAAATTCCAAACACAGATGTGCAATTGGTATTATATAATACAGTGTAGGCAGAGACTCATTTCAGATGAATGATGGGGGCAATAAGTAAGAATCCTTAAAGTGTTAAATATCACACTTGCTTCCTCCACTCCAAGGCCAAAACACTCAGTTATCACGTCCCAGCTGCTCCTTCATGGACTGTCAGTTTTGCATAAGTTTGCAACCATAGCAAGTGGGTCTGACATGGAATGATTTGGGGTGAATTACAAGCACTCTGCTGAAAGTCAAGTCCATAGTGAAGATACGGACTGAATTTTAAAAGTCATGAAGAGGGTATTCCCAGAGATATGGTTCAGATGCCAAAGGACATAATTCATAGAAACAATCCATAGTAATCCACTCCTGCAGGGCAAATGCCAGCTTTACTGCTGGGAATTATGCTTAAGCAGTAGACTTGTCTACTGGCAGTATATTCCCCAGCACTAGTCAGTCTGCACAGGCTAGGATTAATGATATGAAGAGGCTACTACTTTTTAAATTACTACCTTTTATGCAAACATAAAATGTACCATGTGCCTCCAAACTAAAGATTTTTCAGCTTCCAGGATAGTAACTGATATTTCATCATATCCTCCTGGAATTACAGAAAGCAAATTGATTTAAAAAAAAAATAAATTATGATCTAATTATACCATTTCCTAGCTTCTTCTCTCTTCTAAGTCCTCTTAAGTCCCTTAGCAAGGAAAATAGCAGGAGAAAAACAACATACAAACAACATCTGCCCTAAGGGAACTCAAGGCAAGTTTCTAGATTTAGACATCCTGACCCAATAAAAGGATTCTAAAGTGCACAAATAAAAGAAAAGAACATCAGAGGCAAGGTTCTAGAGAGGAACTTGCTCCTCCCATGAACTGGTAGACCCCAAGGGATGTACAAAAAAACCAATCAATCCTATAAAAGTAGCCATAAATGCAGGAGTTCATAACACAATTCCTCTTTGGGAAGAAATGTCATGATTGTTTAAACACAGTCCAAATCCTGCCAATGCCCTTGCTGATTTGCTCTTGAAGCCAAATTTAGGTACCATGAAAAACAAAATACTCGTAAAAGTCAGCAGGCTGACATGATGATGACATGGCACTTCAGTTTCCAACACATAATTAAAAATCCTTTAGTCTATTACAACTAAAATATGGCAAAGAAATCCATACTTCCTCACAGTTGCCTCTTATATGGGTAAGGTGGAAGCTCAAGTACTCTTTGCAGTATGTTCATAAATAAATGTTTTAACCTAAAATAAACCATGTATTTTTTACAGTTTATCATTAATCTTTGAATAAACTTCAAGTCAAAAATACTTTCAGTTTGTTTAATGAAACTAATGTAATATCAACCCACCTCTCTGCCCCCACGCCCACAATATAAAATCCTACAGCAGCACTTAACGTTATCCTCCAAATAATATGACAATTTTTAGTCCAGATTCCCAAATCAGAGTTATAAGAGATTCCAAAACAGTTCCTCTCAATCTGTTTCTGTCAGTCAAAATAAAGGTATTATTTTATAACCTAAGTTACACTGTCACTACAGCATAAGAGATTTTAATTAATAGTATACAGGGACAGATAGCCTGCCTGTCCCAGCTGGTGATTATTTATATTTGAGAAAAACACATTTTTTGTTACAGAGTTGACTAGTAATTTTATGGTATTAACAGGACAGACAGTCTGGTCATTCTGTTTTCTTTCAAAGAACAATGCTGTGAATTACTCAGATTAGGCTATGGGTAGCAGAGCAAGGCAATTTTCAGCTGGTGATACCTTTCATTTCTTTAAGTGCCAAAAAGCCTTTAATGACTACAAGAACACAAGGCCTAATTTTACATCTTAGATTAGATCTAAAAATCTCAGTAAGACTGTGGGATATTCCTATGCAGATCAGAGAGAATATAATAACTGTACTATAATAACTAAAGATAAATCAACTCTGGAGAATACAAGATAATAATTCTGCAGTATGTCAAAATAAAACCATCTGATGTACTGGGATATCTATACTGATGCTTTCCCTCCCTGAATAGTTCACCTTTAGGTTTCGAAGCCTGAATGAATTATCAATATTTATATTATCACATAAGCAAGAATACCTGGATCACACACTGTAGCTGCTCTGTTTGTGACTGGGGAAACAACAATAAAATACATTCAGAGTCCAAGACATAAAATTATTACAATTTTTGGGGGGCTTTTCTGTAGGAGAAATTGTTCATAGATTCACAGGAACTATCTGTTTTCTTGATCTCTGACATCTCAAGTCTTTCTTTATGTTCTCTAATTCTGCTCTAGATTCCTGCAACACACTGCAATATGACAAGAGTCATTAAAGAAACTTGTATTTTCATACTCCATAGACTATTGCTCAGTAATACTACCCATTAAATTACTATTATTTGAATATGTGTATGATTAAATAAAAAAAAATACATTCCATTTTATATTAGATATATATTACATAAAAGCTACATATATTCTGTTCAGTCTTAGAATGTTTTCAGTTAGGAATAGGTGGTAATGACTCCAGGAGACTCAAGTTCCTTTGAAATGTCAGATTTCACACTGCAGGGTGTAAAGGTGTAGAAGAAAGGCAATCTAAAATATCATGCTTTGAAACTTGGAGCCTATTAATCAGAAGAAAAAAATTGACAAGGTGACAACATCCTGCATGACAACAGTGAGCTTGATGTGATGCTCAGCTTTATTAAAAATCAGAATTTATGATGCAGCAATTTAACCTGTTCAGTTGTGGTGACATGAATTGTCCTGAGTGAATAACATACTATATTAATATTTTAGTTGAAATTCCTGGACTGTATGGTTGATTAATAAGCTGTACTTCAGTTTGAGAATATATGGCTGTTCAATATAGCTGGGTTATGAATAATCCTTATTACAGAAAAAGCAGCCTCCTCTGAGGTTCAGAACAGATATGTCAGTGGAGCAGAGGGAGTTGTATTATTAATCCTCCCATGTTCAAATGTATGTCAGCAACCAACAGAGGTCAATACATATCCCACAGCATTATGCAAATGAATGCATTATTAAAGCTTTTTTCCAGTCAGGAGGACTACAAGAATGTCATGAGGTTGTGCAGGGAGAAAATCAGAAGGGCCAAAGCCCAAGCAGAACTTAATCTGACTACTGCTGTAAGGGATAGTAAAAAATGTTTTTACGAATTCATCAGCAACAAAAGCAGGGTTAAGGAGAATTTCCATCATTTACTGAATACAGGGGGAAACAGTAAGAAAGATTAAGCAAAAGGCTGAGGTACTAATGCCTTCTTTGCCTTTAAGAGAAGACTAGCTGTTCTCAGCTCCCTGAGCTGGAAGACAGAGATGGGAAGGAAAAGGAAATCCCCATAATCTAAGGGGGAATGATCAGCAACCTGCTTAGACACGCACAAGTCTGTGGGGACAGATGGGATCCATTCAAAAGTCCCGATGGAGCTGGCAGAAGAGTTTGCCAAACCACTTTCCATCATTTGCCAGCAGTCCTGGCTAACTGGGGAGGTCCCAGTTGACTTGAGGTTACTGTATGTGACACACGCCTAAAAGAGCCAGAATGTGCAGGACAACCAAATGTTCAGCCCATTTAGCACAGGTTTGGAAAGGGCAGGTCCTGCTTGACCAATCTGATCTACTTCCATGAAAAGGTGACACACCTAGTGGCTGAGAAAAAGATTCCAGATATTTTCTACCTGGACTTTAATAAATCCTTTGATGCTGTCTCTCAAAGCATTCTCCTGGAGAAACTGGCTTCTCAGGACAAGTCCACTATTTGCTGGGTATAAAATTGGCTTGATGGCTGAGCCTGGAGAGTGCTGGTGAACTGGGTTACATCCAGCTGGTGGCCATTCACAAGTGGTCTTCCTGAGAGCTCAGTAATGGGGTCAGTCCTGTTAAAAATCTTCATTGATGACCAAGTTGAGGGTATCAAATGCACCCTTAGTTTGCAGGTGACACCAAGCTGGGCAGCAGTGTTTCTCTGCTGGAGGGCAGAAAGGCTTTTCAGAGAGATCTGGCCAGGCTGGATCAAAGTGCCAAGGCCAATTGTAAGAGGTGCAATGAGGCCAAGTGTCGGGTCCTGCCCTTGGGTTACAACAACTCCCTGAAGCACTACAGGCTGGGGGCAGAGTGGCTGGAAAGCTGCCCACACAGAAAAGGAACTGAGTGTGCTGATGAACAGCTGTGTGGGTCTCATTTGTGTGTCCAGGTGGCCAAGAAGGCAAATGGCATCCTGTTCTGTATCAGCAGTAGTGTGGACCAGGGCAGTGATTGTCCCCTTGTAGTCATGAGGGCATATCTCAAGTCCTGGGTTTAATTCTTAGCCCCTCACTAAAAGACAGACATGGAAGAGCTGGAACATGTCCAGAGGAGGGTATCAGAGCTGCTGAAGGGTCTGAGGTATCTTTTGAGGAGCAGCTGAGGGAGATGAGAGTGTTTAATGTGGAAAAAAGGAGGCTCAGGGGACACCTTATCACTTTCTACAACTGCCTGAAAGAGGTTGTAGCAAGGTGGGGATTAGCCTCTTCTCCTTGGCAATGAGCAACAAGACCAGAAGAAAAGGCTTCAAATTGCAGCAGAGGAGGTCTAGACTGGATATTAGAAGAATTTTCTTCATCAAAAGGGTTGCCACGCATTGGGAAAGACTGCCCAGAGAGGTGTGCAATTAAAAGATGTTGTAAAGATAAAAATCTCTCATCACTTTATATCTAGACTAAGGACTGACATCAGGAAGGAATAGAAGTGACTCTGGAAAATATAAAGTGATGCACTAATGAGATCATAGCATGGGAATTTATGTTTGATTAGCCAAAAATAAATGCTTACCTATGGAGTTATACAAGAATTTTGAGATAAAAAAATATGTGAGAAGACTCTTATCAGATTCCATTCGTTTTTTGCTTGTGTGACTACCCAAGGCATTAAACTGTTGATATGTATTATTACAGTGAATCATATGATTGCTTCATGTCCAGGTTTGACCGAGTCGTGCTACACTTAGAAGTGTACTGGAACACTGGAACTTCCTGGGAATAACTGGCATTTGAAGTCTTTGAAAATGAGAATCACTTTCCTTTGAAGAACTGTAAAGAAATACAGCTTTTGAAGGTCTCTGCTTACCACTGATAAGCAACCGTTTTTGTATTTAAAAACAAAAAAACAAACAAAAAACTCCAATGAAACTGAAAATTACTGTTTTGATGCTCATTCTTGTCATATGTTTCATGGTGAGAAGTCTGCTGGCTTTAGTTACGTCAGTGAAGACCTAGAGAAAATCCAGTGTAGTAGAACGGTTCATAAACCCTGATTCAAATTCCAATTACCTGAAGTTAGCAGTTTGAGGAAACGGGAGTATTTAAATTTCTTCATTCCCAAATTCTGACAGTGGAGATTCTCCTCAGCTGTGGGTACATGGCTAAGTAAACACTTTTCATACATTTTTTAATGCAAGAAAATAATATACTCATATAATAATGTGACCAGGTATATTTCTTGAGGCAGAATTGCAAGGATAATAATACTGCTAATTTGCAAGGAAAAAGTACTATTATAGTTTTTAGAAAGCTTTGTGGTTATGAGTACAGATGGCACAAATCCAAGAAGCACATCTAACACTGCCCAGAAGGAGAAACACAAAGTATTGCCTCTCTAAAGTTATTTTGGTTACAATGAGATTTAATAAAACCTAGTTGAAACAATAGCACACTAATGACCTAAAACCACGAAGCATATACAAGCTCTCCCCTTCATGCCTGAAGCATTTGATAGGAAATAACAAGCTCTGGACTTATAAATCCTGTATTAATACAATATTCCATGACCTAATAGGGATTACTATTTCCAGACCAGTTCTGACCTGTGGCACAACTACTGAGAAATTTGCTCAGGATTGTCAAAACCTATCTCAGGAGAGAGAGCGGAGTATGCTGATATAGAAGCATTTTGTTGAGCTGCTGGAAAAAGATTGCATTTAAATAGCATGTTTAGTGCATTCTCCTATATAATCACCCTGACTGCAAAGTCTCAAACATGTACAGTGAAGCAGGCACAGATCTCCATGCAGCTCCTTGACAAATCCAAATATTGACAGTATTCAGGACATGTTCTGTAACCATCTGGACATCATAAAACAGGGAAAAGGAAATTAAATTGGAGATAGCTTGCCAGTTAATTTGATCAGTTCAAAGTTAAGAGTAGCGTTGCAGTATTTCCAAGAGGTGACATAGATCTGCATTACAAATTGTTTGGGTTTTTTTAATTAAAAAAATCATCTGTTTTATAACAGATGAAATCTATAAAATTATTTGGCTTTGACTTAAAGAAAAACAACAAAACAAATCACACAAACATTTTGTTTGGCATATAGGTATTTGACATTTCAGTTAATGAAAAAATTTGACTTCTTCATGCTACTTAGATTTCATCATATTTTTCCAGTGCTGAGAAAACAATAGGAATCAAAAGATCAGTTATTTTTCCAGCTTTCACTGGTAATATTTAAGTAAGTTTCCCAGACAGAGAACATTTGGATCATGTTCTTTATCAATGTGTCCCTATGACATATCAACTCCATTCAGCCAAAATACCAATTTTGGCAGACTTTGCTAGATTTTACATCTTTAATTCACTTAAATTTGTTCAAAAGATAAAATGAACAAAAAAGAACAACCAAAATAAATCATCATTGGGCTAGCACCTAATAATATTAGTTCTGTATTTTCTCATCTACATACCTCTTAACTTGAGATATGCAAAGGTGAAATTTGACCACAGATTTGGATTCTGGATGCAGGGTTCATTCATGCTCAGAAATAGATTAACCTGCATATCAGACAACACATATCATGGCTATTGTTTATGATTAGTGATCTGTAAATGAATGTGTAGCACTTGCAGCTTTCATTTCTTTTAAGAATTGCAAAATATATAAAGCTTGTGTGGTGTTCTTACTTGCTAGGATATATATTATAGGGTAATCTATAGTACTGTTAATATTAATTAAAAAACCAAACCAAACAGCAATTCTTTCTCCCATCCTACCATGATGATTAACTTCTTTACAGAATAAACAGGAAAATTCTAAAAGTCATGTCTGTTTGAAGTGATGATGTTTCTCATCCCAAGCCATGGGGCCCTGCTCTCCTGAAGATGGCTGAACACCTGCTTGCCCTTGGGAAGCACTGAATTAAACCCTTGTATGGCTTTGCTTGCATGCACAGCTTTTGTCTTCCCTATTAAACTTTTATGTCAACCCACAATTTTTCCACCTCTTACTCTTCCAATTCTTTCCCCAGTCCCACTGGTGGAGGAGAGGGTGAGTGATTCCATTGGGCTTTTTTTGCTGGCTGTGATCTATCCAGGACTGGTGTGAAGGTCAATTCTCCATAATCCCGATGCTGTAAAGATCTCTCACATTCTTCCTCTGTTTGTTTTCTAAAAATATTCTTCTGCAGTGTTTGGGGTTCAGCAACAGCTAAAGGTGTACACAGAGAGAACTGACAGAGCCAGGATATCAGAACAAAACTTCATTAATCAATCCACAGTCCATGAGATACTAAATCTGTTGATATGTCATGGTAAATGCAGTTTGTCTATGAAAAATTCAAAATTAAGATAATCAGCAACAGGATAATTAATCTTCCTAGGCTGTCATTTTTTCAAGGCCCCAAAGCTTGCTCCCAAAGTGCTCCATATATGAAAATTTCAGAGTAGTAGCCTTCTCTTTCCATTTCAGCCACCTAATATTTTTGTTAGGAAAGCAGAGGGAAAGATAGCTACTCCTGTGCTTCATACATTTTGCTGCTGATATGGAATTGAGAAGAGATGGCAAAGACCATGTCAGCAACCCTTATCATCATACAAACTTATATTTTCTCTGCCAATACAATTCAGTTACCATGGTGCTGCTTGCGATACTAACATTTTGATTACTTGCAGTCATTTTCAAAGGAAAGGACTGTTACAGTAACCACAGTAGCACTTAGTATTTTTCATTTTCAAAGAATATGACAGGCATTAGCTAATTATTTCTCATAGCCCTTTAATTCTCTTTAGAGGCATATGGAGAGAGGAATTCAATCCTTACTGTAAATAAGCCCAACCATCTTAGCTTTACCATTAGAGTTGGAGCAGGCTAGTTAACACATTACTGACCAGTGCCAGAAAGGTTATTTTTGCAGACATCAACAGCAAGCTGATTTTATATGACACATCTGAAAAACTAGGAATAATTTAATCCTTGCATTATAAAGTTTTAAGGTTTATTTATAAGGTTATTCCATTGCAAAGTAATGAAGGCTGTTTTTTCAATCCAGTAAATCTCATAAGTAGTCCAAACTTTCAGGACTGTGAAGCATCCTACTGGCTTCAGATTAGAAGCCTAAGCACAACTACAGATATTTTACAGGTCTAGGAATGCAGAAACAAGCACTTTCAGGATGAGGATGAGTGTCAGCTGAGGATGGAGGCACAAATTGTTCTGGCACCTAATTCTAAACCTGTGATTTTAGATAGTGCCCTCTCTGTTAGCCACCCAAAAGAAAGCTTGCCAGGTCATTACCTTCCCCTTCTCCTCTCCATTTTACTGAGCATGAAGGTAGAGGCATATATTTGAGAGGTGCACAGAACCATAACCATATACTTTATCTTATACACTACACTCACCAGCAACTATTAAACCCTGATGGTCCTGAAAGACTGCGAACATTACATATCTAGTGATGCACTCATTACTGCAGTGTTGTCTGAGTGTTTGGCTGCTATAAACTCACTGATTCAAGAAGAAACATGAGGACTTCTGCTTCAGATCTGCTGGGTTTATTAGTGAACTGAAACAAAGCATCATCCCAGTGACTCAAAACACAAGTGAATCTTTTTTTAGAATGTTTTTTAGAAAGCTTCTTTGAAAAGGATGGGGACATTTTCTAAATTATTATAGTATCCTCAGACATGGATAAGTTTACTTACACATAAGTAAACACTTTATCTGCCAGTAGCTGGAGGTTCCCCATAAATTTCACAGTCACTTAGGAAAAGAAGTGACTGTATAAAAATCCTTGTATGCAAAAAACCCTCCCTTCATTAACAAGCATCATATCATCCTCTTCCTAGGTCATTTCTCTCATTTCTCTTCCTTCAATAGCAACTGTTTCCTTTGGATCTTCAGAATTCTCTGGTTTGAGCTATGCACCTGGTGCTATGAGTAGGCTGGGTGAAGGAATAAAGAGAGAGCTTTCCTTCTGCCATCAGCACTTTCCTTTATGCACATATAAAACAAAAGATTCCATGGAAGACTTATCCTCAGTATAAGACTGAAACTTGCTTTACCTTAACTGCCATAAAAGTGCACTATGTATCTTGTCTCCCTTTGCAGCTTTTGGTTCTCCATATCCTGCATCTCATTGCTCCCTGCATTTCTTCCTTGAGTCCAGCCCTTCTATTTCAAAATTCTTCCTTGAAATTAATGTCTTTTCTGATTTAATAATTAATGGTTTTTCTTTCAAAACAAGGTATGATAGCTAAGAGTATTCCCTTGGCTTGATTTAAGCTTATCATTCTGCCCAGTTCCCATACCTGTCTCTTTCTGCTTCATCATAGCTGTAGGAGTACACATAAGCCAGGCTGACATCTGTATGTAAGGAATGACAGATCTGCTTACCTCTATTAAACCTGAGCTGGTGTATACTTGCCTTGGCATTTCTGGGAGGACAGTGCAGTGATGGAGGGCTGTTTAACAAAAATATGTCTCTGGGGTTCATTTCCCCAGAAGTTTACTATAGCCTTTAGTGAGAGCCCCCAGTTGAACCCCCCTTACTTGATAGGCTGCGGGTGTTCAGTAGCCCTTCTGCCCACAGACTGGAGCTAAGAAATGTAGGACACAAATGCTGACCCCTTCAGGCATCCAATGAAGCCAAGTATACCTCAAACCTCCACTCAGAGGATAATTTAATTTACTGTTTGCCATATTAATAAATGTGTGAAATGTGAATCATGCGAGAGCTGAAACCAGTAAATCAAAAGTTGGGTAGTTTCATATTTTATGTTCCTTTTTCATAGGTTTTAGAAATTAAATTCATAGAGGATTACAGTACAAGGAAGCTTTATGGAAAAGCAAGATCACTCATTAAATGAAAATAATGTGTATGATTACTTGAACTCTAACTCAGACATCCCCACATGAGGAAACACTGGCGGTGACAAATCTGCTAGAGAGAATTCCTTGGATAAATAAATATTTTTTCTCTGGGTCTGGTACATCTCTGGAACAGACTCAATTTTTGAAGTTTCAGTGCAGTTTTCAGTCTCCAACACATTGCAGATCTACTAAAGGAATCTTCTATGCCTAAAATAACACCATTTATTTTAAAATAATCAATACACCAGACAGATAGAGCAACCACAGCACATTGAGCCTTGAAGAAATAGGTTAGCCTAATGTTCTACAGCCCAAGGGAAGGACAGATGATATTTATATTACCCCTGAATATGAATAAGAACACTGAAGTTTATAAGGCTATTCCATTAACTGGATCCATGACTGGACAGCATGAAAATTGTATTATGTTTCCGGACAAGGTCTTGGGAGAATTGTAACGGGTCCATTGACGTTATTTTTTGATTTTGCCTAAATTAAATGAAGGCTTTACATTTAAAAGATTTTCATTTGGCTATAGATCAATGTTCCATTTCCATTGCAAGTTTCAATTTATCCTGTCCTGGGTCCTGCAAAAATTTTCTTGCTGTGATTTATAGGAATATTTAATTAGCAAATACTATGTAAGTAATTCTTTGTCCTGCAAATGTTTGTCATATAAAAAACAGTTGAAAGTTACTTACCACTACTAAATGAGACTTTCAATTGAGAATTTTAATTTCAAGACGCATTAGTTGGGAAGCCATCCTCGGAAAAATACAGAGATGTTCCTAGTGGCCTCCCCCATTTAAAATTACCACAAGGCATGACTCTGACAGTTTTATGACACTTGGACAAGAATTAAGGAGACAGTGGTGACATAGATGTGTTATGATCTGGTTTAAGTGTCATGCTATTGGTTCTGGAGATTCACCACTCCAGGCACAGAAAGCTTGATTGCTCAGCTGTAGACTTTAATTAGCAAGAATAAGAAGATGCAGTCTGTCTGTGAAAGCGTTCCAGTCATGTTTTCTGGAGACCAAAGCGAAAGTGCAAGTCTCCCTCCTCTCCAGTTGTTTTCTCACATGTGGGATACTGGATGTGTCCTGAAGCTAACACTACTCCCACAAAATCTCCTGTGCAACTCTACGACTGCACACAGGCAGGGGAGGTCCGAAACCACTCTTCTCAAAAGGAGAGAAACACACAAGTCTGTGACAGACAATTTGGACAGCAGGCAGTGTTCTGTTTCTAGATGATGAGAGAAGTAACTCTCATTACAGCTCATCAGTAATAGCCAAAAGCCTCAGTCCTTTTTCAACAATAACTGTTCTCCGTCCATTCTATTCCAAACCCATCCTCCAGAAAGAGCAACACTCCAAACTGCACACATCAGTTGAAAAGCACATTTCTTTAGGGGACAGATGGCCAGGGTCAGCAATATGGCCACCTCTTCTAAGGCAGTTCTATTTCCCCAGTCCACTCACCTGGAAAAATGTGTAGGAAAAAACAAAAGTAGAAAAGGCATGTTCTAGTCCATAAAACTGTGACTAAATAAGAAAACCGAACACCCTTAACACCTGATAACCAGGTATAATTTATTTTATCATATGGATTGAACAGTTACGGGAAATCTACTACTTCTTTAAAGAATTTAAAAGATCCTTAACTCTATAAATAACCAGACACCAAGAAGGCAAGTACCATTTAGACTTACACCAATTATCTATGGAGAAGCAGAATTATAGTCAGAGTATGACATGTAACACCTCTGTGCTCCGTGGGACAGGCAAGGCCATTCTGAAACTACCACAAAGAGCCAGCATAGAGGAGGAAAGATATGAAACATTCATTCTTAGTAACCTTGTCTTCCTTGTGAGGAGAAAGATGAGTTCCTTTGCAACTAAACTAGTTAAAATCCTAATGAAGAAAAGGCAGCTTTGTAGACGTTGTGTGAGTTAATTTTATTTTTTTTTTTAATGCATTAAACTGAATCTTAATGTATTGTAGTTTAACTCCAGTTGGCAAGGAAGCACCACACAGCTCTCTGGTGAGATGAGAAAGAGAATCAGAAAGGTTAAAGTCAGCAAACTTCTTAGCTGAAACAAAGGTACGTTCATAGGAAAAGCAAGAGACATGCCCACAAGCAAAGCAAAACAAGGAATTAATTCACCACTTGCCATGGCCAGGACTTTTTCAGGAAAAGTAAGGCTTCCTGATGTATAGCATTTACTTGTCAAGACATGTCATCACACTCAACATCCCCCACTTCCCTTCTTCTTCTCCTAGCTTTACATAAAGGGCATGATGACTCAAGACCTAGAATCTCCCTCTGGCCAATTGAGATCAGCTGTCTTGGCTGTGTCCCCTTCAAAAATTCCTACTCGCTGGCAGGAAAGTAATAAAAGCAGAATAGGCCTTGACTGTACATAAGGACTACTCAGCAGTAAAAAATGTTTCTGTAGTATCAGTCTTGCTTTTAGCACAAATCCAAAATATCCCTTGCCTGCAATAGTGAAGAAAATTAACTCTACCCTAGCCAAAAGTGACACATAATGGTTAAATAGTCTGAATGTCACATCTACTGCAGTCTGTTTCTTATGGGACTCTAATAGTCCCAACCATCTGAAAAAGTTCAGAAAGAAATATATAACATATGTAAGAAATTTATGCATGACTTAAGGTAGCTACTGAGAATTTCCTGAAGGAAAGTAACCTTAACACAGAGCGATCATCTCTGGTTCCTCTGACCCCTTCCATACCTGCAGCCAAGAGCACTTGGCAGAATAGCAAAAATGAGAGGCTATTGTCATCTTGGATAATATTAAATTCAGTCAATTACCATTTGGCTTCTGAATCAAATCAATTCAGAAGATGAAAAAAGCCCAAATTATGATTTCCTTGCTTTCTACTAAGCAGAACAAACACTGTTATATCATACCTGGTCATGCAGTTTTTAAGCTGCTCACCAGTTCATCAGCCTCACAGTCCATTAAATACCTTCTTTCCTTGGAAACCATTCAACCATTCCGCATACTCCCTGTACACCTTTACCACATTTCAAAATATCAGTGTCCCAATCTTATCAAAATTAGAAAATATATGCTATAAGATCTGTAAATATAATAATCTTTTGAACTGAATATTAAATTCACTGTGTACTATAACATGCAAGCTATACTCAATAAAAATGCTATTTTTTTAAACTTTTCCTATGCCCAACAAATCAGATGTTCAATGAATCAGAAGTAAACTTATTTTCCTAGATAAAATACCTTTAAAGACAATGAAAGAGGAAAAAAGTAAACAGTGAAATCTCACAAAGATAAAGAAGATGATGGGTAAATGTCAAAATAAACAAGGGTCTTTGATACAGGAGGCAAAATCCTACAGATTTCAGCTTAAATTTTATGATATTAAATATGATTGCTGGAGGAATTCATAAATTCTAAAATGACAATATAAAGATGGTCATACCAAGTCCTTTGGAGCATTGAGCTGAAAGTTGTGTTTTGTCATCCTTCTTCACTTTCAGCAACACCTGAAATCAGTGCAGCTTTGAACACTGTCAACGGTTTCTTTGAATTAAAGCAAGATATACAAGTCTGAAAAATAGCATTGTCACAGGCAGGGTAAACACTGTACATTGCTCAAGAGAAAGTTTCTCTCTGTGGGATTTTTTATTCTGGATTGCAAGAAAATGTCAGAGTTTTCTTGTGTATCGTTATATTTTAACAGATAGACATAGTAATTTAAGAGGCGTAAATATAGGTTTATTTTACATGTAACAATAAGAAAAAAACTGTGTCATGGTGTAATGTTTCCATTCTTTTTTTTTGTTTAATTTAATTTTATTTTATAGAAGGTCACTTAGTATATTATCTGAGATTGCCATCAATAGATATCAATATCAATATCAATAGAGATAACATTATCTTAAAGTATGTTTGATAGGAGTAACTTAACCTGTTTTCAAAACAGAATGCAGAAGATGATTGAAACATGTAGGGTTCTACTGTCTTTGAATACATTGGTGCAAGAGTAAGAATGAAGAATATAGAAAAATAAAATAGCTTACTAAAATTAATACAGAAACATCAAGAATGACTGGTAGGACATCTGATGCATTATAAAAATTTAAGACACTTCATGGGCTTTTTCACATAACAGCAATTAAGAAATTGGGCACGTTTGTTTCCTTGTGGATGAGGAGTACATTATTCTTGTGTAATTGTTATATCTTAGGTAGTGCCTTGAAACATTCTAAGAAACCTGAAAGTTTGGAAAACCAATTTTGTCACAGCCAGGCTTTGTACCACAGCAACCCAAATAGGAGGCTAAGGGACTATTAATTTAACTGCATTTCAAACACCTGAATTAGCAAGCTAATTTACCAGGCTAATCTCCTAATGAAATTAGAGAGATGTAAAACCTTCAGTATTTATTGGAGAGATTAATTCAGAGTACTTTCCTTTCTTTAGCCATCAATTTCAAGAATCTACTAAACTAGACCCAGCTGGATTCTTACCCAGATGTTTAAAGCTAGACACTATACATACATATTAAACCTTTGATCTGTAACTCATTCAACAGCTAAAATCTTGAAGTAGTGGTGGAGATTAATTTTAATAATAGATCATCTGGAATGATAAGCTAACAGAGAAACATAATCATCTCCATTTCAAGACACTCAAAGCCAGTGAGCTAACCCATATACTAAGGTTAATATGTTACGGTTAATAAAACAATCCCTTCTATCACATTATTACCTTCCTGGCTAGGCTCTTTTGCAAACATCCCACCTTCTCTTAGGAAATGAGAAATTATGGTAAAATTATTTAGAGTAATAATATGAATACTAATAATAATAGAAAAATAATTATTACTGGTTTATTTCTCATTGGTTTTCTAATTTGTTTTCCAGTATAAAACTTATCATTTTAGACTGAAGGTTTAAAGTCATTCCAGCATTTCCATAACCTGCAAAGTACTTCACATTTTAATCTCAGTTGGCTTCATAAATTCCATATCCCTACCTTAAATAATAAATGTAGTCAAAGAGCAGTTATTATAACAAATGGAACATTTGACACTGGTTTCTATACAGGCTTTTGTGATGCCTCAAGCAGTTCTGCATGTTGTACATCACAATACGTATGTGATCATTTAAAAGTTCAGTGTGATTGATGGTTAATTAAAGCTTCTCATAGCAATGAGTCACAGTAACTTCACAGTGCTGATAAATCCCCAACAGTCTGGTTGTCCTTTCTTTTTTAATTATATTGCCCCTGTTCTTTTATGAAAGTTATCAGGTGCCACTAAATGAGTACCTGTATTTTTATGACATGCAAATAGAGCTAATATTGTGTTGATAGATCCACTGAGCTTTACTTTGTTGTGGATGTTTACAAATGGTTTCATAAAACCTTTTTAAGAAGGGATTTTTAGTGCCTGTGTAAACTCATTGTGTGCTGCTTAATTAAGAAGTGTAACAATACAAATAACATTATGGTGTTATTAATCTCTGGCTAGGAAGTGAATTGCTTTTAAGAATTTTAGGGATTCCAACAGACTATATTTTTTTAAAATGTACTTCACTGAAGCATGTTGAATATTCTGTTTATGAATCTGCTGTTTATGAATATACTGAATATGTATAATTTGTTGAATGTACTGTTTTAGTAATCTCTGCTGCTAACTTAGCAGAGTTCATAAATCAGCAGCATAATGTTTAACTCTTGAAGACAGGCCCTTTAATTACTATTATAAAAATTCTTGCTCTATATTAATTTTATTCTTTATTACGAGCAACTAAGAAAAACCTTTAGGGCTGTGCTCACTCCTTTAGATCAGCTGAAATATACTACTGCATTTAGAATCCGCTTGTATCCAAACTTAAAATCGAGTAATTTTTTCATTGTTAATAAGAAAACAGAACATTTCCATGAACTTCATTTTTCTTCTCAGGTATGGACTTTTGCTTTAAAAAAAATACACAGTCATGACAGTCAAGTTAAAAAGGAAATGGAAATCACTTTAGCTTCTTCTGATCAAATGTTCTTTTCACTGTTCTTCCTCTAGATACTTTTACTCATTTGAAGGTAAGTTGTTGACCTGAGCTGGTTTTTGTGTATAAGATATTCTCTGAACAACAATATTCATCCAAAGTATGGTATAATTTAAAAACTAAAACAAGATATGACATCAGAAAGAACAGAAACATGACCAATGCTACAGTGGACTTGCGAACATGTTCATGCACATGTTTGTCAGTTAAGATCAAAGGTAATAAATAGAAATAAAGAATGCCCTTTAAATATACTTAGTAGCTGCCACATGCTTCGAAGTATTTTTTTCCTGGAGATGAAGAAAGCAAAGAAAACACAAAAATACATATAGAGCTGGATGTACAAGAGTGGAATGGAAAAAGTCTGTTTAAAAGCTTGGAGAATGCTTTCCACTCTAACTGACCCTTTCTCAGATCTTATTCTGAAGCCAGAGGACTTTGTCCAGCTTTTGCTTTACCTACCTGTCAACTTAAGAGCAAGATTGTCTTCTAGTGTTAAGAACACTGAGTCCTTTACTTGCTGCATCAGAAAGACTTCCTTAAAAAGAACGATTTATTGTTGTCTTCTTTAGCCATAACATTGTCAACTGTTCAAATAGCTCACTTTTGGACAAAGCAATTCCTAGTTAATTGAATTTGTTCCAACAATTTTAAATTTCTCTGCTTTTGGTTGTGGTAATTCCACATGCAAATAATAAATACACTGTAGGCTCAAACTTTTCCTGTTCTCTGCTGTCAGAAAATGTACTTGCGGAACCATTATTAAATAATATTTTAATGGTAATTTTACTGCTACAAATTCAACTTAGCTTGTCCTTATTGGCCCAGGCCTTCAAACAGTTCAAAAGACCATCAATTCCAGTAAAATTATTCAAGTTATGGCAATAGCTAAACAAAGTGAAAAACCTGTTTTGTGTTTTACCTGTAATTTTTTTACTCTCAAATATTTTCTCTATCATGGGGCAGGTGACTGATTTCTTTTCTGAAAATGAAATCTTCAAAACAAAGGAGCAATAATTGGACTCACAGATGGCTTACACATAACTGATTTAATATTATTTCATTTATATATAGCCCTGATTTAAAGCTAAAGAAGACATAAAAAATAAACATGTAAAAACCACTTGTTTGCTTTAGGGCTTATCCTTTGGGAACCAAGACTAGCTTTTTTGGACCACTCCACTAAACAGGATATTCAGCATAACCTCCTAGTTTGCAATTCACATGGATGAAGCAGGATCCTGCTCTGAATCTATCTCTAGAGGAGAAATTGTGCCTGCATCAACTCACAAACCTAGAGTGAGATCTCTGAAATATATAAATAGCCCTGAAATTTGTCTGGCTTTGATAAAACCATGCCAATGTAAAAATCCATGGTACAACTGCTTCTCCAATATCATTTGCAGTTCTGGCCCTTCCCTCCTTCTACATCTCAGGAACTTAGAGATAAACCAAGATAGAGATATCCCTTGATGGAGTGTCTTACCTACACTGAATGCCTGAGTGAATTTGATCTCTTCATCCAGGGGGGAAACAAAAGGGCTGGAACATGTGGTAATTTTTTATTTTTTTTTTAATTAAGTAACAAGTAAAAAGAGGTGGACAAGGTTAAACACTGTATTTCAAAACAAGATAGGGAATAGTAAGATAAGCCAGGAGGAGTCAGGCTCAAAACAGATGGCTGAACTGTGGAACTCCTTGCCAAACCATATTTGATTGCTTGTTTCAAAAGAGGCTCAAGGGAAACTTGAAAAGGTCATGGAAGACTGATCCACAGCAGGTTGCTAAATACCCAGATAAGATGTTCATTCATATCAAGAGTCCATGACCTGAAAATAGAGGAAGGCTGGAAAGAAATAATGTAAGAATACAATAGAATCATAGAATCACTGAGGTTATAAAAAGACCTTTAAGAACATCAAGCCTAACTGTAAAGCTAACAATGCCAAGTCCACCACTAAACCATGTCTCTAAGTGCCACATTTACATGCATTCTGAACACCACTAAGGTGACTCCAGCATTGCCCTGGCCAGTGTGCTCCAGTACTTGAGAACCCTTTTGGAGAGGACATTTTTCCTAACATCCAATCTAAACCTTCCTGGCAATTTACTGTCATTTCCTCTTGTCCTGCTTCTTGTTACTGGACAGAAGAGATTGACCCTCACCTGGATACACCTTCCTTTCAGGCAGTGATAGAGTGATCTAGTCCCCCCCGAGCCTCCTTTTCTCCAGGCTAAATACCCCCAGCTCCCTCAGCTGCTCCTCATCAGACTTGTGCTCCAAATGCTTCATCAGTTCTGCTGCTCTTCTCTGGACAGCTCCTCAATGTCCTTCTTGAAGTGAGGGGCCCAGAAATGGACACAGGATTTCAGCTGTGCCAAAGTAGAGGGACACAATCACTCCCTATACTCTTCTAGGCCTTCACATTTGATCACTGTCTGAGACAGAATATTAGATTATGTGGATATGTGACTCAGTATAGCCATTCTTACACTTTATTGCAAGTGTGCATGAATCTAAACTAGTAATTCACTACTTTTCATCTATTCCAAGCATTGTATGGGAAGATGAAACATGAAAAGTGTCTAACTTTGACCATATTATTAACTTTTCTTATTTTTACATTATGGATTAATTTCAATCTACCCAGAAATCATGGCATTAGCTGCCTCACTTTCAAATAAAACAAATATATTAAATCCATAGTGTACCTCCTCCTCTTGTAAATTTAACTTAGCACAGCTCTGATTTTTCTTTTGAATTCATATATAATCAGCTAGGGAAAAGGCTCAGAAGGGGTTTCTTCCCTCCTGCCATGTCTTTCTAAACAATTTACACCCACACAGTTGTGACAAATGTCAATAGAACACATCTGCAATTGTTCCATCCTTTATTTGTTAGTTCCAGGATGCAATGATGATCAGATGTAGATCAATGCTACATCTGTTTCCATTTGTTCTGTCCTATTCTGGAGCAAGTTAAAAAGAATTCCCACCAGTCTCCTTTTTCATTTATTCATTTAATCTTCTTAACACTCTTCAAGCCTGTTGCTAAGAGATAATCAAGAGAAGAAAAAAGCTACATATAGAAACTAAGTAAAAGTCCTTACTTTAGGAAAAAAATAATCTTCCAGAGTGCCTAGCAATCTTTCCAGCTGGCAGGAGATGTAATGTATATTATACAGGAACCCAGCTCTGTCCTTTACACCAGAGAGAGATTAGCTGCTCCACGCAGACTATAAACTACAACTGGCAGCCTCATACAATAGGAACAGGCAGCCACAATCCACTGAAACTGATTCTGTGCCAAATGTCTCCAACCAGCCTTACAGCCAAGGGACCAAACCATAATTCTTCAGGTAAATGCATTCAACTAAATGAGTCCTTTCATTTCAGGCAAAGAAGACAGGGAGCAAACAGGAGCATGAGAGACAAAACTGGAACATACTAGCAGCACAGCAGTGGCAGCCCACATCCAATATAATTAGCAGTCATTCTGGAATATGTTAGGAAAGTCAGACCAAGCACTTTGCATTTGGAATTAATGCCCAAGGCTACATCATGACAGGGGTCCAGAAGATCAAAACAAGGACTCTGAAGGATGGAAAAGCACAGGCTATGTGAATACTGCTTTCTATCCATGCAATTGGTTAAACCCTAGAAAGTCTTCCCTAGAAAACTTTTGTGAGCCTTGCCTCCCAGAGACCAGTAAAAACATCTTAAATGGCAGCACAAATGTTTCCTAACTGCTACAAGCTCTCTTCTTGATGGTACTGCTCTCTACTTAAGACATTTTTGTAGGCACTTCATACATTTGCACCATGGAAAGCATGAACCAAATGTAATTTACTGGCTCAACATCCTGAAATAACATTTAGAAAACACAAAGGCAGATAGCTTTTCCTTTTAGAAAGACAGAAGTAGCAACATAAATTATGTCACTTGACTAAATGACCAAATTATAATTGTATAACAGCTTTTCTTCCTATCCATTCATGTTATAGTACAAACCTACCCAGCAAACTTCTTTCTGAGCACCTCTGACCTTTGATTTCAAAAGGTGCCAAGAGTGGAATCTGCTTAACATAGTCACTGTGAGCCACCATGCACCATTTCTTTAAAAGCCCACATCCAGGCAGGAACCAGATGGATGCTGTTTTTTGTCTTGGATCTGAATGAGTCTTCAGAGGAACAGAAGACTATGAAGGAATCTTCATGCAAGCATAAAGAGTGCCTAGGTGCCAGAGATATTCTCTGATGTGCAGGCAAGCAAGGGGCACGAGACATTAAAATGCTGCCTTGGGTGAGCATACAGTGGGGAAGAAAAGGATATTTTCAAACATACACACCTCCAAAATGGGACTTAGCCACTTTCAAGGGATCAACAATATTCATTTTTACTAATCCAGTCTCAGAACCTAGGCTAATAGCAAGCCTGGAAGACAAGAGAACTCTAAAAGGACAAAAAAGGCAGGAGAAATTTCTTTTCACATTCTCTCTTAGCTTTGTATCATTATCTGAGCTCTCTGTACTTTTTAAAGTTCATGTTTCTATTCTCTGTTCTAATAAAACCAGCATTAGAGATTCCAAAAGTACTCAGTGTTTAGGGAATGATAAATTCAATAATTACTTCAGTCCCATCAAACAGTCACTGAATAATATTTCAAAGTATGGCCCAGAGTCTCTTGCTTTCAAACTGGCACTAAAAATGGCACTCTGGAAATCCTGTGTACAGCCCTACCCCCATGAGAGTCAGGGCTGAGACAGGCATTGCAATGAGAACCTCATAAAGAGCAGGATTTTTCAAAATATATGTCTGAGACATGGTGGGAGTTGCTTTGCTGAAAGAAAGAGTACTACTTGTCTGTTGCCTTTTTTGTTGTTGTTGTTTTTGAAATCTATAGGTAATTCTTAATTTAAAAAAAAAAAACTTGCAAAAGACAGTTTTGTTTTAAAGAAGGGACAATTTGTTGCACAACCCCCCAACACAAATGCATGCACAGACAAGCCTCCTATCAGGTGAAATTTTCCTGCCTCTTAGAAAACATTCTTTCTCTCTTGCTTTCTCTATTTTACCATAACATATAAAAAAGACTCAAACAATATTGAAATATACACTAGAAGGTATCTTCTGGAAAGAAGATTTATCCCTGGCTGGAAGCAGCTTTAAAAAATTACTTTGCCACAATATTTCAGGCTACATGTTTTCTATTGCACTTTCCCAAAATGTCTGTCAGAGTTCAGCACTGAGCATGACTAGGGAAGTAAAGAGAAACAGGATCTAAAAAGCAAGTAGAGGTAGGGACACTTAAGAATTAAAAATGGGCTTGTATATTTGTTTACTTTAAAAAGCAGAGCTGTATATTTTCTCCTTAAAGTTCTATTCTAAAATTATTAGGATACTAATTTTAATTTTCTAACATTTTCCCTAAAAATGTGCATCTACTAGGAGTCACAAAATGAGAATACTAAAGGTATTTAACTTTTTAGAAATTTGAGACTTGGTTCTCTGAACATTTACTTCAACATCATTTTCACAAAACTTACAGGGTCATGGTGATAACATTTATTTTTACAAATAATAGTATAAACATCAGAGAATAAAAGCATAGAAGATGGGAGTATGAGAAAGGATAGCTGAAGAAATTTTCCAATTACAGTTTCTGCTACATCTTTATCATCACCGGTACATTAACTGTTATGGTTGTACATTTTGTCCAATAATAGTGTCCAAGGAAGTATTTAGGATTATTAGGATTCTATGGTGCTAAATTAATTTGATATAAAATTTATTTTACTGTCACTGTCGTAAGACACACTATTAATCTCCTATTCTTGGAGAACCAGAATCCCTATAAGCAACTTTAAGAACCATAATTTTCTTCCAGACCAAATACATATATATATTTTATCTGACTATACAGCTTCCTACCAAAAATATGTATGTGGAAATTTTTCTAGTATCACTGGAAGTGGTGACTGAAAGTCTGAGCCTTTATCATTACCTTGAATGACTGCAGAAAAATGGAAGCAGAAAACAAAAGTAGAGTTATATCTTTAGTTGTAAAACAAGAAAAAACTAGGAGTTCATCAACCAAATTATGAGATTTCATTAATATTCACCTAAAATTAATAAATTATTTTTTCAAAGTCACAGGAATATAGAACCAAAGTAATTATTCTCAAAGTTACTTAATACAATGAGGAAAAGCACACATTGAAGTAATTTCTTTAAAAATCCAAATATCAAATCTCCAATGGCGTCCCTGTACTGTTAGGCTGCAATAAGAGAAACCTGCAAATAAAGGTAAACTACCCCTAGTAGCTAAAAGATCAGAAGTAAGTTTTTAGTCAAACTAGACATAACTGATTCTGCAGAGTTCCCTTACTATTCAAAACTGAAGAAATATACATTTCCATCTGCTGCCTGTCCTATTACTGAGGTAGCACCATTATAGCACTGTTTAAATACCAAAGTGATAAACTGTTATTCTATCTTGAACTCTGAATTTATCACTTGTAGTAAAATATGGAATACCAAATGTTTATTTATGGTCAAAAAAGTTTCACCCTACATTTTTGCAGTTAAAAGTCTTTTGAAAAAATGAGATCTTTAATTCACTGTAAAAGAATAAGCACAAAGGAAAGTCATAGTGTTATTTTTGTACTCAGTTTCCTTTAATCATAATTTCTAATTAAGCATTGAAACCTCCAGACAGCATATTCAACTTATAAAAATCATATGTATTTTTCAGTATTTTGTAACACATAGGAGTTGTTCCAAGATAAATTAATTTCTCATTTATCATATGTTATTCAACACATTGTATTTATTGAAATGGCTTGCCTACAGCTCCTTTGACCAACAGGGTACAAATGTCATTAAAAATGTAAATATACCACAGGCTAAAGTACTGAAGACGCAAAGTCTAGCAGACTCATGAGCTTTCTTGGAATTTTTGAAATCTAAGAAAAGAAGAGAAAATTTAATATAAGCATAATACATGGCAGAGTGTTGATAATTTCTATTATTCCAGAGAAATTCAGGAATAAATGTCATCTACCAACCATGAAAACACATGTATGTGGTTAAACTCAGTGAGCACTGACTACAGAAACTAAACTCAATACCTGCAAAGTGTTTTGAACCTGAAAAGTGTATCATGGAAAACATGACCTATTGTGTGTATTTAGTAGGGAAATTAAAATAATATGGAAGTGTCTTTGACTGGCTGCTATTAACTGCCTTTGCTCATAAACTTCCATATGTATGGTTATATATGAGTCACAGTGACAAAGAGAAGAGGCAGAATCACAATACTTATAGAAAAATGTTATATTTCAGTGCTATCAAGGCTAGGGCACAGATGGAAAAAAAACTGTCTATCAAGACCTCAAACAGTAACTTTTCTTCATGTCACCTTTCCAGTACAAGAAATACCATAAAAAAGGGTAGTTTCTTGCGTCCCTTTTTATGGGACTAAGTTCCCAATCATAAAACTATTCATTATGAAAATATCTACTCTGCATTCTCAAGCAACCAAATCTACCAGCACTGGAAACTCAATTATATAATGTATTAATATTACATACATTAAATTTCATAAGATGTACTTGGCTAAACAGAGTAACTAAATTAAAATTTTATTTATAATTAAAAACTTATTAATCATTTCAAGAACATTAACATGACCCACATTATATATCTGCTACTCTAGTATCTCCAGAAGTTGTAGTGTAAGTTGTCAGCCAGTGTTTGTCATCAGTTCCATGCAATGTTTGTGGCAATGCAGAAAGCCTTTAGAATGGATCAGCCATGGCATAATGAATCATTGGATTAATGAAGTGTGTACTACACTACATACACACATAGAAAACTGTAAATATATGGAGAAGCACTAAATTTCAAAATTACAGAGATTTCAAGTTTCTGATAGGTCTCTATTCTTGTAAGCTTTGCATGATCATTGAGAGATAGAGGGAAGAAATGGGAAGAAAAACAGACACTAGGAGAAAAAGATCAGAAACATTTTATAATAGCATCTGTATGATTACTTATTCCTAGGTCTGAATGGGGCTACCTGCACTTTCCACAGAGTTAAAAAGTGTGGTGATTTTGAAATACGAATCACTATTTTTCTTACAATTATTAATTTGAAAATGCTGATACAATAGGTCAATGTGTTTATAAATTATTCATTTCGTATAGCTGTACTGGTAAAGTTCAGATAATAACGCAGAGTTTATGAACAGATTATCTGTACTACAAAGAAGAATTGATTTCTTTCACTGTCAGTTCTAATTTAGTAATTTATAGGCAGAGCATGGTATGTGTGATTAAGCAAAATTTTTAGTAAATTTGGAGATAAGATGAAAACTTACCCATTTATCAAAGCAGTGACTTATTGGATCACAGCCAGGGTTCACAACACCTTGTCCATATAATTTCATATAAATAAATATATTCAATTTTATCAAGAACTATTAAGAGTAGAATTAGACTGTGTGACCAAGTACTTCTTTACCACAAGATTCTTAAATAGAAACCATTTCTATAAAATGAAGTTCATTAAACTCTTCTCATGGAAGGACTAGTGATATTAAATATTAACAACTATCTTAATTAAAACTCTGCCATTTCCATGATGTAAAACCTGAAGAATTTTGATTTGCATTTAACTAACTCAGATATATTTCAAAATATGTTCATACACATACGAAACCAACAAACTGGTTCTAGACTAAAACTACTATGAAGACCAAAATCCTAGTTTTTTTCCTGTTTATTGTTTTGAGCTCATTAAAAGAAATCAAAGGTGTTCTCCATTGAAAAATATTTACATCAGCAACCCCTTAACCCGAAATTCTGCTTATTAGTCTTGTGAAAATTTGAGAAGTGCCTGTTAAACAGTTGCACTCAGCAGTTCCTACCCAGCTGCACATGCAGGATGTCTCTCAGCACTACTCTTCATTTGTACATTATAGTTCCATGTTCTTTGTGACATAATCAGAGAGCTGTGGTGGGGTGGGGCAGCAGCAGAGGACCCCAGGCCTCCCAGTGTATGACATCAAGGTACAAGTTCCATATGCTCATTTATATAAAGGCATTGAAGTCTCCTGAAGAAGATAGTTTTCTGGTATTTCAGCTAGGGGCAGAAATAAATCAATCAGTGCAGAAATTTGAGTTGCTATCCACGGGGTTAAAGTGCAGTAGGATAACAGAAACATGAGAGCCCTGTCTCGTAGATCTGTCTGCTTCCTTCCACAATGTCTTCTCAATATTCTTCTCTTCACATCAGCATTTATTGTTAAGTAGGATGATTATATTATTTCTCCATTATATTACAATAAAGCACGAGACCAAATTTCAAGACTTTATTGGATTCAAGATTTTATCCTTCTTGGATAAAAAAGTGTATGTTTTTATTTGACTTCCAGAGAGTATGGGTCATTTCACTACCTAAGAGCTTTTAAGAATGACAGGCACATTATCTATCAATAGATATTTATCTGCTCATTCCTCATTTTCTGATAGCATTTACATACTCTGTAATCTGGAGGGAATTAATGCTCTCAGTATCCTTATGAAACAAGAAATAAAATTCCCCTTTCCCACACAGAATATAAAATAACTTAATTTTTCACATTGTTTGGAAAGTTTAACTCAAATATTTTTAATCCTAGACTAAGTCTTGTCTCTGCTTAAGAAGTTATTAAAATGGCTGGGAAAGTAAAAGTGTTTTCATCTGGACTAAACAGAGTAACCCAGTAATATTTTATGAACACATAAAATGTGGGGCATTTTCCTGCAAAAATTCTATAATAAAAACCAGGCTTCTGATTGTAACACCAATAAAGAGAAAACTGGTCTACCCTGGGTTTAGTGCTGGGGTTATTTGATATAACCTGGTATAGGATGACAAAGGAAAAAAAGAACAAATGAAAGTAAAGAGAAGAGAAGCCCAAAATTCATCTGTTTGGAAGCAGGAGTAAGAAACAAGAGAATGGTTGAGCCTCATAGAATTTTAATTTGAACATTGATAGTAAAAATGGCTATGTCTAATGCTTTCATTTGCATTTGTCTTGGTCTAATGAAGGGAAAATTCAGACTTTTAAGTGTAAAGACTGTTAAAGTATATTAACCAGAAAAAAAAAAAAAAAAAGAAAATCCTTAAATAAGATTATATTACTCAGTGAAGAAACATTCATTAGTATGGTTTTATAGGAAGTGAAAAATTTGGAAAAGATTTCCAAAAACACAGGGGAAAATAAATGGTTATTTAAAATAATACTATTCTGTAGGCCAAACAAAATTAAAGTCAATTTAGTGAATTAAAAACACACATTTCTAAAATACAAATGCATACAAATATGGCATTTAAAAATGTAAATATGCAGCAATTTTATTCAATTTTTATTATATAAAAGGATTTAAATAAAATATTTAATTCTTCTTTTATTTTTTTCTAGACTTATTGTTCCAATGAAATTATAAAAACTTGGTCCTGATATTGTCTTTATATTTCAAACACTTTTTCTTTTCACATTATAAAATAGTGATTTTTCCAAATATGGAAGCTTAATCTAAACTCCCAAATTCCAGCTGAATTTCTTGCATCCATGTATTCATTAGTATAAGATTCTATAAGTCATGTCAGTGCCTCAAGCCTAAAGCACTCTTAACAGCTATTCTATCCAGAGAAACAGTTAAAAATAAAACAATGGTGTAATTTTTTCCCTATTAAAAATGCAATTGATGAATATTATCTAAATATTTCAAAGGAATTGAATCATATCCCCTATCCTGACCTTCTTCAAAACATACTAAAAACCACCAGTGCGGAAAATTTTTTTAACTTGTTTTCAGCTTCTCTAGTGCTTTCTTCTAGGTAGTTATATTACAGAATCTTTAATTTTAAGATTTAACATTAATGTTTCTTGGTTTAGATTTTTATTAACAGCTTACAATTAAAAAAGCAAAACTGGAGAAATTTCTTGGAAGGGAATTTTCCCTGCTAATTCCCAAACTCCTCTAAGTAGTAATAAAATTAAAATGAAATCAGAAAATACTTCTACTGATATTGCAATATTTGAGTACAATTTATTTTTTTTGCATTTATCTTAGATATCCAGATTAAAAAAAAAGTAGCAAAAAGCAATTTCAGAAAAAAATTATCAACAATGAAACACTTTGGATGCATACAAAGAAACAGACTTTAGACAATGGTGTCAGTTAAAATTAATTATTTTAATCTATTATTTCAGAATGTCTCTGGAGCAGCAATACTGCAAGATTATATATGATTATATATATAAGATTATATATATGATTACTTATATATGATAATATATATATATAATATATATAAAATAGAATATATATATTATATATATAAGATTATATATATGATTACTTATATATGATAATATATATATATAATATATATAAAATAGAATATATATATTATATATATAAGATTATACTGCAATACTACTAGGGGGTCTTTATTGTTTTTAGCACTATTACCTGTTTTTTTAACATACAAATCTAGGGTTGTAGCAAGAAAAATTAAAAATAAAATAATGCTTAGAAATACTTAGGGATGGTTCTCAAACCAAATGATTGAAAAAAGGTATTTTAAATAAGATGGTATATCAAAATTGTTGCATTTTATAGTCCTAATGTCATAAATAATAATGAATGAACTTTGAGGGAATAAGGGTATCTTAGAAAAAGAAGTTGCTTGACAAAAAAATTTATTAAGTTCAAAAATGGTTTGTAAATGGAGATTGTGTTTTACAAATTCAAGTTGTTTTGTCACTAGACATGCACTGGAAATTATAGTGGTAAGGTTGGTCCCATACCAACATGATATATCAGGAGTAGATTCCTGTTCTGCACAGCTAAAACAAAACCTGTATTAATTTGGATCTGACAGAGGGGTTTTTTTTGCGATTTTTCTAATTAAAAGACAATTTTTCTTCTCCAAATCCCAGCTAGAAGTATACCACTGTACTAAATTAGATCTATTTTTTCCTCCTTTTGCCTATGAAATACATTCCTTCTTTGCCTAAGAAGGAGAGTTAATATTCACATTCAGCTATATTTGAACAGAGGGAGCTAAGAATATATTTTCCTTTCCTGGGCATACAACTGTCACCATGTAAAATTCAAAGTCCTTAAGAAGGGAAGGGGAAAGATATTAATTGCCTCCAAAAGTTGTGCCCATGCTGCTTCTCAGGATATTTCCTGCTAAAAACTTCAAGTTAAGATATACACTAGATGGGATGCTCCCTTTGAGTGACTAAAAAATTCACCTTAATCATACGTTTTCTCTATGGCACATGATACATGGTTTCCCATGGTCGGACTGCTGTAAGTGAGTTGGACCCTGTAAAAAGGGAAGTTACTTTCATGGTTTCAACTGGGGTAAAGTTAATTTTCTTCATAGTAGCTAGTATGGGATGATGTCTCGGATTTGTGCTGAAAACACCTCTGATAACATGGGGATATTTATTTCTTGCTGAGCTGTGCTTGCACAGCATCAAGGTTTTTTCTGCTTCTGACTCTGCTCCAACAGCAAGGAGCCTGGGGGTGAACAAAGAACTGGCAGGAGACAGTCAGGACAGCTGACCCCAGCTGACCATAGAGACATTCCACACCACATGGCATCATGCTCAGGATTTCATGCTTGGGGAAGAAGAAAGAAGCAGGGGATTATCAGAGTGATGGCATCTGTATTGCCAAGTCCCTGTTACATGTGACGGAGCCCTGATCTCCTGGAGATGGATGAGCACCTGCCTGCACATGGGATGCGGTGAATGAATTGGGAAGTGGCAAATGAGTTCCTTGTTTTGGTATGCTTGTGTGCACAACTTCTGCTTTCTTTATTCAACAGTCTTTACCCCAATCCAAGAGTTTTTCCACTTCTCCCCTTCCCACTCCTCTCCCCAGCCTGACTGGGGAGAGTGAGCCAGCGGCCGTGTGGGGCTTGGCTTCCAGCTGGGTTTAAACCACAGCCCCTAGAAACAAGGGTGCAGATTGTCTCCAGACAAGATAGCAAGCACATCTCAGTGCTGACTACATTCCAGTGGTTGTCTGAGAAACCCTGAATAATACACTTTTTACACCTGGGGCACTAAAAAAGGAGATCTCATTATATCCCATTATTGTAATGGGCAACAGAATGCCAAGAACATATTAAATACTAGTAATGAATATAACAATGTAGAGAATAGTTTGAATTCCAACTGTTTTGCATAATTCTTGTAAGACTAACCATAAAATTTTCTGACTACTTTTAAAAAATTGCTTCACATATACTCTCTTCTGTTTCAATTCTAATTATTTCCTGAGTTAATTTGAAAATTTTTCCCCCCCATTTTTTTTAATATAATATTTGAGAAAAAAAATATTACAGGTTGCATCCTGAAGAAAATAAAATGTCTATCACTGTTATACATCCTCCTATGAAAGAAAATGGAAACAAATTACATTCAATGCATTATCCTGGTCACTCTTGAATGACTTTAAACTAGTTTGAACATTGATATGTAAAAACCAAAAAAGTCATATAAATAAAAAATAACACATTCTTTCCTAAACTATAACTTGGTTCATATTCACGCAAGAAGTTTAAAATGGGCTAATCGTGTTTAAACATTTGGTTTGCCTTCACTGGAGGGGGCAAGGAAAAGAAGTGAAGCAGCACAGTCAGAGGATGCATTCCTTGATGCTATTAGACAGTGATTTTCATTACAGAGACATGTAAGAGAACTTAGAAGTCTTTTTGAATCATGGAAACTTTGTAGGGGAAAATGGAAGCAAAAATAAAATTCAAAGTTCAAATAGACTCAGTGGTTTGACTATTCCTATTAAATAAAATAGCATTATAGGCAGCACCAAATGAATAATTGTGGTAAAAATAAAACCCTACTTGAATTCCTATGCATCACTAATCAAGACGCCTTGAGCATGCAAATATACCCTCTTCACATTTTCACAAAGTCTTAATAAAACCCACAAAGTTCTGAACAGAAGAGACTAGTTAGAATTGCCAGATAGAAGCTTCTATCTGAGAAATAAGAGTACTACCTACATTCCAAAGAGAAATCTGAATGTGTTTCAATGTTTTTCCTAATTCCGTAAAGTAATGTTTTTTAAGACCTTGTCAAATAGGAAGTAAACATTGCCAGAAAATTAAAAGGGAGTCATGGTCATGTCAATCCTTAGAGTGGTACTTCCTTTTATGCTGCAAACATAGGCTTGAGTGCACTGAAAGCATTATAGATGATAATAACATATAGACCCAATATAGAGACCTGAACTCTTATCAGTCACAATGAAGCCTTTAATGAAGCTATAATTTTGCTTATTTTGCAAATCCATCTTGGACTGCACATTATTGATTGCAGCCAGCTGAGCTGCAAAGATTGGATAATGAAGTCTGTGCAACTAAACCAATCCTCCTTAGGAAATACAGGAGTAGAAAATCCAACCCCTACGTATCTGCATTACAGGAATCTGATTTACAATCTGGTAAATCAAGTCTAGTTTGGTGACTATAAACAACTAAGAGTAGGCAACTTCTGTCATATAACATTCATATTTACTAGATGATAAATGCTAACACAAATTTTTGCTTGGCAAGATGAATTAGTCACTTGAAAGTACTCGCTTTCCAAGTTGCCTTTCTGTCCTCATTCTTATTATTTTAAAATGCCTGCCAGTTAAAGACAATTTTCATAGCTTAATGTAGCCCTTCAACATCTAACTGGACAGAGGTGCATTATATAATTTACTAGATATTCAAGAAGGAAAATGGAGATACCCATTTATTTTTCTAAGACATTACTTGAAATTTTAAGTACTTGTCATATTCAGTCTGCCAAGTTCAATATTTACTAGTTTACTTTAGCAGAGAAACATTAAAAAAATATTTGATATCCCAGTGCAAAGTAATCTTTTGTTTGCATCTTATTTTCATCTGGTATTGATCAAGATAACTGAAGCAATCTCAGATGATGCCAGAAGATAAACTAGTCAGGAGTTGGCTACTTTCTAGTATAGCAGTAAAGAGGGAAGTACTAGATTCTGGACTTTTTTTCTTCCTCCTTTCATCCTCCACTTAATCTATATTTTATTTGTGGTGATGTGGTAGATAAAAACACTATTTATAATTTTTTTTACAAGTTACACTCTAAGACAAGATCTCTATTTCTCATATCTTTTTTTTCTTTTCTAACTGCAATTTACTTTATTATTCTGATCGTATCCTTTATTTTTTCCCTTTAGTAGGATCTTCACTTTCATACTGCCAGCACTGTTATTATTACAGTTCAATGAACTTCCTTGTGAACTATCATGAAGAGCCACTCACATTTATTTCTTAATTGTTTTGCAGTAATAGCCTCTTTTATAGGTGTACTGCTAGGTGTTTTTCACACCTCTTTTTTCACAAGTTTTAGATTTCTAGCAGGTGTTTTTTTTCCTTATTTTGGAGCATGAATCATATCAATACAGAGCTCTGCTATATCACAATGCTGCATTTATATACAGTAAATTGTAGGAATTAAAATGTGCTTCCCTTTTCTAATATGTTTTCATCCCTGATTCTTATTCCCCACAATTTATTTTAGTCCTCACAGTTCACATTAATATAGAATGCATCCATTCTCAGCTCAACTTTTAACTTTTTCTGAATATCCAAACTCCATGTGCTCAGCTTTTTGTCTTTTTCAGTTGCTCCATTGTTATGAATACAATGCATTTGTGCTGTTACCTGTTTTGAGGATATTAACATCCCCAACCCCCTACAGCTAAGATATTCTGTATGTTTAAAACTGATGAATTTCCATACTATCATACCACGGAGAATGATGAACATAAAGAAAAGTGCTTCCTAATGGACAGTGAGAGCAGTTAAATTTACTGAAGAAAGCACAAATTCTGGCACAGAAGTAAGGGATATTACAGTCCTCTATTATATTTTTAATGCAAAAGTTCCTTTCCTGAACTATAAGAAGTTTCTCCCCAAACGCTGTTAGATTCTTGCCATGAGTGACTCTGTAAGATATTCTATTGTGTTTTGAGCCACAAACTCCAACATTTTGTCCTCAGCTTTGTCATGATAGCAAATGCTTCAAAATGAAAGAGAAAAGGAGCAAATATAGAGAGGGTGCTATTCCTTCTCACCTTACAAGAGCCAGAGACACATGGTGAACAGATTTGAAGGTTGCATCCGAAGCATTGCATTTAATGGACATAATGGGAACCATTTTTATATAAAATTTCTTTTTTCCTGATTAATCATTAGATGATTTTGGTGTTATCATTTGCCTGATAATTTACTAGGGGCCTTCTGCCTTTTTTTGTTTGTTTGTTTGTTTGTTCAAGGAGTAGTATCAAATAATCAAGTCTTTTTTTTTTTTTACTTAAATAACATATAAATCACATAAACTTGTAACTTGAGCTAGACAGAAAAATGTCAAAAAAGGTTAGGAGACAAATCATCTGTACTCACATAAAGCACAGTCACATTGTTACTCAATATAGTTACTTATTTTTCTTACTATTTGACCAATGATGTCACATCTGCTGCGCAAAATGTTATTATCAGGGGCCACATAAAATACTTTATCAATTATTGACTATATAAATAAAAGAGTAAATTAAAATCCTGATACATTTATTACTGTTTGTGAGAAAAAACTCTTCCAAACAGAGTTTTAAAAGTTATTTATGTTAGGCTCTGCAATTTCTCTTTTTTAAATTTTTTTCCCTTATTTCTTTGAGAGAAAGAAATTACTGGCGTGATATCACATCAATATTTCAAATATATTTTTGCAAAATAAAAGTAAAAAATAAGAAATTCCTGATCAAGAAAACAAATCTGCTCAGCATAAATGACCAAAGTAGTAGTGAGGAGAATGGTAAAGGGCTATCACTAAGCCAGAATAATTTAAAAATAAATTCTACCCAACTAGATTGACAGCATAGCACAGAGGAGGAAGTAGACCCCATTTAAAGGAATTTTACTGCTTCATACAAAATAATTTCTCTTTCATCCATACAAAATTCTCACAATCCCAAAACAAATGCATCTTAAAGTTTGGCTCAGAAAGTCAACATAGAAGTTGTTCTTTCTTCACTGTTTATTGAACTCTCAAGCCCAAATCTTGCGTGCTATCAGGTTTCTAGTCACTCAGCAACCAATCTGTCATCTTTACTCCAGTTCTAAAAAGTTTTATCACCTTCCCACCTTTAACTAAGGTTTTCTATCCTTTCACTATCCTTCTGTGCAGGGAAATAAACCAGAAGCTGCAGAAACCCCCTACACAACCCTCCAGTTTAAAACACTTAGAACTTGTATAGCAAGTACTTTATGCCCAGTACAGCTGCTGGCAGAGAAATTGGCTCCGATCTTACCTCCCACGTCTCCTGCAGCTCAACCGCTTCCGCTGGGTACTTGTTTATTTCTCTTTTCCTTTCATATCCCTGACCTTTTTTTCTAATGTGTTGAGCTGAGTTTGGAGTCAGGGTGATGAATGAGATGCGATCATGAGAATCACAGTGAGGGTGCATGTGCGGGGCTGCTTCTCGGGCAGCACAGCAGCAGACGGAGGAGGGGGGAAGTGGAAATCTGACAGGTTTAGCTTGCTGACAGCCCATGTTTATGGACTCTGTAAAGAATACAGATGAGACAGAGGAAAGACAGAGACCACAATGACATAATAAATCTTAGCCCCAGTGTTTTCAGTCGAAAAAATGTAAAGAAATAAAATCAAGTTTGGGATGCTGTTAATGGCTAGGCTGCCACAAAACTGAACCTCTTCACTGTCTGCTTCTTTAGATGAGATTAATAGATACACTCCACTCCACTGTACAGTGCTTCTGCCTTCTGCACAGAAAATTGCAGCCTCTCCTCCCTTTGACCAAAAAATACTTTAGGTAATAAATGAGGTAGGCATTCTAGTTCCAATAAACTGGGTAATAGATTTGCATAGATTT